>NC_140639.1:32673560-33273560 GCF_057382275.1 Copadichromis virginalis | reverse complement strand
CTAATAATTATGCACAGTAATAGTCACCTGCACACACAGATATCCCCCTAAAATAGCTAAAACTAAAAACAAACTAAAAATACTTCCAAAAACATTCAGCTTTGATATTAATGAGTTTTTTGGGTTCATTGAGAACATGGTTGTTGTTCAATAATAAAATTATTCCTCAGAAATACAACTTGCCTAATAATTCTGCACTCCCTGTATTGTATTGAAGAAATAAGTGATGAGAATGCTGTTATTTGCATTTACCAGCTCACCTATGTCAGACCTTTTGATAAACAAAATTCTAATGAAAGTGAGAACATGTACATTGTACAGACTGTTTATTTCATTTGCTTGTTTCTTACGCTTCCACGTCACTCTTTATTTTACTCCCATCCCTCACTCCATTTTCTGCATGTTTTGTGTACCACCTCGCCAATCACACAGTTAACAGTTCCCACTATCCCATACACAGTTTCAGAACTATGTGGTAAAATGCCAATGTTAATTAGTGCTAGGCTTTCTTTACATCAGCCAGTTTGAGAAAACTTAAAATCCCAGTCGAAGAAATCATGATTTTGGTTATTAACCTTCTTCTTTAATTCTCTGACATATAATTTGATTGTTCGCCTACCCCAGTCAGGATGCTGATGCTGCTAACAAGACAAGACAAGAGTGCTGACCAAAAAACAAACAAAATAATACAGACAGTGTTCTGTAATAATACTCTTAAATATGGACATCATACATGTGCATCCAAGTTTGACAGCGTCCTCTAAAGAAATCATGGAAAAGGTTTGACCAAATATAAGTGAAATAAATGTAGATTTTATATTACATGTTTTCTGCTTCATTGGCAAAATTGTGAAGACAGACTTGACAGTAAATCAGGACAACACAAAATCTATTCTATGCAGTTGTATTCTTGTATTCTTACAGTCATACATTGTTTTTCTTAGAAAATATAAAGTTTTAACCCTTGCATGCTGTTCAGGTGACATTTTATCTGTTGATATTTTTTGACAGCAGTAAATATCATTCTTTTAGCATGAAAACTTTTTCTAAAGTATGTCAAAATATCAAAATATTTTTAAATTCATTTTAAAATTTAAACCACTGTACAGGAGCTACAAATGCTTTTAACCTGAGGCTGTGCGGATTAGATTTGACCCCCATCTATTGAAATACATTTAGATCCACAAGTGTGGTTAAAATCAAGTGAAATGATGGTTTATGTTTGCTTTATGGGACTGTGAGAGTTCAAGGGAGATCTTGACACAGTCTTGAGAACTGCCCAACCACATTTTCCCAGGTTCCTACACAGACAGAACATTGTTGGTCTTTGAAAGATCACGGGGCATCTCAAAACAGGGAAATAATAAAACAGCATAAAGAGCCCTTCACTTACACAGCCTCAATAGCAACATAGCACTCTGAAAGCCAATATTTCCTGTTGCTTGCATCACACACGAATGGTTTGCTGCTCCATCGATGCGGAGCATCTGAGTGCTGTGACATACATTCGCGCAGTAGAATCAATTTATTCTAAGCTAACTGAGATCAAACTAACTGAGAGTTAAAACAGAGTCGTTGGAGATTCGCAAGACTGAACTTCCAGTGAGCGTGGGAAACAGGGAAAGTCTCACACAGGCAAGGTTTCCTACCACTGCTGTGAATGCACGGACTAGTTTACAATAAGCAGTTTTCTGTTTTTTGTTCTAAGTGTTGATTAACAGTAAATTATTATTGATAATTTTAAAAGGTAGTAATAAGGATTTTTTTATGATATAGCCATAATAAATTCTTGTGAAGATTATTATTTGTCATTTATGGCCTGTAAATCTCATTAATCTGAGTTTATTTGTCTTGATGTCGAGCTCTAGAAAATAATTTCTGAATTTTTTTGATTATAAAAAATAAACAGATTAAACATAAAATACTGTTTATTACCGACTACTTTGGGTCAAAATTACCACGAGCATTTGTTTTGAAACAATTAAAAAATTTTCTATCACTTAAAGTAACACCTTTGTTCTCCCTAAGGGACTCTAAAAGTAACTGGGAATATTTTTCTGGTATTATGTTGTGTACGAGTGAAATTATTCCCAAATTACACTTGCTTCATCTCCAGAACCACAAACCTTCCTTTGTTCTTATCAGGAACACTATCTGCATGTTTTCCAAACCTGCATTTTCCAGCTTTAACTTGTCCTGGCACTTGCCATATGCCATATTTAGACTGCTTGCTTGGCTTATTCTGTTTGAAAAGCCACCAGATGCTCATCCACTGTGACTTTTGGACTTGGGATATAGATGAGTGGCTTGTTTTTAGTCCTTTATTTATTCAGGTAAAAAATCTCATTGAGATTAAAAATCTCATTTCCAAGAGAGACCTGTTCCAAATCACTCTGGACATTGCCAATTTCTCTTGTTGTTGATGGCCTTGTCTTGTATCACAGTTGTCAAAGTGAATCACCCCTAACAACATGTAAAATTTATTAACTCTCTAGACTCTGCATCCCATGAATTGCTGGTAGAAACATTTCTGTAGCTGTACACACCACTCAAAATCAGTCTTTCTGGGATACCTCCTTCCAGTAAACCTTTGTAAAACTGTTAACCCTCTAAGGTGGTCAAGTTTACCACTATGGTTTGGTGAACTTCAGGATACGGCATATTTTCTAGGTCCTGATGACATTTTCAGCTTAAAGCCCAACTTTATTCTCAGGTGGGGATAAATTCCAATTCTTTAATTTAATTGTAACAACAGTCTTGCTATCATCCTTATCACAGAATTGCTCCTCATTGGTCGTTTATTGGTCTGTGCCATCTGCAGCTTGCTCCTTCTCTAACCTCCAAAAATTGATTCTGTTCATCTGGACGTAGCGTTTTGTGAGAGAAATGTTTCATCACTCATCCAAGTGACTTCTTCAGTCTCAGCTGACTGCAGGTTTCCCCTGCAGATTAGATAGATTGGGGAAACCTGCAGTCAGCTGAGACTGAATAAGTTACTACCTTTTCAGGTAGTAGTCAGAGTGATTATTAAGACTGTAGCTTCCTCGGTTAGCTCTGTAATAACAAATCATCAGTGTATTCTCTTTTGTCTATTTTTCAAAAATCCAGGGTTCTGCTCAGAGGACTCTACAGCATAACTCAAGAGGTTGGCTAGAAAAAGTAGAAGTGAGCTTTCAAGTTCAAACTATGTAGATAAGGAACAGGCTGAGGCAAAAGACAGAGTAACTTCAAGACCAAAGAAGCAGAAACCAAGCAAGCAGTGGCATCTGGTAAGTATATAATGAGCTGAGGGGAAATACACTCAGGGGGTTGATTACGAGAGTAGATGCAGGTGAGCGGAGGAGAAGGTGATGCAGCAGGTGGGAGAAGATGGGAGTAGCTGGTCTAAAGAGGTAGGGAATAGTTCATTATAGTAACAACAGCATCACAGGTTAGCTGACCACAGCCTGTAGACAACTAAAATCAGCTGATATTTTTGTGAGCAATAATTTAATTAATAACTAATACTAACAGTGTGCAATATACTAATATAGCATGAGGTCAAGTTAGCTTGGCACAATAATAGCTGGTAGAAATGTCCTTCAAAGCTTTCTTATTTTGAATACATTTCAGGGACATTTTTCTCAGCATAGAAAACTTTCTTGACTTACAGAGTAAATGAACAGAATACTTTTTTCAACTTTTACCTGAATTTTTTTTTTACAACGTATCTCATCTTAAGTAAAGATGTCTGTCTTGCTACCTCAGGTACACGGTAAACATACACAATCAGACTGAGAAGATACTTAAAATAGTTTGTTTTCAGATGTTGGTTTATACCACTTTATACCACACACAGCCATAAAGTGAAAAATATAGTAGGAATTTAAAAATAACAATATGACAACCAAACATCCAATTTTCGATCACTCATCCTTGTTTAGGTAGCAGGTGACGCTGTCTAAGCAGAGAAGCCCAGACTTACCTCCCTCTGGCTCTCTTCCAACTCATCTGGAGGGACACAGAGTTGTTTCTAAGTCAGCCAAGACATCTCTCCAAAAAGTGCCTTGGGGCCTCGGAACATACCTGGATCACCTCAATTGGCTCCTTGTGATGTGGAGGAACAGAAGCTCTATTCCAAGATCTTCTTAAATGGCTTAGCTCCTCATCCTATCTCTAAGAAAGAGCCCAGCCACCCTTTTATGGAAACTCTTTTTCCCTGCTTAGTATCTGCAATATCATTCTTTCAGGCACTACCAATTCTGTCCATTGTGGACACTCCCATTGAAAGTCTTGGCATCTTCAGGAACTGGAAGTAAAACTGGCCGCATCGTCTGTGCTTAAATCACACTGACTGAAACAAAATATTTCAAAAGAAACTTCAAATACATTATTTTAGACTTTAACGCACAAGAAGGTAAACTTTAACTAGCTCCGACTGACACTTGCAGATTTGCATGACAAAAACGGTCATCACACCTTGTATCCTGTGTACAAACAAAATGTTTACAGAGAGGCTGACCCACCAAAATTACAAGCTTTTCGCCTGACAAAAGCAGCAGATTGCTCTGGAGCAGTGGTGTAAGGCTGTGGCAGATTGGCTTGCTGATCAGGTGACAGTTGCAGCATCGGCAAGTCTTGATACCAATGGCCAATTTTGGATCTCAGCGCTGAATAAACTGTTATTCATATTAGATAATGGAATAAACTAACAAATGGTTTGGACTGCAAAGAAAAAGGAAGGGTATCCAAAGAGGGCTCAGATAGGCATGGGGACAATATGCAAGCCCTATGCAGAGAGACCGCAACTGGGGTTTGAACCTTGGAACTTCTTGCTGCAAAAGTGATAACCACTGTACCACTGCATGGCCCTGCTAGTGCTATTATTACTTCAGCTGAAAATTATTTTCCAAATATGTGATAAATAAGTATTTATTATCTTGCATTACCTTAATTTGACAGCTTTGACCTGATTTTCTGACAATAATACTATCTTCTTGTAAAAAATACATTTCAACTTTTAACATACACAGTAGTATAAGTAGCTTTTAATTAATAACCGTATGGCATAATTGTTGTAATAAAATTAGCACATAAACATGTTGCTAATATAAACACGTTATACTATTATAATAATTTATTTATCCTGGTATAAATGGCATTGAGATTAAAAATGTCGTTTTCAGGAGTAACCTCTGTGAAGAGACAGTGGATGTTGTAACAGCTGAACATGATCACACAATAACAATGAATAAACACAATATCCAAATAATACGTAATAAATAATCAAGGTCACTCATATGAAGACCTTTTGGAAAGCTGTGTGTACTTTTGAAGATGAATGCCATCTTAGAGGACCTGCATAGAGAAGTGACTAAGTAGTTAACCAGGCAGCAGCAGCAGCAGCGCCTGAGAGCTGCACCTGACTATTGGCCTCTTTAGAATCTGGGCACCTCTGTGTGCCTCAGACTGTGGCTTAGTTGTGTCTGTGGAAACCAAATCCAAAAATTATAACGACTGTGTCACAGTCATGCATTCCAGTTTTTTGAGCATTTAACAAAAGCCTTTGTTTTATGGAAGCATGTTTTTGCACATAATGCAGGTGATGGCTTACATTATTGTCACTCCCTCTGAATGGGGAGCTTTATCAGGTGTTGGTTTTTCGGTAAAGCCGATTAAATACTAGCTTTTGAGATGAGCAGTATTTCCAGACTACTTCACATAAAACTTCTTGCAAATTTGGATGTGTGATATATCTGCCTTTGTCTCATTCTTTTTAACAAAGTTGGAATAAAGCTACAAGTTTCATTTAAATGTAAGCAACATTTTTCTGATGCCACAATCTTTGTATCACAAGCTCCCAACTACCACCACCAAAAAAGCTGAGTCCTTTAAAATTATTGAAGCAGCAGGATTTGCTGATAAAAATAATTAAGTTGTCTCCATGACTGACACACTATGGATGATGGCCAGATAGCGAGAACAGCATCAGTGTGTGACAGTGAGAATGTATGCAGAGACTGACATTTTGACTTTCTCTTTCATTGTGTCTGATGGTCTTTGCTGGACGAACATGATTATAACAGCTACTGTTCCTGCTAAAATGACTTCAGATTAATTAAATGTTGCAGAATAGATTCGGATTCAGGAAATTAGAACTGGCTCCAACAATGAATGTTACATTTCCTAGGAAAAAAGAAAAGCTATACCTCATTTGAGTTCTGGGAATTTATCTGGGCTGAGAGCCAAAAATTGCTAGTTCAATGGAAACACTGTTTTTTCTTTCACTCACAAAGGACCTAAAGACTCTAGACATCCATTAACTGTAGGGATTAGTTCACTTCTTATTCTGTATGCTGTGTTTTTCTTTCAATTTTTCCTAATTTACTCAGACATATTTGTTTAAGATTAGATGGGAAGAAATGTGAATGGGATTAGAGTCCAGACAGTACTAGAACATTTATTAACTGTGACCCACTTGCAATGAAAATCACATGCTATTTTATTTAGTCCCAGACTCCTGGATAGGACAGGACTCCAGGACAGAGCTGGATATCTTCACCAGTCTATTAAGTCGTTTCCTATCCCTCTCTGTGTAGCAGATTGAGCTGACTTTGGCCCTTTTTCTACAGAGCATGAATGTTTTCTGACCAGTCCAGTCTACTGTTTACATGACCATCTTTTAATAGTTGTCAGAGAAGAACTAACAACCCTCAAAAGTTGTTTTTGTTCATCTGGACCTTGCGTTTTCAATGAGAGAAAGGTCTCGTCACTCATCCAAGTGACTTCTTCAGTCTTAGCTGACTGCAGGTTCCCACAGTCTTATAAACAGTACATTTGCATAAGGACTGAAGCTAGCACCACTAACAATGGCCATGAGTTCAGTTTCATGATCATATGTCATATGTCATGACTCTTCTGTGTTGTGCCATCCTCTTTGCCAGGGGTGTTTGGTTTCCCCGATGTATAAATCATGGCAATTCTCCTGGCAACTCACAGCGTACACTTTACTCTGTTTGTGCTGTGGGACCGGATCCTTGGGGTGGAACAATTTTTGGTGCAGTGTGTTTTGGGGTTTGAAACCCACAGAGACACGGTGTTTAAAGAAAATGCAGCTCAGCTCCCGTACTTCTGACGAGGGATCACAAAAGATTTTCGTGTAGGTAGCAGTTGTCCTTGTCTCCTGGATCGTCTGGAGCATTTTTTTTAGGTGGCTTCTTTATTAAGGATGTGTTCATGTGATGTTCTTCTGCTTTCCTGGCCGCCGTATCTATGGGGATGGTGCTTGCTCTGCGTTGTAGATGATGGTGATGATACCCAGTTTATGCTCCAGTGGATGACGAAAGTCAAACCATAAATACCGATAGATAAAATGTTGTTAAACAACACATTAGTGTTTTTTCTTACAGTCACGCAGACTCTGGATTCACTGATGCCAGCCAAAATTATGATGAATTAAAGCAAGAAAGTGTCATTTCATGGGAAATGGATTGGCTATCACAAAGCACAATTTGTATTCATTCTGTACAATGACATTTTAAATCTTTGAGCAACTATAATTATTTGAGTCCTTTCACGGGAGGATACTAATGGGCCTAAAATTACAAATTTGTGCAGAACATTCACATAATTACAGAATCAAGCTTGAAAATGTTTTCCGGTGATCTCTTTGCACCTTTCATTCCAATAAATGCTGCATCTCGCTATGTGTTGACTTGTCTGTTTACAAGGGTATCTGTTAATCTGTTAATACAGCTATACTATTGCCAGCGCTGAGAGTTCAGATATAGGATTCAAAACAAGGTACACCTTATATAACCTTTAATTTTCTACCACACAGTTGTTGACTGGAAGACAACTGACAGAGTCCTTGGCTTTCTGTGAAGATTTCTTATCTGAGAAAATTCTGATTGGCTTTTTTGGTCTCCAATCAGCTCGCTGGCTACTAGCTAAATTCAGTCGAGTGCTTTGGTTTAAACTAGATTTAAACCAACAATGGTCTTAAAAATTATATATTTTGAAATAAAATAATTAAACATACTAGTCGAAAATGTTTTTTAATTTAGTTTAAACCAAAGCACTCCACTGAATTAGGTAGTAGCCAGCGAGCTGATTGGAGACCAAAACAGCCATTTAGAATTTTAGCATCCAAGTCCAAGTCCTCCAACTACACAATAATTTAGTTAGAAGAGAGTTTTGTTATTGCTGTGATTCTTCTGGGTCAGGTTTTTTGGGTGTACGGTTCATTGATGACCCAGTTCAAACGGCGAGCCAACCCTCCAGGATTCTTTGAGATGACTCATCTGAGAAGAATCTGAAATTCTTCGGGTGAGCTTTGAACTTTGCAAATTCTACTTAACTGGTAGGAAAGAGTTGCATTTCACTGCTCCTTTGCACATTCTGCAAGGAGAGACTGTACTGCTGGACTCACACAACTTAAAGGTGTGGGCTGACACTAGAGACACAAATCCCAAGTCAAGTCAAATCCTACATGGGTGTATTTTGTTTATTATTTTCCATGATTCTGTCCCATTTTTCCTTTCATGTAATGCTGTTGTCTTTTTCTGTAAATGGTTATTCATGTTGAAATTGACAAAAAAAATTACAAGTGAATAGAATTCCATCAAACCAAGTTCTCTGATCGTGTTTCATTAGTCAACCACTTTGCTCTAACAGTTGAACCTTAGCAGTTGGTTCAGTACCCATGTAAATATTATAATCTGTATCCTAACTATTGAAAGGGGTGTTACATGTTTTTTCTACTTTACAACAAATTAGCAACAAACAAAAAGCATAGAAACTTCATTGCATATTTTGGTAAGTTCCTTTTACAAAATATTATGCTGATCATGGCTATGCTCCTTTATATTTTCAGACTTGTTCAGTGGAGTGCTGCAGAGACACAGAGGTATGCATGACAGAGATTTTTAATTACCCTGTTGGGCCTCAAAATGGATTCACTGTAGCCCCTGTCATAACCAAGGCCAGGATAAAAGCGACATTTGACATGCTGAATGCTTGCTTTAGTTCCCTACGTAGTCTTAGAGAATCCCCAGAACAGGCCTGCTGGCTGACTTCTGTGTGTGTCGTGCTCCACAATAGCAAATGAACAAGCCCCACCTGTCTCCCAACAGCTCCAACATGTTATTAACCCCACAACCCTGCAACACTTCACCAGCAGAGCCACAAGAGAAGCCATCAAACCGTAATGTTTTTCTTAATCAAAGAAAAAGGGCTTGCTCTGAAAACTTGAGAAATATTTGTTTTACATTTAAGTAAATAATAACATTGAACTAGATTTCAAGCTCAAGATTCTCCAAATCAAGTTTAATTTGTTATTATTATTTCTTTCTTTATTGTTTTTATTTATTTAATTTGGTACTGAGTTTATGGTTCCCACTATGTAGTTCCCACAGTTCCCCTTTTTTAAAAAGAAAGGTTCAAATGTCACCAAAAACTCTGTGTAGGCATGGTGATGACACTGACTCCTCCTCCAAAATTACCATGCCGGTAGGAGGAATTGAGCCCTTGAAGCAGTTGCAGAACACAACCATAACAACTTCAAATTGCAGCCAAGTATCCACACTTTGACAACCTAAGATGGGCAAAATCAAAACTAATTAAAATTGTTATGTATATATAGCAGATAAGACGCTGTCTCAAGGGTCTCAAGGGACTGCTCCTGAGAAAGAAAAAGTGTAAATGGGTGTGTTTCTTCCATGATAAGCTGCTACATATGACATACGTAAGTAGCCCAGAGAGAGCTTTACCTCTCGGTGGGACAATGTATGAATGGATGTGAAATCAAAATAAACTGCAAAGTAAACTGCATAGTATTGACTGTCTAAATGAGAATTCTGTGTAAGCTGATGTTGTTCTGTTAGCAACATATCAGCTTGACACATACTCTGTATACATAACCTGTTTTATGAGCTGCCACCTGGGCCTGACAATACATCCTCTTAACCCCCTTCATCAAGTGATGACCTTCAACTGTACACCAGTGCAGCTCATCAGTGCGGCTGTACTCCCTGTTGGCTGTGAGCAATTTCAGTACAACTTATAATTTGTCAGTCTGGGTTTTTAACCAAAAACCCAGACTGATAGCATTAAAGCCCTGTACTCCTAAGCTAAATCAGCTTACCACTTCTGTTTTTATTTGCTCCCGGGTTAGTTAAATTCCCCAAGCTCTGTAGCTGAAATGAATGCCTGACGTTGTTATGAGAACACATAAGAAAATATTACTTTCATTTCATTCTTCTAATATAAAAGTTTGTTCTTTGTTTGTGAAGTATGTTTCAATCCTGCTAGCAGATATGTCCATGTTTTTAACAGGTTTCGGGCTGCAAACACCCAGTCACATGAATGTGCTTTTAGCTAGATTGGGAATATACTCGGTTGACTTATTGAGTTGGAAATTACCTTCACATTCATTGTTTAATCAAATTGCTAATGTATGGCTAAGTAAACCCAGATAAAGAAAACATATCCTGGGTATGTTTAACTTGCTTTAGAGTACAGACCTCAGGCGTAGTGTTTTCTTCTAATAGACATCACTCTATTACGCAAGGTTAAACGTGTATTTTGTTAAATGGTCATACCAAGTTTGCCATGAATGCAAAGCTGATCAAGTGTTTAAAAAATATAGCATAAACCGCTGAACAGTACAGTTATACAGTCAACTTTATCGTTAAATGTAGCTTGTAGTCCAAGTTGCTTTGAGAAAGCCGTTAGAATAGAAAATGAGAGCATATATGAATTCGACTCCGTGTTGGTGTAATTCAGTTCTTACACCAACACGCAATTTAAACACGCCATTTAACCTGGCAAGGATGTGTTTGAATGGTGGACCACATCTACTACGTTGCTTTCATATGCCTCAGCTCGTTTTCTTTTACAAAAATCTCAAGTGAAGCTTTTAAGAAAAATCTAAACGTACCACAAATTATCTTTTTTTATCCAGTTTAAGTTTGACAATTTACCTGCCACACGAGGCAATATTGCTGTATCCAAAGTCTTACAAACTGAATCCTGTGGTTTTTTTCTCTTATTCATGAGTGTCTTCACCTTCCATTTGTTGCATGTTAATATCCAAGCTGGTGGCAATCATCTGTCAGTGCAAATGGAAAGCAATCCACTGACCCTTTCAGCCCATGTCTATTTCAGCAAAGAATTAATATAGCTCTTTGTGTAGAATGCATGTACATTTTTATTAAGGATAAGAGCTTGGCTGTCCTATGAAGAGTGGAAAAAAGACAGTAGCAATTTCTCCTTTCATTAAAGCCAAATAAATCATTTTTTCAGCAGGCCTTTTGGAGGATCTGACCAGTTTATGACTGACTGATAACTTATTTCTTCCCTTTCAGCCTGGAGGCTTCTCAATTCCACATTTTTGGCAGAAGATCTATCTTCTTAGAAAAGTAGTTTTAAGACTATAGACTAAAAGTAAAACCCAAAAGCTTTCAAACACATCACTTTTTGTTTTGCCCCTGGCTGTAGAAATGAGTTTGGGGATATAGTGTCCACGTTCAGTCTCTGTCTGATGAAGAAAAATCTGAGTCTCTGACTCTAGCTTGTCAGTCTAGTACCCACAGGTGCACCTGACTCAAACAGGCTCTTCTTTACACATTCCTTAATCATAAAGTCCTAACCAACAAGAGACAAAGAGGAAAAGTAGACATATATATATATATATATATATATATATATATGAAGGTCTGTACTGGCACAAAATGGCGCTAAACATGTTCTTAAAAACTTTGAATTTAAACACCTATTTCTCAAATCCAGGCTGCCCCTCCCTGAACCTGGTTGTGCCAGAGGTTTCTTGAAGGGAGTTTTTCCTTCCCACTGTCGCCAAAGTACTTGCACAATACAGCATGGCTAATAAAACCCATTTGACTTTGAAATTTTATTTTACTATTATGAATAAAAGGATAAGGAAAAAAAATCATGCAAATTGCTTTCGTAGATCCCAGGCCATGATGCCAGTCATGGGCCAGCTTTTGTATAATGCACATTATATGCACATTAAGCTATCAAACGATTTTTGTAATGTTGATTTTTGTTACATCCACTGACCTCCACTGACTGGGCTCTATTTACTAGGAGGGAGTTTTACTTTTCTTCTCTTGTTTGTTTGCAGGCCTGTTGTCACACCTTAATGCACAGCCTAAGTCACTTCTTCCTCATTAGTGGACTAAAAGCCTGAATAAAAAAAGCCATACTCATTCACTGCCGTGGGTGGGGCATCTGTGAGCTGGTGATTCTGCTGCTGTGAACTGTAATCCTGTGTACCCAGCACTTCTGTGGTTAGATTCTGGCCAGCCAGGGAGTTCAGGCATTGCACTCTTGTTTTGTTAGTTGAGAATTGTTTTTTTTTTTCAGTCAGAGACACTTTTTGTTTGTTGTTTTGACCTTGAAGAACCCGAAGTCTATAGCTTGCTTTCTCTTCTCTTTAAGTCCCGTGTGGGACACTGAAATTGTGAAAATAAATTACTTTAATACTGAGACAGGTTTGTTCTTTGGTTTTAACAAAGCAAAGGACCCAAAACAATAAAATTTTGTTTTTAATAAAAAAGTTGTCTACGCTATCTTCGGCTGCACCAGCTACAGGGGCCTGGCTAGCTACTGGTGAATGAAGGGTGCGAAGCCGGGTCTCCAATTCAGTAATCCTGGCCTCCAGAGCTGCAAATATGCTACATTTGTTACAGGTATCATTACTGCTAAAGGAGGCCGAGGAGTAGCTAAACATCTGACACAATGAGCAGGAAAGTGCAGGAGGGACAGGTGAAGTAGCCATGGTGCTAACTAGTCAGCTACGAGCTAAGCTAGCGAAACAGTACAGAGACAGTGAGAGAATCCTCTGGCTATAAATTAGGTAGTGAGTACACAGAAAGTGTCCTTCGTATGAAGCACGTGAAGATTATACTATGAAAAAAGAATGTATTTAAAAGTTTTTAATTAAATTGCTAAGCAGATAAGCTACCCAGAAACACCCCAGTGTTTGAGCAGGAACAGGAAGTGATACTCTACCACAGAGCGAGCGAACACCAAGTGATATATGTGTGCATGAGGGTGGGAATTCATGTTTGTGTCTTTGTGTCCTGTTTGTCTGTGTCTATGGCTGTATCCCAATTCAGGGTCTGCAGCCTTAAAGGCCGCATTTCAAGGCCGATTACGTCACAGCGGCGTGCCGAAGGCTGTCCTAATTCAAAGGCTGCTCGAAATGCAGCCCTGAAATGCGTCCTTCATTTCCCTGAATTTTAAGGCTGTGGCAGTGTAGACTTCGTGGCCCAACATATCCCAGAATGCATAGCGCGGCGGTGGGTGTGGATAATTTTGCCGAAAAAAAACGGCGAATGAGGGGCGGCCGAAGAGTAAACTTTAAGTAAGTACTGACTATTATGTCACTTATTTATGTGCAAATGTTTAATAACGAAGAACATTAAAACATTACTGTTGGCCACATGTCGGCAAAGTTATGTGACATTAGTGACGTTCGTACTAACTTGGTTTTAAAGCCTTTACTTTAAAATACACGCCGTTCAATAGCTGAGCTTAATCTTACAGAGAATGATCAAAGCTCATGTAGAAACAAACAAACAAATGAACAAAAGATTTTCTCCTTCATTTCTGTCAAACAAAGCTGTATGACACGTTTCCAGCTGTTAGTATCATGGTTTCTAGGCAACCTGGGCAGCGCAACGGAGGCCATTTCACAAGCCCCGCACTTCCGGCCTTAGCGGTCTTTGAGTACGCGGCCCTTGCGGATCGTTGAGGCTGCGTACTTTAAGGCTGCAGACCCTGATTTGGGATACAGCCTATATGTCAGGTCGGGTCTTAGACTCCACCTCTCTGGGAACTCCCAGGCCCTCCAAAGTATGGAGGCCTATCTCCCCTCACCACACTCCTTGCCGGCGGCTGATGCCCTCAGGGGTCGGTGCGTTGGTGGTTCTTGGTGTCCGGGGCTGGGTGCTCGGGTATGTACCAGCTACTGCCAAGTGGCTACTTGGCAGGGCCTGGCCTGGTGCCTGGCGCCTGTTACTCGGTCAGGCCACTTCCGGGGCGTAGGGGGCCCTCGGGCCTCTCGGCCTCTGGGCCTGCAGCTCGGTTCACTCTGGCTGCCCCCCTCTGGCTTCTGTTCCGTGGCTGCTGGGTGACCCCTCGTCTGGGGCTCTCCTCACCTCTTCCCAGGAGGGTGGCACGGATGCCCCTCCGGTGGTCCTCCTTGGGCTCTCGCACTCTGGGGCCTCTGGATGTCTGGGGCCTGAATCTGCTCCATGCCTGCTTCATGCCCTGGGAGACGGGGCTATGGCTCCCTACACCCTCTAGCAGACCGTTACATGGGGAAAGCTTTTGAATACAAGCGCGCTGATCCACACAGGTGTGCACATGGGTGTTCACTGTCCATAGACACAAACTACACCTTTCTTGGCTGCTACCTCAAAGCACATTGAGGCAGTAAATGCTCACGAAAGAGCATTTACTGCTGTTTACACTTATCTAGATTAATGCAATGGTGTTGTGTTTATTATGTTGCTCTCTTTTTTGCTTGTTTTTCTCTTCTTTTTCTCTCAATAGGTGATCCAGGAGTTTTCTTTTCCTTTTTCTCTTCTTTCTCTTTTTAAGTGCCCTTTCTCACTGTCCCTCTTCCCCTCTGTTTTTCTTTTCCTTCATCTTTCTTTCTCCCTTTCCTATCCCTTAGTCATGTCTGTCCCATCTGCAACAACTGAAAATAAAATAAATAATAACAACAAAGGTCGATCAAATGGACCAATATGGCAAGGCCGTGATGATCCACTTGGTAAAGTAAATCCATTGGGTATCCTTGCTGGCTTTCAGACAACAATTCTGACAGCTAAAGAACCAAATGGAACAGGTAAACAAAACAAAACAAAAAAAGGAGGCACAAATCTTTTAGTTTTCTTCTCTGATATGTTGAATGGGATGATTCTCCTTCACTGTCTGAGAAATGTATTTATGCCATGCTACGGATGGATGGCTGTCTTACCTGTGACTAAGATACCAATTACCAATAAGGTGATGTCTTCACTCACACATCCTCCTCCCAAGTCAACAGAAATGATGCTCCACTCTCAGCCTTTCTCATATGTAAGGCACTACAATTCATGTTTTTAATTAGCTAACAAACTATGTACTGTTCCACAAAGAGGCTGGCACAAAAGCAATATTAAAACTCATCACTTTGCTAGAAAATTGTGTATATAATATCAAAAGTAAAAATAAGAAGAAAAACATTCCTCCACAGCAGGGGGTGGGAGGGTTAAGCTTTAGCTTTCAGCTATTGTTAAAACTCTGATCAATTTTATTTAACTTGGGCAGTTTAGTGGTTTGAGTAAATTTGAACATGTCATAATTAAATTGAGATACTTGAATCTCAATTTAATTAGGACATGGGGATATGCAGTAACATCATGCTAAATTACAAAGCAGCACTAACAAAAAGGATGGGATGAGAATTCTGAAAACAAACAGTTGTTGATTTGCTGTCCTTAGATTAAGTTCTCTCCACATGTAACAGTAACAGAAATGATGCATTTACAGGTAAGAATGCAGCTAGGAAAGATTAGATGGTAATCTGTAGGGTGATTTTGAAAAAGGAAGCACATGAAGGTAGATTCAATGATTAAATGGTGGGAAATGAAGAAGGAAGAATGTTGCACAGAGTACAGGGAGGACTTGAAACACGCTCTGGGTTGTATAAAAAGTATAACTGGGAGAGCACAAATGAAGTGCTGAGGGAAACTACCAAGGAGGAAAGAGGACAAGGAGATTTGGTGGTGCAATAAGGAAGTACAGGAGAGTATTCAAATGAAGAGGTTAGCAAAGAAAAAAGTGGAATAGTCACTAGATGAAGAAAGTAGACAGGAGTACTGGGTGGCTTGTCCTTGTCCTTGAAAACACAACAAGTTTCGATCACGAAAGTTAATGAATTTCCAGCGCAGTACAATGCTCCCTCTCTCTCTCTTTCTTTTGCTTGTTTTGTAATACTAGCTGAGTTCTTTTATAAGGGCAGACTCAAAGTTGGCACCTTAATCTGAGTGCAACTGTTCTGGACATCCAGTTGGCTGAATAATTTGTTTCAACAACATCTTAGCTTTAGTTGAAGCAGTCTGATCCCTGATATTGCCTAAGCATATTTAGTAAACATATCAGTATCAACCAAAATATACTGATATGAGTCTACAGGTCTACTTAATATAAGGAAGTCTTATAGATCTTCCTTATAGGTCAACTAAATATAATGTCTACTTAATATAAGGAAATATAAGGAAGTGGGTAGGGATAGCACAGTAGGTAAAGTGTAGAAAATAGAGAAAAAAAGAAAAGAAAGAAAAAGAAGAGAATAAAATAAAAAAGAAAGAAAAGAATAGAGGAAAAAAAAGAAGAAAAAAAGAAAAGAAAAAAAAGAAAAGAATGAGGCTTAATCTAACACATGAGATCAAACAGCAGCCAGTGTTGCTGTTGCTAAATGGCAAAAGCTAGAGCCTTTAAGGACAATAATGTCTGTCTTTAATTTATTGAATATTAATGGCATTATTTAAATAGAAGCTTCACCTGTAGTTGTTGATCACAGCATTTGCGGAGGTAGCATCTCTGTGGGCACAGCGGCATACCTATTCACTTGCTTTTTTGGTTGAATTTAAATTTCTTGATTTCTTTTCAACACAATACATTTCCTTTTTTTGATGTGAAGACATAACAATTTCTATTACTATTGGCTGATTGGTTGATTTCATTTTTTTATAATTCTGATCTGGTATGGCTCCCCTACAGGCTAACTGATTTGAGGTGAGAAGGTGGACTAAGAATGATACGGCAGGAGGGAATACAGAAGTTAAACCTTACGCGATGATGCAAGGCTGAGTAAAACAGAGAAACTAGTGGAGGATTTCATGAGAGCACGTTGACAAGAGACAGGAACTGGCAACACCCGACCCTGTTGAAGGGTGTTTTTTAATGTCTTGATTTCAGAATCACACACACACACATATGTCTACTGAGCAAAAAGCATGAAGGAGACAGAGGAAGCAGTTTTTTCTCTAAAATCTTCCCTAACTTTGCATCTGCAAACCCACTATGATTACCCTGTCAGCTAAACATGTAAATATAATACAACAATAATTATTATTTCAACTTATAAACACCCCTAAAAATCAGAAAATTTATATTCTTCAACGTAAACGTTGGTTATATTTTATTTTACAAAGTGAGGGAATGTTTTCAAGCGGAGTTTGATGTTTCCTTATACATGAAAGAATGAGTTCCAGTCACTTCCTTAAAGTAAGGAATACAGATTATTAATTTAACACTGGTATAAGATTGGTAGTCAGTATTGGCAGAAACCCACAGCCAAGGTATCTGCAAAAATGGAAATACTAGTTGAACCAGTGTCATCCACAGAGAGTTCTTCCTTCCTACCATCCCCAAGCGCATCCTCCTTCCTAGGTGATATTCAGTCTTGTAGTTCTCTCTCTCATGTATATGTTGCATCCTTACACTACAATGTCATTAAAAATGTCTGTAACAAATACACACAGCAGCAAGAACAAACCAAGCTGCTGTAACAGACAATCAAAAAGCCAGATGAGAAAAATGTGAAATGTTTTTCCTGCCAATTTGAACTTCATTGTGTCTCTCTCTGTTGGCAAACTCAAGCAAAATTGCCTCAGCATCAATTCCAATATCAGGATAGCTGTTCATCACTCCAATTCCACTCAGTGCTTTTGTGAGTCATCATATTTCTGAGATATGTATTACAAATATCATAAAACAGCTGAGCATTGCTTGAATGCCAGATGTCACTAATGTCACTCTGCATTGTTCAAGCTCCATAGCAGCATTAATGTTTGCAGACTCTGAATCTTCACTTCACAGAACAGTTTGTGTCTCATCTTCCGTTTTCAAAAGCTTTAAATTTTTGTTATTTATTCATTTCTGTCCTGCTCCTTTGCTAGATAGGTGAGCGAAATCCAACAATGCTAAAGTGGTAATTCATCCCAGAAACATTGACTGTGTAATGATACAGTGAAATAGTCTTTGTGTGTGTTCCTGAACACAAACTGGTTCATATACTATAAAATGGCTTTACAAGTGTATTCTTCACCCCTCCATTTGGCATCTGTCTGTTTTTCTTTTTTTTTTCTATCAACATCTTCAATTTATGTTATGTCGTTTAGTGTCTCATGTAAAGTGAGAAAATGCAAGCACAGATTTGATATTGACTGGGTGTCAGATTACCAAAAGATATGGTGACAGCTTTGATTTCTACTGTGTTAAAAACAAAATTCAATCCCACTGACGTCATGACTCTCTACATTGACAGGCAATGACTGATTGGATTGCAAATAATTAGCCCTACTTGTGCTGATGGATTGGACCTGCCTTGATAACTACTGTGGCAGCCTCAGTTCTGGTCTCCTACACTTCGCTTTCTCTTTTTATTATTAAACTTGATTAATTTAGACGATGGATTTCAGAAGATGCTGCTTTGTTAATTAAAAGTTTTATGAGAAGCAGCCAGTGATGTCCAAATGTCCTGTTGGGAATATTGTTTCACTGCCATTACCATATAATTAGTTCTTACTAAATGTGTAATCACTACAGCCCACACTCTGTTCCTTTCTGCCTCTCTTTCTCTCTGACTCTTTAGTTGTTTTGGTACCCATTTGATTTTAAGTAGTGTTTTGGTGTGCAAGCTGCACTCCAGAGAAAAATAACATCTGTTTTTTGTTAATGATTCCTTCAGCCTAAATAACAAGTGGTCCAAATATATCTGATAAATTTGTAACTTTTGAGGACTGCTAAAATAGATAATAATAATACATAGTACAAATATTATGACTTATAGCATGATAATATAATGCCAAAATGTAAGAACAGATGAGAAACAAATTCACTGACATAATCAGTTTGAAAAGGATTGCAAATCCTTTTTTTTTGGGATCATAATAAGAAATAGATGGGGCAAAAATGGCATCCAAGGAAGAGTTCCAAGGTGATGAGAAAAAAATTTGAAGGGTTTGTGTGCCCTGAAGCTCAAGCACATTCGGGTTATGTAGCAGGACAATGATTTGAACCCCACCCACAAACACACAAACAAATAAACAAACAAATGTAGGTTTGGGAGTGGCCTAGTCCAGACTTAAATCAGACTGAGTTGCTTTGTGTGTATTAGATGCCATTCCTTCAAGACTGCTTTAACAAGTCCTACCATTAATTAATGCTTCAATCTTAAATATGGTCAGTATATCTCTATTAATGGGCTACGTACCACAGTTCTTTAAGTGGGCAGTAATTAAACTATTACTTAAAAAGCCATCACTTGTCTTAGCTCATTATAGGCCAGTATCAAACCTTCACTGTATCGCAAAAATTCTTGAACGAGTAGATGTAAAACAGTTAACTGATCATCTGCAGACGATTGTGCTAGGACCAATTCTTTTTACATTATATGTGGTTCCCTGAGGCAGTATCATTCAAAATATCAAATGGGTATTATATGATACCCAGCTCAATCTGTCAATGTCACACACACCAGGGCTATCTTAAAGGTAAAGACCTGGATGACCTCTGTCCTACTTCTAAATTTAGATCAAACTGAGGTTGGTTTAAAAATCTTAGAAACCGGTGTCTAACCAGATACTTACTCCGGACAGCATTACTTTGGCCTCCGCTGAGAGGAATCTTTGAGTTGTTTGACCAGGATATGTCAACAAACATGTAGGACTGCTTTCTTGCATTAAACTCTAAAATGAGTTTAGTGATGCTGAAAAATGAGTTGATGGATTTAATACTTCTAGGCTCAACTATGGTAATTTATGATTATCTGGCTGTCCTAAAGTTGATAAGTGAGGGTACTGACAGGGACTAGAAAGAGAGCATATTTGTCTGATATTGGCATCCTTTAATTGGCTCCCTGTTAAATCCAGAATAGAATTTAAAACCCTTCTTCTCCAGTGTTGGTCAAGTTACTTGAAAAAAGTAATCAGTAACTAATTACTGATTACTTCCCCAAAAAAGTAATCCCGTTACTTTACTGATTACTTATTTTCAAAAGCAATTAATTAGTTACTTAGTTACTTTTTAAAAACACGATTTACAACCTGAAGAGGTGATAAAGCGATAGATCTTTCAGCCCAGTTCTACTTTTTCTGCATAATCCATCATACAAAATGTAATCAAATGAAAAAGTCTCTTTTTAAAACTTGTTTTATTAGTTTTAATCTTTTAACTTTATGCATCAAGCAAAAAATTAATTATATGCAACATTCTCTGAGTTGAATAAATTAGTTTAACATTTAAACCTATTTTCTGCACATTCCAGCACATAAAATAAAATATTTTTTGTGTTTACACTCACTCTTTCAAATAGATGCAAGTAAAACACAGCAGAAAACAAATAAAGTCAAAGACTCAGCGGTCCTGTTGCTCTATTTTCACCTGTAAAGCAGGACTGGGGGTAGGCGGAGGTTTACCCTGGTGCAGGTGTGCCGCAGCGGTCAGTGGAAGAATCCGCGAGTTTCTCTGTGAATTTCCCATTACGTCGTTGCGCACTCGGTGCTTGCTTGGAAGTTTAGGGGTTTTTTTCGCTGTAAAAAGTTTTCTTCCCACGCACAACGGACGCTAATGTTTTTGTCACTTTTTATGGAATCAAACTCAAAGTAAGGTCAGTACTTCCACGCTTTAAACGCTGCACGCTCATACTCTCTCCCACAATCGATATGTGATCCATTGTTGATCTGCACACAGCTGTTGTCATCAACGGCGCACTTGCTTACATCACTGTCATGAGACATTCTTGCAAAAAAAAAAATCACGGTTTCAGTAACGCAGCGTTCCTATGGGAAAGTAACGGTAATCTAATTACCGATTTTGCAATAGTAATCCCTTACTTTACTCGTTACTTGAAAAAAGTAATCAGATTACAGTAACACGTTACAAGTAACTCGTTACTGCCCATCTCTGTTCTTCTCACATACAAGGTCTTGAATAATCAGGCTCCATCTTATCTGAAAGACCTCATAGTAACATATCAATATAGCACTTAATTGCTGGTTCCCAGTTCCTAGGATATTTAAAAGTTGACAGCTTTCAGGGCTCTTTTCTGTGGAAACAACTCCCAGTTTGGATGTGGGAGACAAACACCCTCTCTACTACCAAGATTAAGCTTAAAACTTTCCTTTTTGACAAAGCTATAGTTAAGGCTAGATCAGGTAAACCTGGATCCTCCCTTAGTTATGCCTCAGTCCAATAGGCTTAGGTTGCTGGGGTCTGATTCGTGTTCACTCACCTTTTTCACTCACTATTTGTATATACACACACTCACCACTCTGCGTTTAAGCATTAGTTATTATTAAATGTGTGTTTTATCTTTTCGTCTTCTTATAAACATCAACCAGATGACAGATGGCCGCCCTTCCCTTAGCTGGGTTCTGCTGGAGGTTTCTTCCTGTTAAAAAGGAGTTTTTTCCTTCCAATTGTAGCCAAATGTTTGCTCAAAGGGGGTTATTTTGTAACACACACAAAAAGATTCTAGGTCTGACCAACCATCTCAGCTGTGGGCAAAAAGATGACAATCAATAAAATTCTAAAAGGTAATTTATTAACACAATAATCAAAAGGTAAAAGCTAAAACAGTCCAGTGTCCCATTTGTGGATTAAGTAAAAACACACAGTCCAAGGCCAGAGCCAGCTATGCCACAACGCCAGTTGCACTCAATATGTTGACTTCAGCAGGGTTAGTGGTTGTCCTCTGAGACCCACCACCCTGTCACTAGATAGCCAGTGGTCACTCCAGCCTCTGCAACTCAGCTGCCTTTAGGATGTGGCATATAATAGGCCCTGGCCTGCACAGAGAGACGAAATAACACCTTCACTATACAATTTACAGCGCACAACCCAGCCATCCCAAACATATCAGGTTTCATCACATTACATACCTGTACAGAGAGACAAAATAACATAGCAGTGTTTGTAGTGTGGGCTATAAGTAGACTAGCGTTTCACTGAAATCAATTACACCTGCCTCTAATTAGTCCAACCCCATTACAGCCAATGGCTCACCAGAAATGGGACACACACACACACGACCACTCCCAACCCAGTGCAACTTCACACAATAATATGGCGATGAACTAATACAGGCAATTTGATTGTTCAGGACTTCACTCTATTATTGCAAGTATCTTTAATGTACAATACAAAGGACCTTGAGGTGACTGTTGTTGTGATTTTGTGCTATATAAATAAAACTGAACTGATTTGAATTGAATCTGTTTATGTTCAACCCCCCACCCTCTAAATAGCATTCATAAAAAGAATTTCAGTTTGCCACTGTGTTATTGTCTTCAGGCGATATTGATGAAAAAATTACCATCTAATCCTCTGATACACAGACACTGTGAAGGTAAGATTCTGAACAGTAAACCTAAACACAATCTCCCCTGAATTGCCCTCTGCAACATTTTCAGCAAGATTAGGTAGAGGGGTGTCATTAGACACACTACACTGAGCTACTGCACAATTACAGGAATGCTTGTGCTTTTACAGTGTAGGAAGCCTCCATTTGAATATTTGTTTGTGTGTGTGTTATATCAAGTTCTTACTGAGCAGTGTGAGCAGTGTTTAACATGTGTAGCAGAAATATCAAGGAAAAAACACCACCATTAGTCCTCACTGATGAGCTTCCTGTATCTTGGATTGTTGCGCCTTGATTTCCTGAAGCCTCCAGGCAATATAATGGCCTCTTGCTAAGACTCTCTCCTTAGTGACATTCATTTACAGTACACATATTAATTATTGTAGGTCCTTTACCCTACAATATACGGTGACTCTTGTTGTAAATTGGCACTATACAAATAAAACTAAATTGAACTGAACTGCTAATATTGTTCTGTTATAACTGCAGAGAAATGACATTTCAGCACCCTGTTGGTTTATGTTCACTGATGTATTGTTTGTCCTAAACTAAATGTCCTGTGCCAAATGGTTTGAAAGTAATACTTATAGCATTATAACTCAGCCTAAGGCAAATATGCTGTGGGGCCTTTGTTGGTTCATTGCGTTCCAACAAAACAACTCTTGCCTGCTGAGATTTGGACTCTGCGAGACCTCTCAAGGTGTATTGTTGTATTTGTCACTAATACAAATTTTTTTCTCAGCACATCCTCTACATCTGCTTCATGGTTTGTTGTTTCCTGGGTTTATGTCACAGTTGTCCAAAAGGTCTTAACACCTTCAACTTCTCCAGGTTTCAGGAAAACAAGAACTGAATGTGCACTCTTTTTATAAAAGCGTCTCTATTTCAGCTGGTGTGACTGGAGAAACACCACTGTAAAAGAGTAAACGAATGTCTTACTTTCTGATTCAGAGAAAGTCACATTTTATGAACTGCTGTAGTTCACCAAGGTTATTCCCTACTCTTCTCAGCTGACTGTCTCCAGCTAACTCTTTGACGATAAACTTCATCTGTCAGCTTATAGTGTAAAGACCATGCTACATCTGCACTGTATCCATACTATCAAAAAATGTTTTATGCTGTAGTAATATTTCTAGGTTTCATTTCAGTTTTATATATTTTAATGTTATATATTTTGGAGAATATTTTGCTTTTTGTCTTTAGAAAGATACTTTTAAATTTGGAATTGGTGCAAAAGGAGCATATTAATATTGCTTTCTAGGGATTAAACTTTGCTCCAGAAGTGCATTTGTGAGGTCAGACATGATGCCTGGCAGTATCTACTCTAATTCCACATCAAACTCACTCATCCATGTTTATCCACTTAATATCCACTGTATATTCCACTTAATGTATATAATGTTCTCTCTTTTTGCACAGTCCGGGAGCGTGTCAGGATACATTTCACTGTGTGTTCTACTCATATAACTATTCATGTGACAAATAAAGTATCTTGAATCTTGTGTGATGTAGTCACCCCGTCATGGTCCCTGTGCCTCACCAGCTGATCCTGTATTAGGCAACATGTTTTTTTCTCTCTTTCTCTCTCTCTCTCACCTGCCGGGGCGGTGCTCATTATGGGCTCCCGCCCCTGGCCCACGCACCTGCTGCCCATCGGGATGATCACAAGGCCGATTTAAGACAGCAGCACTGTGTCACTCGTCGCTGGATCGTTGAGCTATCAGCGTCAGTCGCTCAGTAGTTTGAGAATCAGAATCTGTGAGTTCTTTCCGTCTGTTCGCCTCTAACTAAAGTTTCTGTGTACAGATCTTTCCTGGACCTTTCCCTGCCTGCCTGTCATCCCGTGGACGAGTGAGTGGATTTGTGTTTCCCCAGTGTGGGGAGTGAAGAGAGAGAGCCTTTGGAGTGCGTCTGATTCCCGTCTTTCCCCTCACATACCCCGGAACCCTGGACCCCCCTCCCCTCCCTCCAGCACGTTGTAAATAGCATCACCTGGTGTCGTTGTGTCAATAAACTGATTGTTAACTCTGTAAAGATTCCCGGTCTGCGCCTGAGTCCGTTAACTAAAACGTGACAGACCCCAGTGGTTTGTGGTATACTGTCCCGTTCAATGACAGGACTGAATGACTATTGGCCTGTAGCCCTCACCCTGATAGTTATGAAGTGCTTTCTAAGGCTGGTTATGGTCCACATAAAGGACTCTATTGATGTCACAACAATGAAAAAAATGGGACCAATAAGACAGTAGTAAACAGGAGTCTGTGAATCACCCTGTCACACAGGTTGAGGGATTGGAAATATCATTCAAGCAGGAGATTTTATAGATTGTTCCATGAATATAAGTAACTGCATATAGGGTATAATGTAATATGCTGCGAGCACAAATTACGAATATATCATACAAGAATTGCAAAAACAAGATGTAGGAGAGAGTTTTATGTGTGTGTGTGTGTGTGTGTGTGTGTGTGTGTGTGTGTGTGTGTGTGTGTGTGTGTGTGTGTGTGAGACAGAGAGAGAGGGAGAGAGAGACAGAGACAGAGGTCACTTTGGTGGATTTATTAAAGTGCAAAAAGAAAAAAAGACTGAATGAAGAAAAAAAAGTAAAAAAGTCAAACTTCAGACGATAGTACTGATTAATTGTACCTTCCAGTAATATAATTTTCTTTGCACTTTTATGTTTGACATTCTTAATTTTAACAAGGCATTAGGCAGGGACTGAGTGGTTTGCTTGTAATGGAACCATGATCCAAGTGAGGATGTTGCAGTGTGGTGTTTTTGTCGTAGTCTCAGTAGAATTTAGGCTCTTTAAAGAGTGACTTGACCAACAGGGCTACAGCAACCTGTGCCAATCCAACACAGATGTACTCCAGGCTACAGATCTTCAAAGAAGTTGCTTCCAGAGCAGACTCCCAGGTTAAAATCAAAAAAGAAAATGTTTGCAAGTAAGTTTAATACCTGGTTTAAGTTGTCACATGTTGCTCAGTCAGTAATACCAATAAACACTGGGTATGTGACAGTTAGATTTAGATGCAATAGTATTGTTTTTGCTGCTCTCATAGCCTTTTGACAATATAACAAGGAATCTCATAGTATGTCAGAAGAAAACTAAAGTTTATCCTTTTTCAATAGTCTTTCAGCTCACCTACAGACCTGAGTGCCTGGGTAGCATTACTTAGCCAAGGCTAGATTCAAGAATACTTGAACAGTTGGAATTAAACAGAGAGACTAAGGTTACGTTCACACTGCAGGCGAAAGCGCATCAAATCCGACTTTTTTGACCCTATGCGACCCATATCTGATAATGGGCTCTCTTTTTCCTCAGTGTCCTTCTTTCTCTAATTAATTTGTCAAAATTCTGTTGGTTACGACTGTACAGAAATTGATAGACTGCTGCAACAACACCTACTAGCTCTGTAGCCACCATTTTTAGTTCTGTAAACAGAGCGTGTGTGTGACATCTTCTTTTACGCATGCGGGCCGCTTTGAGGGCCGTGAACAGTTCACACTAGAGCGCGTTTGCTGTCACATTTTATTTGTAGTGTGAACAACCAGACAAAAAAATTGGATTTGATCAAAAATCGGAATTGAGCATTAAGACCTGCAGTGTGGACGTAGCCTTAGTGGTCAGCAGCCAAATGAGGAGAAGACCTGTGAAAAATGAGGGCATGATTACTATTTTGATAAGCAGAAAAACATCCAGCAGTACTCAAGATAATCATGCACAATTGATTTACAGGCAATGAGGTTTGACAGGCTGACATGAAAGAGATTTTGCAAATATCACAGTGTTGTGACTGAAAATTTGCCATCACAAATTTAAGTTTCAGACAGGGACAGGCCACTGGACAACAGTAAGTCCACGTCTAGGTTCATGTAAGTACACACAGCACAAGAGTAGACAAGTTGATTTAAAACACTTGCAGTTGAAAGCTGACGGAAACATCAGATGTTAGCTGCTGGCAGTTGAAAATGTCTTTAAAGACTAACCCTCTGCCTAAGCTGGTGTTCTGTAACAATAATTACAGTCTGAAGGGGCAAGTTCAGAAAAAGGGGTCAACTTATCCATGTTTAGCCAAGTTTCTGTCAAAGGAAGCCAATCCAGCATTAACAGGCCCTAAATCTGATTAAAAGCAAGTTGCTGATTGACCGGGATGCATGACCCAGTTGGTGAAGTAAAACTCTTCCACCTCTGCGAAGAGGAGGCAAGTGATGCATTGGAAGCTAAACAGGGAGATGTGGAGCCACATGTAGGATCTACTGATAAGAAGGTAATGTTGACAGATACACTTTCTCTATGCTCCTTGTGTAAGATGGATGTGAAACAGTCCAGGTATTGTATTTTATACAATACACAATTTTTACAATGCACAATTTCACAGGTAGTACTGTATGGCATACACTTAACTTTTGTTTTGTACCTTTTGATTTGACTGCATTACCCTTTCTTTACAAAATTTCTTAACAAGAAAATTGCTAAATACAGTGTTCATTAAGCATTAGTGAGTTTAGACCTTTTTCGGGGGTGCTCAGGCCCCCCTAAATTTTATCAGAGCCCACTCTAAACATTGGACAGTGGATAGATGTGCAGACGATGTCTTGGGTTCGTCGATCAATGACCAATTCTGGACATCTGTATGACGTCCAACCATGACCTAACCTGGACATCAATCCAGTTCAACATTTGAACTTTGGACTGCCTAATTTTATGGACATCATATGAACATCTATGACAGGTGCAGGACATTTATATGATTAATACATGTAATATTTTTATTTATTTATTCACTGTTCTATTGTGAAGAGCTTTGTAAGAGGAAGTGAATGGTGTTGTGATCGGTAGCCTGCCATGGAAAGTAGGAGAAGTGTGGATGTATGAACCCAACTATCGACTCGACAGTCTTTGTTTGTACGCACATTTTGGCCTGTGAGAAGATGACATTTCTGCTCCAAATCCACCACACAGCTGCTCATTTTTGTCTTAGCTCAAGAGTCTCCGCCATCTAGCAGATGTCTGCTAATCACGCTGCATTCCTTCACACATAACTGTTTCTGGAAACATGAGCCTATACATGTAGAAGCATTATAAAAATGACGCCTAAAATAAGTTTGACATTGAAAAGATGTCAACCATATTTGAACAGCCTGTATACGGTGGTCCTACGGACAATAACACTAGAAGTTTAATAGACGTCAAAAAGAAGATGTCGCCTGAAGTTACAAAACAACCCCCTCAGTGGACCAAAATTGTACATCCAAAAATGACTATTAAAACACGTCATTCTGAAAACAAATTTGCACAGTGGGCCCCTAAAAATAACTAATAGCATATTTTAGTATTATTTTCTGGAATTTGTTGTTGCTGCTTGTCATGGATTGTCATCAGTAATAAGACTTTCATTGCTGCGGGAGAAAGACGACAAAGAGGGAATTCCATGACACACATCAGTGATCCAGATTTAAAACACACTTTAACTGAAATACAGCAAAAGTTTAAACTGCTCTGATTGTGCGGGGACGTTACTGTGACTTCTAAAGTATCTGCTTATTTTTGTTTGTTCTCTAAATAGTGTCCAAAGCGCTAGCGAATGTAGTTTGAACCTTCTGATTCACTAGTCTGCTGGTATGCCAAAGAGTCGATGTGCATTATTATTTTAGCTAAAAAATTGTTATTGCTGTTCTGATTGAATTGAGCTTCACTCTTTGTTTACAGTAAAGCTCTAGATCCAGGTGACAAAACATCAGAATGATGTTACCTGTCTATGTCCCGCAGCAGTTTGTATTCAGTGTGATATTGCAATAAACTGATATGGATCAGTTCGTTTTTTTATTCACTGTAACACTTAAATTTAACAAAAATGATAAAGCTGTAGTTTCTGCTTTACCCACATTCATTGATAATGATTTTACATAGCTAAGCAGTCTGTTGTACTATTGCTGATTGTGGATCCCCCACTTACTCTTATAATAATTATTATAAGATTATATTTCTGTCATTTTCCAGTTTCTAGTTGAGTGAGGAGGGTGGAAACACAGAGTAAGAGGACAGGGAGATTGTACAAGAACAGGGAGAACAAGGGAGCAAATAATGAAGTTAGTTGGAAAAACAGAAGTAATTTTTAATGTAGTTGATGGATGATTTGAGTGCTTTCCAGTACGACACTTAAAAATGTCTGTGGACATTCTAAAGAGAACATAATGATATGAAGTGTGGCAATTTGCAGGATCCATACCACTCTAAACATGGCTCGAACAGGATGCTTGCCACTATATTGATGTTCTTTAACTTTAACTTTGCCTCATTTTTGATAACTGAACACACTGCTAAAAATGGTGGATTAGATTAAAATCTCTGATTATTGACTCTAAATTATTCTTAGAAATTACAGTAGGCCCATCCAATTAATTAGGTTGCTTTTGGAGGTAATATTTGCAATGTCTATCCAATTGAATTGAGATTTGCAAATGTAAAAAGGGTTGATTACATTTGGAAACAGCATATTCCATCAAAAGTAATTAGAAGACACCGCATGCATGACATTATGATTGGGAGCTAAGCTCCCCAAACTAAGTATAGTTGTAAATTACTTTTCAGCTTTTAGTTTTGGCATCATTGTACCAACATAAAGTGAAGTAAAAGAAAGGGAGAACAGTGAGGAATGTTGTCTGTGACCCGGCCATTTCTAAGTGACTGGTCTCCTTTTCTGTCAGACTGCAGCTAATGAGAGTGACGTCTCCCTCATAAAAACCTGTGGGAAAGCCATCTCTAAGCTCCTGTGTTGGCTCTGAAAACTATTTACTGTGCAAATTCACAGAGATTGGATTTGAGTACCTCCTGTGTTGGTTTACCTACCTCCAATGACTGGGCAGTAACATGCTGTTCATACGCTTGACCAAACTTCTCTCCCTGTCTGTCCTCTTGGTTCTCTTGCTTAATTTATACATCCAGGTTTCTCTTTGTCCATATAATTTTTTGTTTCTTTCTCGCTCTTCTTTCTCTCAACTTTCAATTATTTTTCCAGAGTCTTCCTTTGACATTTTTCTCTGTACATCTGCGTCCATCTGCGTTAGCGTAATGTAACCGGGAGAATGAACAGGAGAAAGATCATTCAGCAAGTGATGTAAATAAAAAAGAAACCATGTGACATGTAGCTGTTTATTCTCACACACTCTCCAACCCCATTTGAAGTTGGATCAATAATTAGACGGCTTTTAGTGTTCTCGACACTAAACACGGCATTAATTAATGAAATTAATTTGTGATGCGTGCTTGAAGAAAGTTAGAACCCCAAACAGCTCTGTTCAAAAAAAGAAAGCAGTTCACTGGAGCCCATTTAAAGGGGCCCAAACATAAACCCAACTGAACACCTCTGGAGAGATCTAAAAATGACACTCCACTGACATTCCCTCCCTGGATCCTCACCCTCTATCTCACCTGATGGTCATTCTGGTTGATTGCCCCTGACGCCATTTAAGGCCTCTTTGGAGTGTTGGTCCTTGCTTGTACTATTCTCAGTTAGTGTTGCCCGGCTATCAGTTGTTTTCTTCCTTGTGCTTCCTAGTTGACCTATCCAAGATGGCGGCGTGCACGGGTGCAGCGGCTCTTAACTCTCCAGTTTGGTGCTCGTTTTTACTTTTAATGTGGATATTTTTCAATGTTTGCAACGCCACCATCTCTTACAGTCGCCAGAACCTAATTGACCTAGGATTTAAATATAGTTTGTCTGTTTCTTGCGAATATCAGCGAACACACAGAAAGAAAGCAGAAGAGGGGATGCCGGTCGGGCTCAGACGCTAGGCTACGCAAACATCCACACCGGCCAGCACTTCCAAGCCTTTTCCTATTGAACGCCAGATCCATCACCCACAAATTGGACGAATTGGAGCTACAGATAGCCACCACGAGCTTTGCACGTAACTGCAGCATTATCCTTATTACGGAGACGTGGCTTCACCCGCTGATTCCCGACGCTGCAGTCGAGTTAGCAGGCCGCACGCTACACCGGCAGGACAGAAACAGCAACTCAGGTAAAAGCAGAGGATGTGTTTACGTGCATAACGAGTGGTGTTGTAACAACAGGATCATTCACACACACTGTTCTCCTGATTTGGAGGTTCTGGCAGTCTCGTGCAGACCTTTTTACATCCCGAGGGAGTTTACAGTAGTTATTGTGATAGCTGTTTATATACCGCCGGATGCTAACGTTGGCACGGCTCTCAGCCTCTTGCTCAACACCATAAACAAACAACAGCTTGCCCACCCCGATGGGGTTTTTATTGTCGCCGGTGACTTTAACAAAGCGTGCCTAAAGACTGTGCTTCGAGAGGAGAACACACTTTGGACCATGTCTATTCAAACATCAGGCATGCTTTCAGAGCGACACCCCTCCCCCACCTGGCTGGATCTGACCACCTCTGCATGTCCCTCACCCCCACCTACACCCCCCTGCTGAGAAAAACAAAGCCCCAGACAAAGACAATAAAAACCTGGCCTGAAGGAGCCCTCTCTCAACTGCAGGACTGCTTCTCAACAACTGTATGGGATTTATTCTCCAGCCACAACCTCCAGGAGTACACGGACACTGTACTCTCGTACATCAGGAACTGTGTTGACAATGTCACCGTCAACAAAAGGGTCAGGGTGTTTCCAAATCAAAAACCCTGGATGAATAGCGAAGTGCAATCCCTCCTAAAAAGCTGCAACACTGCCTTCAAGTCAGGGGACAGGGCTGCGTATAGGGCGGCCAGGGCAGACCTGAGTAGAGGCATCAGGAAAGCTAAGGCTGCCTATAGGAGGAGGATTGAAGATCACTTTGCTGACAACGACCCCAGAAAAAATGTGGCAGGGGATCAATCACATTACCAATTACAGAAGCAATAACCAGGCGACATCTAGGACTGATGTCTCGCTGGCTGAGGATCTAAACTGTTTCTTCGCCCACTTTGAGACGACCAGGCCCTCAGCTGTCACACCACTTCCACCCGCCCCCAGCACTGGCACACTAACACTTAGGGAGCACCAAGTGAGGTGTGTTCTAAGGTCAGTGAATCCCAGGAAGGCGGCAGGTCCTGATGGAATACATGGAAAGGTTCTCAGAGCATGTGCTGACGAACTGACCGGAGTCTTCACTAAAATCTTCAACCTTTCCTTGTCATCAAACACCGTCCCGCCCTGCCTCAAAACCTCCACCATCATCCCCATCGCCAAGAAGACAGCTGTGGTCAGCCCAAATGACTACAGGCCTGTTGCACTTACGCCTGTAGTGATGAAGTGCTTTGAGAGACTGGTCTGTCAGCACATCAGGGCCGGTCTGCCTCCCACTCTGGACCCCCACCAATTTGCCTAAAGGACAAATCGATCCACCGAGGACGCCATCACCATAGCGCTCCACACTGCGCTGAGTCACCTGGAGCACCGAGGAAGCTATGTGAGAATGCTCTTTCTGGACTTTAGCTCAGCATTCAATCATATCATCCCGGAGATCCTGGTCCAGAAACTGTCTCACCTGGGACTCTCCACCCCCATCTGCCTCTGGATCAAGGACTTCCTGACAAATAGACCACAGTCTGTCATACTCGGCCCCCACCTGTCCAGCACCATCACACTCAGCACTGGGTCTCCACAAGGATGTGTTTTGAGTCCCCTCCTGTTTATGCTCTACACATCCGACTGCTCCCCTACCCATCTCTCAAACACCATCATAAAGTTCGCGGATGACACCAATTCAATTCAATTCAATTCAATTCAATTCAATTTTATTTATATAGCGCCAAATCACAACAAAAGTCTCCTCAAGGCGCTTCATAGATACAGAGAAAAACCCAACAATCATATGACCCCCTATGAGCAAGCACTTTGGCGACAGTGGGAAGGAAAAACTCCCACAGTGGTTGGACTCATCTCAAGGGGGGATGAGTCGGACTACAGAGATGAGGTCAACAGACTGACTGAGTGGTGTTCAGTTAACAACCCCCAACTGAACACCACGAAAACTAAAGAACTTATCTTGGACTTCAGGAAGGGCAGAGCAGACCCGCCCCCACTTTACATTCACGGGAACTGTGTGGAGAGGGTACTCTCCATGAGGTTTCTGGGCGTGCAGATCTCTGATGACCTCTCCTGGACTGCAAATACTACGGCGGTCATACTGTCATTATATTAATGCTGCTATCCTGTATATATTGTACTTACTATTGTTTGAGTACTTGCGATTGTTTTATTGTACTTTTTATATTTTACATTTAGATTTATTATTGAATCTTGCACCAAGGGAGTGGCACTCCAATTTCGTTGTACTCTGTACAATGACAATAAAGGCTATTCTATTCTAGTTCTCTGGTTAATTGTTGTTCTCTGTTTTCCCTACACAGGCCTCCCGGGACCCCAGCCAGTTTTCCCTGGTATCTACTTGATGGAGAGTGTGAGGCGCGGCGGGGATTTCTGGACTGACTGTGTTTCCTTTCTCAAACGGAGCCAAGAGCCCTGGACATACCCTCGGAACCCCTGGACCCCTCTTCCCCTGTCTCACTGTACGGTATATTTTTATTGTTAAGATATTATTCAGTGGCAGCATCAGTTGGGTTAATCTTTGAGTATAAACTTTCTTCTTTAAAAGATTTTTTTTTATTTTTTTATTTTGAGCATAAATAATTTCAATGAAACCACTCTTTCATTGGCTAATGACTTGTCAATCACAAGTCACTTATTATTCTCAATATTCTGACCATACACAGAATAGTTCTCCTTTTTTGAAGCATTATGAGGAAGATTTACAAAACAGACTAAACTTTTATACATTATAACCCAAAATGAGTGACCTCCTCACCACCTCACTCAGCATTCCACTAGCATTTCTCTCCCTCTTTTTCAGCGACCTCTGTCCACAACCCACGATTGCTTCTGACTCACGTTTAGATGCTTGTCCCATGTTTTCTGAACTTAAGTATTTAACTTGTGTTTCTGTAAATAAAGTCTCACTGAAAATCCAGCAGTTTTGCCTCTGCCTAAATCTGCATTTGGGTCCTTTTTCATGCACTGGCCCTTGCTGGCGTAACAGAAACCCCCGAACCAGATGGTGGACATTGAAGATGAGGGGAACCATCACCCTGAAGAAGGAGTCCTGTTGGACTTGGTTAGTCTGTGGGAATTCGGAGGCAGCCGATAAGTACCAACAGTCCAAGCTGAATCGGTTCCAGCAGTAATAATAATAATAATAATAATAATGGATTGGATTTATATAGCGCTTTTCAAGGCACCCAAAGCGCTTTACAATGCCAATATTTATTCACTCTCACATTCACACACTGGTGGAGGCAAGCTACAGTGACTAAAGCAAATATTTGGGTGCGGGAGGAATTTAGAGAGGCCATGGAAAAAGCCTTTTAGACTGCCTCGAAGAGATTCTGGAGAACCATCAGGCGACGCAGAAGGGCAAAGCAGTGCTCTACCTGCACTGTGTATAATGTGTGTGGAGAGCTCACTGTAAAGACTCACCTTTCAGCACACTCACTTCACCAGATGCTGCAACTTCTTCTTCTACATTTTTATTGGCGGTTGGCAAAAAACTGAAAGGTGCATTACCGCCACCAACTGATATGGAGTGTGGTCTGGAACGTCGCTCAAAAAAAGTTTTTAAAACAGTTTCCCCTCTTTTAAAAACTGAAATAAGGCCTGATAACATTTACTTTTTTAATCAATAAGGTCCAGTTTGATTTTTATGTTATTTAGGTTTTGGATCAATTGTCTCCTCTCAACCTGATACTTCTGACAGTGCAATATGACATGTTCTATAGTTTCGTCTGTGAAGGTTCTCAGTCATCCAGGTCATCGTAGTCAAAGGAGCTTGCAAAGTAAAGCATCTGGACTTCTTTAAGTTACTTGAAGACGTTTCACCTCTCATCTGTAGATAAACTCTTAACAACAATAAATATAAAATTGAAGTTAGAGATAAAAAATTTAGAGATAAAAAAGAGATTTAGAGATAAAATAGATTTGTTCTAAGGAATCTATGAAATTTGTTAGCAAAATTATGTTAGATAATACAAATTTAGCTCCCTTAACTAGAACTAAAAATCATACAACTAAATTAGGATTTAAATGTACAACTTCCATCTATTTCAACAGAAATAGTTTTTTATTCTATTTAAAATCTGTGGGTCAGAAAAAAATAATGTAACTCTTCAATCTTATATTTTTATATCCTCCTGAAGCAGAGGAAAAATAAATCTTCCCGTTTACCTTTTTTTTGGTAATTTCCTTCCTTTTTGGAGCTAAAAGAGGCCACCCAAATGCATGAGGTATTAATGGTATGCCAGGACTTATTAGGATAGCTCAAATAAGTCAAAAGAAAAAAGAGCAAAACACAAATGTCCATTACAGAGGACATAAATAAACAGGGTGGTTCTCAGGAGAATATTACCAGGCTGTACAGCTGCTGGCAAAGTGAAACTTTCTTTATCTGTTGCTTGTCGATTTCTGCAGCAATAACAGCGTAAAATCTCACTTGTTTCTTGTCAGACCAGCATTATGGAGAGGATGTGCTCTGTAGTGAGTGTTCAGAACAGCTGAACCTCTGCTAATCATGTGTAATGATTAATTAGAGAAATAAAAGCTTAACTTTAAACAAGGGTAAACAGAGTGTGGTACTTTACTCGAATGAGGATCCAACTTTAAGACAAAGGACGAGTGTCGACCAAAGAGCTTTAAGCTGATTAAAATGAAGAAGTCAACTAAGAAGTCAGACTAGGAAAACTGGTGAGTTTAAAAATGATATAGTTTACGAAAGTATGTATTGTAATTACAAGTTTCTTCATGGTTGAACTCTGTATCTTATTCTGTTCTGGAAAATTAGTAAAGGTGTTCACTTTAGATAGTGGAGGAGCTGCAGTGTTGAGGTTCTGAAAACTGAATCAAACAGGAGGCTCAGACCAGAGGCTTCTGTAGAGTTTCATTACCTGCTTCACAGATAAACATGTGCTAATACCTCATGTTATCCCAGAAAATCCCAGACAGTTTGACAGGAATAAGACAGACACAAACTGTAATCTGCATCTCTCCATTCTTTATTATTTCTTTTTATATAGAAACAAAAGCACATTCTGAGAGAAATGTTATACACATCTGCAGAACAGAATCATATAGTAAAAAAACAAAATACATTGTTAATTTTAACAGCAAGTTGAAAATGTACAACATTAAAAAAACCAAAAAAAACAACATATTATATGTATAAACTTAGTGATGTTTATCATTTATATTTATTTATTTAAGTACTATATGCTCACTTTTAATTTGATGGATCTACATGTTTTTGTTGTTTTTTTTTTTTAAACTGAGACTTGGGCAATAAAAGACTGAAATTTTAACTGTTACAAATATAAGTGGTGGATCTCACTAGCTAAATTAGCAAGAGCCAAAACATTGGGTGTGAAAAAAAATCCCCCTAATGTAAAGATGGGAAGATCTACTCTGTGACAGAAATAGTTGTAATTGTTTTTCAGTGTAAAATGACAGAGAATAGGTTTAATCCCTCATCTGCTGTAAGTTATCTAATTAAAAGATTAAGGAAATTGTGGAATTGGTTCATAATTCCAATAATAATTCTCAAAAGTGTTTTAAACTCCACCATGCACTCTTCCAGCTAATGAATAGGGAGCCCATTTAGCTTTAAACTTTAAATAATAATAGTGCACATAAGTAATTTGCACATATATGTTGCATGCGGAAGAATGTCCAATTCAGTTCAATTCATTTTCATTTATATATATATATATATATATATATATATATATATATATTTCATATTGTAAGATAACAATATTAGAAAGAAATCCCAACCACACAACTCCCTATGAGCAAGCACTTGACGACAGTGGGAAGGACAAACTCCCTCTGGCAGAAGAAACCTCCAGCAGAACCAAGCTCACATCTGTCCACCATGACTGGGGGATAAGAGGAGAGAGCAAAAAGAGATAGGACAAAAGGCAAACTTTAGGAGAGAGAGAGAGAGAGAGAAGGAACGGCCATTTCTTTTATTCAGCAAGACAATGTCAAAATATTCTGTGCATATTTCATCAGCATGGAAGCACAGTAAAAGAGTCTAGGTACTAAACTGACCTGCCTGCTCTCCACACCTGTCACCCGCTGGAAGCAGTTGACACATCAGGAAAGGACAATACAAAAAATGTCATGTTTAGTCTTTTCTGATGCACGTAGGAATCAAATTCAAAATGAGCATATGTTTTTTTGCTTTAAATAAAGCAGCCACAGTTTTAACATTTGATATCATCTAAAAAAAAAATCTCACCTTCACCATGTCACAAGATAATTGTCTGATTGGGTTTCATTATAGCTACTTGCTAAATAGACACATTCTCATAAGCTGTGTGTTTGCCAACTCTTATTCGAATGTTCACAAAAGACAAAAAATATTCTACAAAAACATAAGTAATTAAGGTTTATTGATAATGTGTTTTTTTTAGAACAAAATTCACAAAGTGCTTTACAATACAGAATAAGATACAACAATTAAAACTGTATAAATAGATCAAACTAAATGAAAGCAAAAAGCCTGAACAGGCTTAAGTTTCTTTTTAAGGGTATCAACAGTGTCCACTGATCTTTGGTCTAATGGAAGTGAGCTCCACAACTTCCACTGGATATAAGATCTACATAGCTCAAATATGTAAGTCTCTAATAGACACTGGCTGCCAATCACTTGTTGGATGGGCATTTCACGCAGTGTTCCACTTACAGTGGGGCAAAAAAGTATTTAGTCAGCCACCGATTGTGCAAGTTCCCCCACTTAAAATGATGACAGAGGTCAGTAATTTGCACCAGAGGTACACTTCAACTGTGAGAGACAGAATGTGAAAAAAAAAATCCATGAATCCACATGGTAGGATTTGTAAAGAATTTATTCGTAAATTAGGGTGGAAAATAAGTATTTGGTCACCTCAAACAAGGAAAATCTCTGGCTCTCACAGACCTGTAACGTCTTCTGTAAGAAGCTTTTCTGTCCCCCACTCGTTACCTGTATGAATGGCACCTGTTTGAACTCATAATCTGTATAAAAGACACCTGTCCACAGCCTCAAACAGTCAGACTCCAAAATCCGCCATGGCCAAGACCAAAGAGCTTTCGAAGGACACCAGGAAAAGTATTGTAGACCTGCACCAGACTGGGAAGAGTGAATCTACAATAGGCAAGCAGCTTGGTGTGAAAAAATCAACTGTGGGAGCAATCATCAGAAAATGGAAGACATACAAGACCACTGATAATCTCCCTCGATCTGGGGCTCCACGCAAGATCTCATCCCGTGGGGTCAAAATGATCATGAGAACGGTGAGCAAAGATCCCAGAACCACACAGGGGGACCTGGTGAATGACCTGCAGAGAGCTGGGACCAAAGTAACAAAGGTCACCATCAGTAACACACTACAACGGCAGGGAATCAAATCCCGCAGTGCCAGACGTGTTCCGCTGCTGAAGCCAGTGCATGTCCAGGCCCGTCTGAAGTTTGCCAGAGAGCACATGGATGATACAGCAGAGGATTGGGAGAATGTCATGTGGTCAGATGAAACCAAAGTAGAACTTTTTGGTATAAACTCAACTCGTCGTGTTTGGAGGAAGAAGAATACTGAGTTGCATCCCAAGAACACCATACCTACTGTGAAGCATGGGGGTGGAAACATCATGCTATGGGGCTGTTTTTCTGCCAAGGGGACAGGACGACTGATCCGTGTTAAGGACAGAATGAATGGGGCCATGTATCGTGAGATTTTGAGCCAAAACCTCCTTCCATCAGTGAGAACTTTGAAGATGAAACGAGGCTGGGTCTTCCAACATGACAATGATCCAAAACACACCGCCCGGGCAACAAAGGAGTGGCTCCGTAAGAAGCATTCGAAGGTCCTGGAGTGGCCTAGCCAGTCTCCAGACCTCAACCCCATAGAAAATCTGTGGCGGGAGTTGAAAGTCCGTGTTGCTCAGCGACAGCCCCAAAACATCACTGCTCTCGAGAAGATCTGCATGGAGGAATGGGCCAAAATACCAGCTACTGTGTGTGCAAACCTGGTAAAGACCTATAGTAAACGTTTGACCTCTGTTATTGCCAACAAAGGTTATGTTACAAAGTATTGAGTTGTATTTTTGTTATTGACCAAATACTTATTTTCCACCCTGATTTACGAATAAATTCTTTACAAATCCTACCATGTGGATTCATGGGTTTTTTTTTCACATTCTGTCTCTCACAGTTGAAGTGTACCTCTGGTGCAAACTACTGACCTCTGTCATCATTTTAGGTGGGGGAACTTGCACAATCGGTGGCTGACTAAATACTTTTTTGCCCCACTGTAATTTGCTGTAGCAGAGGTATTACAATTATTTCTGGACTAGGAAAAATAACAATTAGAAAACATCTATGTAAAGGTTCTTACCGTATAGTTTACAAAACAACAAGTACATGTGCATTGTATTAATTTGTAAATTTTTTGTGTATTTTTGATTTAGGGTCAATTGATTTTGGGTCAATTTCTGTTTTAGGAAATCTATTGTCTGGCTGAAGTTCCAATGAGGCACATGCAAAAGAATATACAAACACAAACACATAGGAACACATTTCAAGTCGTATTACAACAAACAGCATATAACTGTCACCAATAATAATAAAAAAGGGTCAGTTTTTTAAAAGGAACAAACAAGACACAGAGGTTAAACCTTTTTGAAAACACTGACAACCTTTTTCTATATATGAAACAACACCATGTAGTTCACAAAGTTGTTGTTATGTGGAGAAAAAAAGGATTAACAACTATGAAATTGATATCCCAGAATATTCTGTGCATATTTTGCATATTTCGGCCCCAAAGTGTAGCCTTGATTTGTTTTTTTGTATTTATGGAGGGGCGGTGATGTGAGCTGTTTTTGTTTATTTTTTCCCTCTGGGAAAAACTGCAATCATCTGGGGGTTATCACTTTATTTTTCCATCATAAGGTCAAGGTATTAGTTTGTTCAGTGCTTTGATTTATACCTAAATGTTTGGAAAACCCATGACACACCCATCAGCCACAGCTGCACTTTCTATTTAGCCAGTGCTTGTATGCTACAGGATCCTTTGATGTGTATGCTGGCAAACATAAAAGCAGGCTGCAAAAGTAAAACTCAAAAGTAAGACTTTTGCAATGAGTGATTCTACTTCTGTGATCTTCACCCTTTACCATTACTGCTTTTTTCTATTATGAATATCATTGATATCTCCAGGTAGGTTACATCAGTGCATAGAAGGTTCTGCTATAAATGAATTAAAAGCATGGGCTCTCTTGGTAGTTGCTGAAAATAACATCTTGTGCATCACATGGTTAACTGCTGCTAATTCACTGACACCACCGTATATATTAAATCAGAATAGGTGGTGTTGTATAAATTAGTGCTATAAGTTGTAAATCACTTGCACTACATGCACAACGTATTAACTAAGAGCGGGTGATTAAAGTGTTTCTCTGACTTTACAACATACAACAAACAAGTTTAACATAGCAGGGCTTTTTCAGTATAAGCTGGCTTGACAAAACCTAAAACTCCAGTTAGAGATGCATAATGCGTTATTACAACACTGGTTATCAGCTTTCCTTATTAAACCAGTCTTTGTGCTTCGGGATCTGTGCACGGTATTATGCAGAGTGCTCTCTGCCATTTATTTCTTCAGCATCACAGCTTCAAATTAGAGCTAAAACTTTGACCTTGATGTATTCAAACATTAGTGTGTTACCTGAGTACTGCCCCATGGCCTGAAATATCAAGATCAGGAAATCACATTAGGTTTTATTTATGGGGGGATCAAAGTGTTTTAATGTTACTGGGTTTTTTTTATGTTGCTGGGCTTTTTTTATGGTTTTTATTTTACTGTTCACCTCCTCACTGATAAGTAGCCTATAAACAGATCCCCCCCCCCCTTTTTTGTGTCCCTTTTTTGTGTAGATAAAATTCTCATTCAGCAGGTTGCAAGTATAACACTTATTCCATATCAGCAATGAGTCTGCATATCACCAGGAAAAGAATGAAAATTGAAATGAAAAAGAATTTAGCTGAAAAGCTTGTTCTGCAAAAGCCAAATCACACAAGAGAAGTAAATTTTAATGATGCAAGAGATTCTTCCTATACAGCTGTCAATACAACTTAGATTTTAGAGAAATACATGATCCTTGCACTGTTTCTAACATCAAAGCACTGTTTCTAACATCAAAGCTAGGTTTCTCCTCAGATGAATCCATCCGAAAGGAAGGTTACATCATAGCTGTTGTTGTGGTCAAAGTATTTCTACAAGGCGTTGTTTTTGAGAAAATACTTTTAGGAGTTACATAAGCTAAATGTTTAGAAAAACTGAATCAGTGAGGTACACCACCCATTAAATTCATTTCAGTGATTGGTGAAATAAAAACATATATGTACAAACATACAGTATAAATAATTTACATCAGTATCTTTTGTAAAGTCTTGCCTCCCCCCCTCTTCTTCCATCCATCGTATTTTCTTTTTTGATTTAACAATCTCATGTTAAAGGTATGAAACACAATAATCCATGAGAAAATGTGTCTGAAATTAAATCAGAGCATTTAATGAGTGAGAATTTAACCTCACATGACGATGATGGTGACCACATTCTCCAACTCAATGCCATAATTTCCTCTGGGAAAATGTAATCAAGATGTGGCAATGTATGAATTTATGACAAAGTGAAAGAAGGTGTGTTTATCTGCAGCTTAATCAGTATGCCGTCTCTTTAATGATGTTAGTGGAAAGGGTGTGGCTACTGGAGATGCTAATGGAGTGGCGGTTGAGGGGGTATGGTTGATTCCTGTTTGTGTGACGGCAGGGCATGCAGAAGTACCGCAACGTGGAGAAGAAGATCTGACGGTAGGTGGCTGATACCAGGTTGTACAAGACAGGGTTTATGGCCGAGCTGACGTAGAACAGGACATTGGTCAGCATGTAGAAATAGTGGTAGAAGTCATATAACTCACTGGAAGAAAACACAAGGGAGAAGTATAAGGAAATAGTTATATGTCCAATGTTTAAGTCTAAACATAAATATATTACTTTTAATGCTTTGCATAAAAAAGATACACAGGTGCAGTGTGACTTGTACAGCAAAGTTAGTGCATTTGAACAGCCTCCGGAGCACCACATGGTGTCGAGACTCATCCAAAACTGGAAAAAAAAAAAAATCTCAACTACATGTGGTACTTGTACTGCCGAAAAACAATAAAATCAATTAAAAAAAACATGGCAGTTTCAAAATACTAACTTTAATAACTGACATTCAAAATGCAATATCGACATAAAGATAGACTAGTAATGTTGCAGTCTTCATTATTTATTTTTTGCCTGACCCGTTTGGTTCTTTAGCCTTCAGAATTGATGTCTTAAGGCCAACAAAGATACCAAACGGATTTACTTTATCAAGTGGACCACCGGGGCCTTGCCTTGATTGACCTTTGTTGTTATTATTCATTTTATTTTATTTTATTTTATTTTCAGTTGTTACAGACGGGACAGACATGGCTAGGGGATAGGAAAACAATGGGGAGGGGGGGGGGGGCTCCCCTGTGTGGGTGTGTGTGGTATAGTGGGAAGAGAAGAGGAAGGCAGTCGGGGATGGCAGTCGGGGATGGGAGGAAAGGAAGGGAAGGGAAAGCAGCCCCTCCCTGGGGCCAGCTCCCCCACTGACCCGAATAGGCACCCCCACCATCTGGAACCCACCAAGGCTATCCAGACCGGGGCCCACGGCAGCAGCACCGCCAAGCTCCACAGACCCGGAGCAGCTCACCTGACCCCACCGCAGAGGAAACTGTATCCACCCCATCCCACATAGCAAGAAAGTCTGGCCCAGATCTGGTATCAAGCCGGCACTGCTGGCTGACTTCTGGCATGATAAGACGTATGTCATCCAAATATGGGCCAGGCCTGGCATAGATGGCACTGTCTATGTGATGGCATGCCATATCTGGCTCTATTGTGGTTTGGATTATGTGGTCCAGGCCCATAGAAAACAGATCTGGCCCAGATCTGGCATCAAGCTGGCACTCATGCCCAGCCAGCGGGTGGCTGTAGCTCAGGAGCTAAAGCACGTCACCTACTGATCGGAAGGTTAGTAGTTCGATCACTGGCTCCTCCAGTCTGCAAGTCAAGAGTCTGAATGTGTAACAATGTACACATAACCTCAGCGACACACCAACGAGGACCCAAGGCCCAGCTAGAGCCCCAGCATGGAGGCGGAGCACCCTGAGAACCCCAAGCCCCCACCTTACACCAGCCCTGCTGCATGCAGCCATGAGGAAAACGCCATCTAAGAGCCTCCAGAGCCCAGTTGCAGCAGATGGCCGCCCCTCCCTGAGCCTGGTTCTGCCGGAGGTTTCTTCCTGTTAAAAGGGAGGTTTTCCTTCCCACTGTCGCCAAAGTGCTTGCTCATAGGGTGTCATATGATTGTTGGTTTTTCTCTGTATCTATTATCGTCCGATCTACTGTACAATATAAAGCGCCTTGAGGTGACTGTTTGGCGCTAGTAAAGTAAAAACCATGAGGTTTATATTTATTAGGTATGTGTGTTGTTGAATGAATGCCAAATGCTATCATTTTTCTGTTGAGTAAATTTACCTTACCTACAGGTATGAAGAAAGTTACCTTACCTCACCTTACCTTACCTTACCATGTGGACTGTATTCATGTCTTTAGTGACATCATCCAATTTGCCCAACAAGCACACTAAAGGGGAGGTTGGAATTTTACATTTCAGACACTTTGATAAGTCTTCACATATCCTGCGCCAAAACATCTGAACTGGTGGACAGAACCAAAGAGCGTGGATGTAATTGTCCGTGGATGTGTATTGCCTTGACAATGTTGCAGTCTTAAATACAATCTTTAGAACCTGATTACCCGCTGATTTACTGGGAATTTTAAGTTTTTGGTCTCTTACTCTTAATATCTTTAACTTGCAGACTTCAATTCATTAATTGTACTTACAGTGAAATTGTGATTTAAACAAATGACATAACAGAAAACGAGTAGTTTTGCAGTAAACAGTGCTAACTACTTTTCCTGAAAGTAGACTTAAATTCACCTCACCCCCCGCTATGTGCCAATTGTGAGGTGGGAACCTGTGACCACCAGGACTGTTAGGAGGTGGTCAGAGGAGGCAATAGCGGAACTACAGGGCTGTTTCGAGGTGACCGACTGGGAAACACTCTGCGAGCCTCACGCCGAGGACATCAATGGGCTTACTGAGTGTATCACAGACTACATAACTTTCTGCACCGACTCCATTGTTCCAGCTCAGACTGTTCATTGTTACCCAAATAACAAGCCGTGGGTGACTAAGGACATCAAAGCCCTCCTCAACAACAAGAAGAGGGCTTTCAGAGGGGGCAACAAAGAGGAGGTGAGGAAGATCCAGGTGTTACTAAAGGACAAGATCAGAGAGGCTAAGGACAATTACAGGAGGAAGCTGGAGTGGAAACTCCAGCAGAACAGCATGAGAGAGGTGTGGAGGGGCATGAAGACCATCACTGGATTCAGGCCAACCAACAGCAGGGGAGCTGAGGGAGGTGAGAATAGAGCCAACGAGTTGAATCTGTTTTTCAATAGATTCGACACCACAGTGTCTGCTCCCACCCCCACAACCTCACCTGTAGTCAGCCTGGAATCCAGAGCCACACCACTGTGCCAGCCTCTCTCTTCACATGTTGCCTCCTGTGAGATTCCTGACACCCCTCCCCCACCCATCACCTTCACTCAATACCAGGTTGAGATGCAAATGAGGAGACTTCACTCAGGCAAGTCTGCTGGACCAGACGGAGTGAGTCCCCTTGTCCTCAAGACCTGTGCCCCCCAGCTGTGTGGAGTCTTTCATAAACTGTTTATGCTGAGTCGGAGTCTGCAGAGGGTCCCGGTGATGTGGAAGACATCATGCCTCGTCCCTGTACCAAAGACGCCACGTCCCAGTGGCCCCCAGGATTACAGGCCCGTGGCACTGACCTCTCACATCATGAAGACCCTGGAAAGGCTCATCCTGGACCAGCTGCGACCCATAGTAAGACCACATCTGGATCCCCTTCAGTTCGCTTATCAGCCTTGTCTCGGAACTGAGGACGCCATCATCTACCTGCTCAATCGTGTCTACACCCATCTGGACCAGCCGGCGAGCACTGTGAGGGTCATGTTTTTTGACTTTTCCAGTGCTTTCAACACCATCAGGCCGACCCTCCTGGGTGATAAGTTAGCAGCGATGCAGGTGGATGCTTCTCTGGTGTCCTGGATTGTTGATTACCTGACAGGAAGACCACAATATGTACGTCTCCCACAGTGTGTGTCTGACAAGGTAATCAGCAACACAGGGGCACCACAGGGGACTGTCCTCTCCCCCTTCCTCTTCACCCTCTACACCACAGACTTCAGCCACTGCACAGAGACCTGCCATCTTCAGAAGTTTTCTGATGACTCTGCGGTGGTTGGATGCACCAGCAGGGATGATGAGACAGAGTACCGGGCTGTGGTTGACTCCTTTGTCACGTGGTGTGAGCAGAATCATCTGCAGCTCAACGTGGCAAAGACCAAGGAACTGATCGTGGACTTCAGGAAGACCAGGAAACACTTGACCCCTGTTTCAATCCAGGGGGTCAGTGTTGACATTGTGGAAGACTATAAATACCTTGGAGTATACATTGACAATAAACTGGACTGGGCTAAAAACACCACAGCACTTTACAGGAAGGGCCAGAGTCGTCTCTATTTTTTGAGGCGACTGAGGTCCTTCAACATATGCCGGAAAATGCTGAAGATTTTCTATGAGTCTGTTGTGGCCAGTGCGATCCTCTATGCTGTTGCATGCTGGGGGAGCAGGCTGAGGGTCGCAGATGCCAACAGACTCAATAAACTAATCCGTAAGGCCAGCAATGTTGTGGGGATGGAGCTGGACTCCCTCAAGGTGGTGTCGGAGAGGCGGATGCTGTCCAAGATAAAGACATTGTTGGATAACACCTCCCACCCACTCCATGACATGCTGGTCAGTCACAGGAGCACGTTCAGTGAGAGACTGAGATTACCGAAAAGCACCACTGAACGACACAGGAAATCATTCCTGCCTGTGGCTCCCTGTACAACGCATCCACTTAACACACTGTTTGCTGCTATAACTACACATGTTTCTTTTTCAGCTATTTATTTATGAGTGACTTATGTATGTATGTATGTATGTATATATATGTATATATTGTACTATTCTTAGTTAGTGTATTGTCTGTCTTGTCTTAATGTTGGTTTATAATGGAGCACTGTAACAAAAAATTATTTCCCCCAGGGATCAATAAAGTATTCTGATTCTGATTAAATAAAAACAGCTGCAAGGTGATGAACATTTATTTTAAACGTTATATTACAAAATTACAAAGATAATCATGACCATTAATATTTTGTAATGAAATGGTGTATTTTAAAGTTAACTAAGCTTCTTTAAATACAAAAATTACAAAAAATGGTGACATAGTAATGCAGGTTCTCTGAGTGGCGGGACTATATCACCGTACTACATATTTCATGTGTATGTGTGGACTGATCTCGAACAGTATAACTCACATGGATTGTGTTTAAGACACACCACCTGTGGTGGCAGTGCAGTAATAGACACTTCTTTGGTAGACCAGACCTTAATAGGAATGTCTTTCTAAGCGACTTGTAGCTAGACTACATATTTCATATATAAGGGGACTTGAAAACGAGATTTACGAGATTCAGCTCATGTTACAGATTTACAGATTAAAGAAATAACACAATATATGCAAATCACTCAACAATAAATATCAAGGATTGAAAGAGGTGAGTAGAAATAAATATCAAGAAAACTGACAGCAACATTACCGAGTAAGAAAAGAGTGTATGCAAAAAGGATGTAACTATTGCAGTGTTTACAGTGTATGGAGGAGTTATACAGGGAGATGGCCACAGGCAGGAATGATTTCCTGTGCCGTTCAGTGGTGCTTTTTGGTAATCACAGTCTCTCACTGAATGTGCTATCCTGTGGCTAGCCAGCACGTCATGGAGTGGGCGGGAGGTACTATCCTACATTGTCTTTATCTTGGACAACATCCACCTCTCCGGGAAGGAGTCCACCACGATCCCCACAATATTACTGGCCTCTGTTGGCATCTGTGACCCTCAATCTGCTGCTCCAACATGCAACAGCATACAGGATAGCACTGGCCACAACAGAATAATATAAAATCCAGAGCATTGTCCAGATGTTGAAGGACCTCAGCCGCCTCAGAAAATGGCGGTATACTCCAAAGAATTTATAGGTATTTATAGTTTGAGAGTCGCACACAGGCTACATTCACTACACTTAACTCCAAAACAACAACTGAAGGAATAGAAGAGGTTACACACTTGTACTGCTTATATACACTGCAAATCCAGCATGTCCAAATTAACACTGTCGGATTTGATTTCAACACTATTAAAGTGTCTATATGGGTCCACACCAGAGAGTGTTAATTTAACTCTTTTTGGAGAGTTGGTACGTTAACTCTGATTTAGTGTTAAACACCAAATCTGTCTCGAGTTGATAATTTAACACTTGGTGTTAAGAGTTTATATATTAACTCTCAAAGAGTATTTTAGTTTAACTACGTAAGAGTTATCTTCTAATTCATTCTAAAAAGTGGGAATTTTACTGTTCTGAACTTCTAGAAATTTCTTTTGGAAATAAACATTTACTAAAAAGACGCAATGGTTTTTGAAAAACATTTATTCTGAACTGTGCACCACAATTTCAAAACATTTTCTGAAAGATGTAACAGTATACATGTTCTCACTTTCATTAGAATTTTGTTTATCAAAAGGTCTGACATGGTAAATGCAAATAACAGCATTCTCATCACTTATTTCTTCAATACAATATGCATGTCCTTCATTCATCACTTTGTGGAACTTCAACGCACTTCTGCTCTCCCCCATATTCCATCTTCACAAGCATATCCTGTGCGGAGATTGAATAAAAATTAGTTGACACTAATTAATGGCACAAATAATCCAGTAAACAATTGCAGCACAGTAAAAAAAAAAAAAGGAATCCTCTTTGAGCCATTACTTGTGTAAAGTATTTTCCCAAAAGACAAGGACACAGGCAACAGGTAATACTGAACTAAATGTGAAACCTCAACCTTTTTCATTTTTACCTAAACCGTGTGCACAAAACTCTGGAGGGATCTAAATGCTACCGTAGAATCCAGTCAGGACGTCTGCTACTGCTGTTTGCTCGTGTTTTTTTGTTTTTTTTTTATGGGCGATCGTTTTCAGGCTTCAAGTAGCACCATTATACCAACATTTCACATTCTAGACATTGTTTTAGGTGTATTTGACCAAAAGTTTGACTGAAAATTCACATGCAAGCTTTTTTTCAAGGCTGTGGTATTTGCCCGCAAACAATACCTTTCAGCTAGCTAAAACAGAATATTATGCTATCACCGAGCAACATGGCTAATGCCTTTCACACAGCTTTGTCTCAACTCCAAAGAGCCACAGAAGTAAAAGCTCATAATAATAATTGAAACAATCTTTGAAAAAATGACTTACCAAGCATGGCAAACAACTCAAATATGTAGAGCAAAATGTTCTGAAACGGCTTCACTTCAGCTTCGATTGGAGCCGTGCTGGGGGCGGAGTCTGTGAATTTACTCTGTTGGTGTCATAGCCCCTGTAGGAGTTCAGAGTTAAGAGGTCAAGAGTTAATGTTTCCATTGTAACACCTTCAGATTTGAAATAGAAACACTCATTTTTAACACTCGATTTTAACTACTATCATTTTACACCTCGGAGTTACATTAAAAGAATGTGACTCTGCTTAGAGTAAAATTAACTCTACTTTTGCAAGGAGACTATTAACACCAAAACATTTAACACTTTTGAATTTGCTGTGTACCCATGGCAGCAATTAGTGTGTGTGTGTGTGTGTGTGTGTGTGTGTGTGTGTGTGTGTGTGTGTGTGTATGTGTGTGTATAGACACTTTTTCCTCTTAATAAATAATAATATAAAAGCTACATTTTGTATTTTTCTCTGTGTAACATAAAAAAGTAGTAAGGGGTCAAATACTTTTCACAGCACTGTGTTGCACTGAACCTATAATGCTGATTTTAATCCTTGTTGGTCCACTACCAGAAACCCTTCCAACATCATTATCAGATCAACTTTTGAGGAAATTTGTAATCTAGGCTGTCCGCCAGTCTACAGATTTATTAATGATGTCAAAGCCCCTGCACGAAAAAGGGAAGAAAAACAATTTCCTACAAACGCTAGAATGTCCAAGTGGTACAAACTTAATCTTCAGTTGGCTGGAAAAAACACAGTATTTCTGATTCCTGTCTGGATGGATAGCCACAGAGAGAGTGCTACTGCAAGTGGAAATTAATCCTAAATAAAAGGAGCATTTATATTTCATATGAAAAGCTGAATATCACACTCCTTTCACAAATATTGCACTACTGTGGTGCAACAAAAAATGCATAAATTCAGACATAATTACATATTTCAGAAAAAAAAAATCAATTCAGAAAAAAAGTTTTTAATTTACAAGAACATTTTTTTTTGCGAGGGACAACAGGGACACCATTGAACACGACCTTTTTGTTAAATATGCACTCAGGTAATTCTGTATACAACGTTTATTTAAGGAAGGTTGACATGGACTATAAGTGAGTCTCTGACAGAATTTTGAATCTCTCAGGTTTATTTTACACTAGTTTCCTGAGTTTTTGTACAAAACCAAACATATTTACCAGCTTACTCAAGAAATACTTCCCTCTGCCTTCACTCACTTCTTCTTGTTGATTTACAGTCATTTACAGACAATCTGATGTTGGCTCTCTTACATTGAATGGCTTTGATGCATGCTCTTTAATAGTGTAGCCTTTAAGTGTTTGAAAAAAATGTTTAACTTAAGTTTATATTTCAAATACCAAAAATATTTTAGGTTTACGTTTCTACAAAAACCATCCCTGTTTATCATTTCAAGTGTCTTAACTTTTAATGACGTATACATATATTGTATATAGCATACGCTTTAAATGCAAACATTATAACAACTTTGCTCATTCCAGAGGAGTTTAACATCATTATATACAAAAGAACCCTGCGGTGAAGGACTTTGTTAATATAAGGCAGAATGTTGACCTGCACTTTAAGTCCATAAAATTGTGTATGAAAGCAAATTGTATCAGATTCCATTAGCAATGTTGACAAATTAAATAACACAACCCTCTGACAGACAAGTTGCAACCATAGGGCAAAAGAAATGGAAAAGTCTTAATTTCTCCCCTTCTATGACTAGTATCCTTATGGTGATGTTTTCACTAATTTTGAAAAAGCATAGAAAACATTATGGAAACAAATATGATGCTCAACCAATACATAAATTTTTTTTCATTATCATTGTGCAAAAGGTTATTTTGCTAAAAAGCTGTATGCTTTTATGATTGCCTGTTCAAAGAGGCCAAGATGACATTCAAAGCTCGTTACCCAGCGTGTAAGGCTGACATCCAGCTGTGTCTTCTGTATATTCTAGTATTTCAAGTAAACACATTTTGACAGTAGATTCACTAGCTTTTGAAGACGAGCTTTCCCAGTGATACGCAACTGCAAACTGTTTCTGTTACTGTCAAGCTCTTAAAATTCTTCACACAGTCTCTGAAAAATTGATGTTTTGCTATAAATCTCATTATCCAAATATGAATGAGTGGTCCAATTTTTAGAATTCACCTAGATTAGTGGACGATGAAATGATGTTTCAGATAAAGTTTTTTGATGGGTAGAGTTCTTTGAGGCTTTGGTCGTGTTGCATAATAATGGGCTTTAAATACTCTGTCATTGGTGACTGAGTATGAGAACACAATGTTTATAAAGTTCAAGAGCAACAAAATCAAGCTCCAGAGCAAATCCTCTGGTACAAGTCACCAAATATTAAAGGTATGTTTGTGTTGACATCAGATCTATCCCATGTCCTCCCCACACACTTTTCTTGTCCAGGTAGACATAGTTAAAAAATATATTCTATTTAAAAAGCTTTCTTTAGACAAAGACCTGAAGACCAAAATAGTTCTGGCCAGATCTGAATGAGGGTGGGGGAGGTTCAATTTGTCATGTTGCAACGAGCTTAGCTTCTGTCTTGCTAGCTTGTGCTGCGCTCAGTGGATCTGCGCTCGACAGTGCAGCCTAGGCGGAGTAGTCGAACGCAGATCCACTGAGATCTCAACACAGACAGCATCGTCAGAAGAAAAGTTGATAAAAAAATTTAAAATTTTGTATTGTTCGATACATATTCATACCGAACCGAAAGCACTGTATCGAACGGTTCAATATCGATACGAGTATCGTTGCACCCCTAATGTATATATATATATATATATATATATATATATATATATATATATATATATATATATATATATATATATATATATACTTAACACCCAGCACGCCCCTGCGGGCGGTTTATCCTTCAAGCTTGGGTCCTCTACCAGAGGCCTGGGAGCTTGAGGGTCCTGCGCAGTATCTTAGCTGTTCCCAGGATTGCGCTCTTCTGGACAGAGATCTCCGATGTTGTTCCCGGGATCTGCTGGAGCCACTCGCCTAGCTTGGGAGTCACCGCACCTAGTGCTCCGATTACCACTGGGACCACTGTTACCTTCACCCTCCACATCCTCTCGAGCTCTTCTCTGAGCCCTTGGTATTTCTCCAGCTTCTCGTGTTCCTTCTTCCTGATATTGCTGTCATTCGGAACCGCTACATCGATCACTACGGCCGTCTTCTTCTGTTTGTCTACCACCACTATGTCCGGTTGGTTAGCCACCACCATTTTGTCCGTCTGTATCTGGAAGTCCCACAGGATCTTACCTCGGTCATTCTCCACCACCCTTGGGGGCATCTCCCATTTTGACCTTGGGACTTCCAGGTTATACTCGGCACAGATGTTCCTGTACACTATGCCGGCCACTTGGTTATGGCGTTCCATGTATGCCTTGCCTGCTAACATCTTGCACCCTGCTGTTATGTGCTGGATTGTCTCTGGGGCATCTTTACACAGCCTGCACCTGGGGTCTTGCCTGGTGTGATAGACCCCAGCCTCTATGGATCTTGTACTCAGAGCTTGTTCTTGTGCTGCCATGATTAGTGCCTCTGTGCTGTCTTTCAGTCCAGCTTTGTCCAGCCACTGGTAGGATTTCTGGATATCAGCCACCTCCTCTATCTGCCAGTGGTACATACCATGCAGGGCCCTGTCCTTCCATGATGGTTCCTCGTCTTCCTCCTCTTTCTTGGGTTTCTGCTGCCTGAGGTATTCACTGAGCACTCGGTCAGTTGGGGCCATCTTCCCAATGTATTCTTGGATGTTCGTTGTCTCATCCTGGACTGTGGTGCTGACACTCACCAGTCCCCGGCCCCCTTCCTTCCGCTTAGCGTATAGCCTCAGGGTGCTGGACTTGGGGTGAAACTCTCCATGCATGGTAAGGAGCTTTCTTGTCTTTATGTCAGTGGCTTCTATCTCCTCCTTTGGCCAGCCTATTACCCCAGCAGGGTACCTGATCACGGGCAGGGCGTAAGTGTTGATGGCCCGGATCTTGTTCTTACCGTTCAGCTGACTCCTCAGGACTTGCCTGACCCTCTGCAGGTACTTGGTGGTTGCAGCCTTTCTAGCGGCCTCTTCATGGTTCCCATTCGCCTGCGGGATCGATATTGAACCGTTCGATACAGTGCTTTTGGTTCGGTACGCATATGTATCAAACAATACAAAATTTGTCATTTATTTTATCAACTTTCCTTCTGACGATGCTGTCTGTGTTGAGCGCTCAGTGAATCTGCATTCGACTACTCCGCCTAGGCTGCACTGTCGAGCGCAGATCCACTGAGCGCTCAACACAGACAGCATCATCATAAGGAAGAGCGCAGGGCAAGCTAGCGAGACAGAAGTGAAGCTCTCCTTGCAACATGGCAAATTGAACCTCCCCCACCCTCATTCAGATCTGGCATTTGGAATTATTTTGGTTTTCAAGTGACGTATGACCCTGAAGGTAAGCGCGTCATGGACTAAAGTAAAACAGTATGTTGGATGTGCCACGCAATGCTCAATTACATGGGTGGGAACTAGTGTGTTAGCGCAGTTAGCTCGTTAATGTGTTGGCCGTCTAGCCCCATGCACGAGGCGATCAGGGGTAGCTCATTAACGGAGATTTGCCGTGTTGTGGCGTTAAGGTCATTTCAATGAGATTAACGCTGACATCACTAGTGGGAACACAACAAATATGACTGCACATTTACGCCGACATCATCCTAGTGCAAAGACAAGTGGAAGCAGACAAAAACAACAAGCATGCATGCTACAAACTTTACCCGAGTCATTTAGACAGACGTTAGCACATGATTCTCCTTATGGGGACCTGATATGTTTAATATCCTGCTGAGAATATAGCCCAGAAGAAGCGTATAGTATAGCTTTTATTTTGGAAAGAGCCATTTCTCTGTAATAAACTCTCTTGTCCAAAGATGAGGGATTCTTCAATCAGATACAGGGCTCGCAATATCGCTAGCCCGACGTCCTGGGGCTAGCGATTTTTCCAGTCGGGCTACCAAAATCTATCTCTGCCCTGCCCGTCGGGCTATTGTAGGAAGGAAAAATATATGTCAATGCTTTTGCATTCTTTCGGAAATGTAGCTGGGTAATTATGCCATTGGCATCGGTGAGCCACTGTCAATATGTGACATGTGACATATTGAAATCGCGTTTGAATTTGCGCTTGTTTTTTTGCTTTCACTTTGCAATCGCGCGAACTGTGTATAGAGAGCGACAGTACTGATTGGTGAGTGATGATAATTTGTGCACCAATTCCTCTGACATCGTCTTATTAATCGTTAGCTTACTACGCAAACATGACAAGTGAAATCTCCCGCAGCAAGCTTAAACATGTGAGAGGTTGATCGTGCAGAGAATCGCTGAGCTTATGTGAGTGCGTGTGTAAAAGCAGCAGGATATATATTTTAGTTCTGCTGAGCCAAATAAGACAGGTCAGGGTGAAGAAGTGACAGCCAAAGAAAAGCTTACCACAAAACGGAGAAGTTATGACAAATCAGACTATAAGGCAAAAAGAAAGTGCAGCTTTATGGTTTCATGGACAAAATAATTTCTGTGGCTGCGATATGATGAGCTATATAACCAGGGGTGCACATAAGTGGTCCGCAGGTGCGCATTCGCTGTCAAAATAAAAAACACGCACAAGGGTTAGGGTTAAATTTAAAAACTGTATTTTTGAGTTAAAATATATATTAATAATTTTAAGAAATGACAAATTAAAAAGGCATGAACATTTTTTTTTGTATCGAAAAAATATCGAACCGTGACACCAAAGTATCGAACCGAACTGTGAATTTTAATATAATATATATATATATATATATATATATATATATATATATTCAAATAATTTGTGTACACAAGCAATAGACATATGCTTTCAACTGTGTAATTTAAGTGATCTAGGTAGCTCTGTTTTGGAAGTTCAGTTAATGTTAGCAATTTCTTTGGGAGTTTATATGTGCTTTGTGTCTGGGGCCCCCGTATATAAATAAAACCATGTTTTTTTTTACATTAGTAATTCCTATTGTGCATAATTTTATATTGTTTTTGATAATAAATTAATTAAAGCAACAAAACAACCTGAAAAGCCGGTTGGGAGCTGAAAGACCTGGCTCTTTTTAGTGAGCCGAGCCGGATCTTTTTAGAGAACCGGCTCTTTTGGTTCAGCTCACTAAAAAGAGCTTGAATTCCCATCACTACTCTCAATAATACCTCCCCTGGAGGCATAGCGCAGGCACACCAAACAGATCACACCACTCTAGTGTTGACACTTATTTTAACCTTCATTTTATGTTCATTTCATGTTAAACAATTTTGTGTTCTCAGTCAAAAATGGCCATTACATTAAGACTCATGATACAAACTATAAATATATATTATCATTAGTTGTTGTGTTAGATTTTTTTCTTCAACCTAAAGCCTTGTTCTTCTTCTATTTGTTATTTATGGCCTGTAAGTTTCATTGATCTGAGGTTATATGCCTTGAATTAGAATTCTAAAAAACATCATATCTGGAATATTTTGTCTCTAGGAAATAATCAGATGAAACATAATAGAAAGTTACCAAGAACATTTGATTTCAATCCATTTAAAAATGTTTATACAGTCAAATAAAGTAACACCTGTTGTCTTCCCAGTCAAAAGTGACTGGGAACATTTTATTAATGAACAAAAGAAATTATCACAAAATTACATTTGTGTCAGAGACAGCTCACGTTATCTTATGCTTGGCTCTTTTCAGGAACACCATCTGCAGGTTTATCCATATAAACCTGCGTGTTCCAGGCATAACATTCTGGTATCATGGTTGCCCATATCTTTATGTCATATTTAAACTGGTTGCTTGGCATATACTATTTGAAAGGAGAGTGCTTCCTACAAACAGAGAAATGGTCATTAACTGTGACGTTTCGACTTTGGATATATATGAGTGGCTGGCGCTCCACACACTTCTCCTAGACTTCTCTGATCACTGCCATTTGTCTTGTTGACGGCGACCTGGTCGTGTATCATGATTGTCAAAGCGAATCACCCATAACAACATGTTAAACTTCTTGAATGACATGGTGGCCTGAAAAATTGTCTGACCATACTCTACATCCCATAAACTGCTGGTAGAATCCATTCTGGATCTGTGCACACCACTCAAAATCAAAAGACTCATGTATGCTTTCACAGCATTCTGGATTATTTCCTTTCAAATGTCTTTGTAAGTTTGTTTTTTCCCTTCCAGGTTGGTTACGTTTATCACTGTGGTTTTGATGGACTGTCATAAACAACTCAAAGCAGGATTTGTCATCAGTCCAGGATGCGGCATATTTTCTAGGTCCTGAGACATTTTCAGCTGAAAGCCTAACTTGATTCTCAGGTGGGGATCATTTCCAATTCTTTGATTTAATTGTGACCATTATCACTGAATTCCTCCTCATCAGTCATTTCTTGGTCTGTGCCATCTTCCGCTCCTGACACTTCCTCCTCTAATCCATCCTCACTGTGAGTTTCCTGGTCTCTGTCTTCCTCATTAGTGTGTTGATCAAATATGTAATCAAGAGCCTCACTTAGGATCTATCGACATGCCACGATGCCATCACACAGTTGTGAGCAAGGCATCAAAAAAGCATTAAACACTACAGCTAGAAAAAAAGTTCAACGCTACTGAAACAATGTAGCCACTAAATCGGCCAAATTTGACCAAAACACAACATAACATTTAAAGATTACATTTTTATTTTAAAGTATGAGTAAAGAGTTCATTTCACTTTTTTAAACATGCATTACATGACTTACCATTTGATTTAATTTCTTACAAAAAGAAATACAGTGAACAATATTGATATACATATTTTTTGATGTCATGACCACATCGTTCAGTAACAAAGACAACTGAATATGATTGGAAACCTGGAAATGAAACAGAAAGGCAAGACATATGTTTTGATTGCATGTTGGGGAGAGGGCATGGATGTGGCCAGGGGGTTATTCCCTGCAATATTCTGAGCAGACAGACACTTCATTTCCTGCAGTCTGGTGATTATTTTATACACCAGTGCACATTCATTTCTTGGCGTAGTTTTATTTATTTATGCAAAGGAAAATACAAAATTAAGCAATAATGCAATTATCTTAAATCAGTTAAGCAATAATCGTAAAGCTCTTAGGCTATATGTGTTGTTTTCAGAGGTTCATTGTCCCTTAGAGCTTCCTGCTGAATCAACACATAAGCATGATTTACTATACTCTTCTCTTTTTTTTCTTTTTGTTGCCTCACAGCATGAAGGATCTAGGTTTCCTTGTGGAACTTGCATGTGCTCCCTGTCCAATCCAAAGTCATGCATATTATATTGATTAGTGATTCTAAATTGTCTACAGATGTATGTCTATAGATAGATGGATGTAGATGTAGTTGCTTTTTAGCTCAAAGTGAACCATGAGTGTTAAAAAGAAAAACTGCCATTTTTTGGGTTAGGGAACTGGGAGATCTACAGGTTAATATAGACAGGGATACAGTGTGGTCTAATCTGAGTTTGACTTCTAGGAACCTGGCGCATCAACTAATTCATTTCAAAACCATACACAGAACATATACAGTGGGGCAAAAAAGTATTTAGTCAGCCACCGATTGTGCAAGTTCCCCCACCTAAAATGATGACAGAGGTCAGTAGTTTGCACCAGAGGTACACTTCAACTGTGAGAGACAGAATGTGAAAAAAAAAACCATGAATCCACATGGTAGGATTTGTAAAGAATTTATTCGTAAATCAGGGTGGAAAATAAGTATTTGGTCAATAACAAAAATACAACTCAATACTTTGTAACATAACCTTTGTTGGCAATAACAGAGGTCAAACGTTTACTATAGGTCTTTACCAGGTTTGCACACACAGTAGCTGGTATTTTGGCCCATTCCTCCATGCAGATCTTCTCGAGAGCAGTGATGTTTTGGGGCTGTGCAACACGGACTTTCAACTCCCGCCACAGATTTTCTATGGGGTTGAGGTCTGGAGACTGGCTAGGTCACTCCAGGACTTTCGAATGCTTCTTACGGAGCCATTCCTTTGTTGCCCGGGCGGTGTGTTTTGGATCATTGTCATGTTGGAAGACCCAGCCTCGTTTCATCTTTAAAGTTCTCACTGATGGAAGGAGGTTTTGGCTCAAAATCTCACGATACATGGCCCCATTCATTCTGTCCTTAACACGGATCAGTCGTCCTGTCCCCTTGGCAGAAAAACAGCCCCATAGCATGATGTTTCCACCCCCATGCTTCACAGTAGGTATGGTGTTCTTGGGATGCAACTCAGTATTCTTCTTCCTCCAAACACGACGAGTTGAGTTTATACCAAAAAGTTCTACTTTGGTTTCATCTGACCATCTGACATTCTCCCAATCCTCTGCTGTATCATCCATGTGCTCTCTGGCAAACTTCAGAGGGGCCTGGACATGCACTGGCTTCAGCAGCGGAACACGTCTGGCACTGCGGGATTTGATTCCCTGCCGTTGTAGTGTGTTACTGATGGTGACCTTTGTTACTTTGGTCCCAGCTCTCTGCAGGTCATTCACCAGGTTCCCCCGTGTGGTTCTGGGATCTTTGCTCACCGTTCTCATGATCATTTTGACCCCACGGGATGAGATCTTGCGTGGAGCCCCAGATCGAGGGAGATTATCATTGGTCTTGTATGTCTTCCATTTTCTGATGATTGCTCCCACAGTTGATTTTTTCACACCAAGCTGCTTGCCTATTGTAGATTCACTCTTCCCAGTCTGGTGCAGGTCTACAATACTTTTCCTGGTGTCCTTCGAAAGCTCTTTGGTCTTGGCCATGGCGGAGTTTGGAGTCTGACTGTTTGAGGCTGTGGACAGGTGTCTTTTATACAGATGATGAGTTCAAACAGGTACCATTCATACAGGTAACGAGTGGGGGACAGAAAAGCTTCTTACAGAAGACGTTACAGGTCTGTGAGAGCCAGAGATTTTCCTTGTTTGAGGTGACCAAATACTTATTTTCCACCCTAATTTACGAATAAATTCTTTACAAATCCTACCATGTGGATTCATGGATTTTTTTTTTTCACATTCTGTCTCTCACAGTTGAAGTGTACCTCTGGTGCAAATTACTGACCTCTGTCATCATTTTAAGTGGGGGAACTTGCACAATCGGTGGCTGACTAAATACTTTTTTGCCCCACTGTATTACATCCCTTAAGAGATTCCAGATGAAACTACAGGCTACATATCACTGTCACATATGCAATGATTCGTCACCAGGCACGTTCTTACACATTTTTTGGGACGGTCCAGTTAGATCCGACTTTTGGGTCTTGGTAAACTCTGTGCTATCGAGGTGCTGGAAGTCTTTTATATCCCCGATCCTGGTCTTTGTCTCCATAATGATACCTCTGAAATCTCCTAAAAAAAATACAATGCAAAATATTGTTCGCCGGATTCACATCCGCAAGGAAGACAATTACAAATGTCAGTCCTGACATTTGTCATCCGTATCATTAATCTTGAACATACCACAGCAAAATTAAATATTTTAGACATACTCGGGAGAAAAGAAAAATCTATTTTGTTGTTCTGAAAATAAAGCCAACATAGTAGTGCTTTAAACCCGCATCTTTTAACAGTCGCCTGGGGCAACCCTCTGCCCTGACCTCTGTAAAAACTCTCCTGAGACTCAATCACTCATTTCGAGTTATATTGAATAAAACATTTTTATAAATTCTCAGTCCATTTTGTAAATGTTTTTTTTGAGTGTCAGAAAGAAAGATAATATCCCTCACTTGTCATATCCAGTTTTAAAATACCAAGATGATAGCAAAAACACTTGGGTATCAACAGTGGCTTTTATACTGTACACAGCAAAATCTCCAGTGTTAAATTAACACTTTTGACAGTGTTATATGTTTAAAAGTAACCTAGTCAGTTTTGAAGATTAACAATGGCTAACACTGAGCAGTGCTGATTTTCTAACACTGGAATATTTCTAACATTTTGAGTTATTTTCCAGTGTTAGAAAATCAGCACTGCTCAGTGTTAGCCATTGTTAATCTTCAAAACTGACTAGGTTACTTTTAAACATATAACACTGTCAAAAGTGTTAATTTAACACTCAACAGTGTTGTATTTAACACTCAGAGGTGTGGACCCATATAGACACTCTCCAGTGTTAATTTAACACTGGAGATTTTGCTGTGTACGATTTCAGACACTAATAAAAGGAAACCGAGGTCCTACCCTGCACTAGTGCTGTCACAATATCAGAATTTTACTTTACCTGTAATCTATATATAATTATGGTCAAAACTATTCACCACTGTGCAATTTGTATTTAAAATATAATTAAGCTGAAATAGGGCCCCAAACTGCAATGCAGTAACACTTGTGAATAAAGGAGCTAGGTGAAGTAGAACAGTCACACCAACAAAAAGACAATAAAGAGTAATTAAATTAGGTATTAATTACTCATTATTCAGCTCAACCTAACAAAGTTACAGCAGCTTACCTGCTAACTGTGCAAGTGACTCAGTCTTACTTAACAGGTTTAATGCGAAAAGTGTGTGAAGTGATCAAAATTTCAAGAGTCTTCCTTTCCTCTATAAACTGCAATATGAGTCATGAGTATGAGTATAACTGTGGTGTCACTAAACTGATTATGATTTTATTATATTTAGGGGATAAAGTAGGCTGGAAGGATGCGGAACAGCATTTCAGGACCTTCATGACTAGATAGGCTTGTAGCTATCAGCCCTGCTGCTGGGTTAATGCCCTTCCGATCCAGCTCTTCTCATGTAATGACCTTTCTTGTGGCACCTCATCAGCATTCTTGAGACTCTTCTTGGGGGAGACTGCAAACGTGTTTGCGACTGCACATATGGATGTGCCGGATGTGAAAAAGCTGTAGGTGCTCTAGGTCTGTAGATCACATGCTAGTGACAAAGCCATTAGCAAAATCCAAAAATGGAGAAAAAAATCAGTTAAGAGGAATAATCTGTGGCCACAGCCTGAGAAATGTTATTCAAATTCATGTAAATAAATTGTTATTTAGCATATAATTCCTCTACTGTTATGTTCAGTGCCACGTGATATCACAGTGCAGAGCAACTACCTAAACTTTATTCCTAGTGTCAAATCTTCACTGCCTATGACCCTGACTCCTCTGCAAAAGGAAGACCCAAATCAGTCAAAGTTCTTATCTCCCTGGTATGACTGACAAACATGCACCCTAAAGCAGATAATCTGTAAGCTGGACACGAAATGGTGTCTCACTAATTTAGAGGATCTTCATTTTGCCTGGAAAAAGGCAAAAAGATGTTACTCTGTAAAAAAAAAAAAAAAAAAAAAAGACAAAAAAGCCCTACATAAATTCATCACAGAACAGAAACAACATTGGTGAAAGTTACAAATGATCTTCTCTCTGACAGTGGACTCTTCTTCATGTTTCTCCTGCTAAACCTCAGTGCAGCTTTTGATACTGTTGACACAGTGTTATACTTATCACCATTACAGAGATAAGAACATGCTGTTGATAAAAAAGGTACTGCATAAAACTTACATAAAACTGAGGTTGTTGTACTCAGCCCTTACAAATCTTAGAAACTGTCAATTCAATTCTGTTTTATTTATATAGTGCTAAATCACAACAGCAGTCACCTCAAGGTGCTTTATACTGTAAGGTAGAGACCCTACAATAATTCAAACATAATGTTGAACCAGATACTCTGGATGGCGTTAAGAGGGCAACACTTATAGTACTGCTTTCTTGCATGTGTGCAATGTCTCTAAAATCAGACAGATTGGGTCTCAGAGTGATGTTGACAAAACAATTCAAGCATTTTTTACTTTTAGTAACAAAGTCAGTAAGAAGGGAAACTCAACTTCAATTATATATACATTCAATTTTGTGTTTACTAGATTCTTTTTAATTAGAGATACTTGTACTTATTAGAACAGTTTTGTGACTTTGTAATATATTGTATTTTTTAATTTAGTTTAGTTAATTGCTATGTTTACTGTCTTAGAGCCACTGTGACCACATCTTTTTCTCTTGGATTAATAAAGTATTCTGAATGTGAAGGGGTTGACTATTGTATGTCATTATACACTCAACAAAAATATAAACGCAACACTTTTGTTTTTGCTCCCATTCCCCATGGGATGGACGTAGAGACCTAAAATTCATTCCAGATACACAATATAACCATCCCTCCCAAACAGTGGTCACAAATCAGTCCAAATGTGTGGTAGTGGGCACATCTGCTATATTGAGATAATCCATCCCACCTCACAGGTGTGCCACATCAGGTTACTGATCTGACATCATGAGTAGTGCACAGGTGTACCTCAGACTGCCCACAACAAAAGGCCACCCTGGAATTTGCAGTTTTTTACGCTATTGGGGGTCTGGGGACCCAGAACCGGTCAGTATCTGGTGTGACCACCATTTGCCTCATGCAGTGCAACACATCGTCGCATGGAGTCTATCAGATTGTCAATTGTGGCCTGTGGAATGTTGGTCCACTCCACTTCAATGGCTGTGCGAGGTTGTTGGATATTCGTGGGAACTGGTACACGCTGTCGTATACGCCGGTCAAGCACATCCCGAACATGCTCAATGGGTGACATGTCCGGTGAGTATGCTGGCCATGCAAGAACTGGGACATTCTCAGCTGCCATCTGCCCTGAACAATGTGAACCATGATTCATCCGTGAAGCGCACACCTCTCCAACGTGCCAGACGCCATCGAATGTGAGCATTTGCCCACACAAGTCTGTTACGGCGACGAGCTGGAGTCAGGTCAAGACCCCGATGAGGACGACGGGCATGCAGTTGAGCGTCCCTGAGATGGTTTCTGGCAGTTTGTGCAGAAATTGTTTGGTTGTGCAAACCAATTGTTCCAGCAGCTGTCTGGGTGGCTGGTCTCAGACGATCTTGGAGGTGAACCTGCTGGATGTGGAGGTCCTGGGCTGGTGTGGTTACACGAGGTCTGCGGTTGTGAGGCCGGTTGGATGTGCTGCCATATTCTCTGAAACGCCTGTGGAGACGGCTTATGGTTGAGAAATGAACATTCAATGCACGGGCGACAGATCTGGTTGACATTCCTGCTGTCAGCATGCCAATTGCACGCTCCCTCATTGCTTGTGGCATCTGTGGCATTTTGCTGTGAGACAAAACTGCACATTCCAGGGTGGCCTTTTGTTGTGGGCAGTCTGAGGTATACCTGTGCACTACTCATGATGTCAGATCAGCATCCTGATGTGGCACACCTGTGAGGTGGGATGGATTATCTCAATATAGCAGATGTGCCCACTACCACACATTTGGACTGATTTGTGACCACTGTTTGGGAGGGATGGTTATATTGTGTATCTGGAATGAATATTAGGTCTCTATGTCCATCCCATGGGGAATGGGAGCAAAAACAAAAGTGTTGCGTTTATATTTTTGTTCAGTGTATATCAGGTCATTCTAAAAAATCCCTGAAAAGCCTTCAGTTGATCCTAAATCCAGCAGCGAGAGTACTGACAGGGACTAGAGAGAGCGCATATTTCTCCGATGTTAGCTTTTCTTCATTGGCTACTTGTTAAATCCATAATTTAAAATTCTTCTCATTACACACAAGGCCCTGAATAATTAGGCATCATCTTGAAGAGTTCATAGTAGATTACCACATGAATAGAGTACTTCTCTCTCTTACAGCAGGCTTACTTGTGGTTCCTAGAGCCCCTCTTCTATGTAATCAGCTCCCAGTCTGGATTCAGGAACAAACAGCATCTTGACTTTAAATATTAGTCTTAAAATTTTCCTTTTTGATAATTTAAAGTAAGGGCTTGATCAAGTGACTCTGAACCCTTAACTTACTTATCATGTAAGAGGCCAAGCCTTCTGGGTGCTTCCCATGATGTATGGAACTCTGTCACTCACCTCTTTTCACTCTCTCTGTGTTCATATGATATTTTGCATTTAATCATTAGTTATTATTAATAACTAATGATTATGATAAAGAGCCTGGGACAGTGGTATAATGCCAATCTCAATGATACCTGGCAACTTGAACAACTACAGCAGAATATGGCTAATGACCTCAGGCGGATTAACAACACTGCACTCCCAGGGAAACTGAAGCTCTGTTGCTTCCAGTTTGGGTTGTTACCCAGACTACCGTGGCCGTTGACAAAGGTCTCACTCAATCATGCCAATCAATTGGAGAGGCTAGTGAGCTCCTACGTTAAGAAGTGGTTCGGACTTCCCAAATGACTCAGCAGTGTTGGGATACTATCATTGCCTATCCCTAGCCTGGTAGAGGAGTTTAAATGTGCAAAAGTGAGGCTTGAGATGTCACTCATGGACTCCCGGGTCTCACCTGTTTCAGAGAACTTTGTGCATATTTTGTTAGTTTCAACTGAAGTGTAAGACCTCTGCTGTAGAAACTTCACTGCATGCCAATGTTCAAGATTTTTCCCCATTTGCATGCAGATATTGAAGCTAATGTCTACATGGAAATGAGATGTCAGACATCAAATGAGACAGAAATCAGCTATGGCATGAAGTGGCAGACTCGACTCAGAAAAATACATGAATGATGTATTTTATTTGGAAAGTCTTCTGAACAGTTCAAGTCATATTAAAGAACCCTGTAACATAGTCAGTTTTGCATCTCTAATGAATAACTAAATGTTAAACTATCTGCTTGATGTTAACTCATAATGAGTAATTGCATTTCAGAATAAATGTAACACTGACCCCCGCATGAATGCGTCCAAAAGAGTTCGATCACATCATTATATTCTTTATTTACATATTCATGTTGTTGTTTATTATGACAAATATGTTTTTGTGGAATACAGTTTGACAGTTGAACATATTTAAATTCAGAGGTCCTAATTGAGCTGTATGTGATTTTCTGGTGTTTTTACTGAGGTTGAATACTACAAACTTATTTGTTAAAGTAAAGCTTTCTCACAGTTTCCCTGACAAAATGACAGTTATGCTACATGATCAAGATAGCTGCCAATACATTCTTTTAGACTTCATTCATATTTTTATCATCATAAAATATGTGTTACTGTATCCAAAGAGATTAATTAAGAGTTTCTTTCAGCTACAAGCAAATCAGGTTCACAGCTTAATATTTGGCCCTGTTGTATAAGGGCCATTCTGTCATAGTCCTGGGTCTATAACCCAGTGTTTTGTGTTTTTGAATTATTTATAGTTATTTATCCGGTTGTTCAGTGATGACGCGACGAATCCTACTTCCGGGCCTAAAGTAGTCTGCGTTTAATATGGCTTTTGGGTTGTTAACATGTTTAATGTTTTGTATTTTCTTCTATTTGATCTCAAAAAGCTCCTAAAACAGTCAGTGATCACTGTTGACTTCCCTCGGCCTTTATTACCGCTAATCATTTATTTAAGCTCAGTTTTTAAAACCTTAGGATGTAACTACAGCCCAGCCCATGCAGCAGTATATGAATGACTAACCTCGTATTGTGGATGGATTATCTCAGTTGTTCTCCTGGCTGAAGTTTGGTCCTTTTACAGCATCCTGCCATGCGATTACATTTGTTCCTGACCACCGAGAACACTCACGTTAACTTTTATCGAGTGGAAAAAAAGTTAGCTTGTTTATATTATGCTAACATAGCTGTGTCGCTAGCGGTCACGTAGCACATCATTATATACCAGCTAGCCCAACTTCAGTAACCCTACAAACGTCACTGCTGTTTAGTTTTCTGTCTTCATTTATGCTGGAAGTGATAGTAGAGCTGTACGATTTAATTTGTTTCCAAACCGCCGCAGTCAGGACGTGTTATATTGTATTTAGATAGAAGCTAGCGAGCTAACTCCCTGACTTCTAACTCCGTTAAATGTCATAAATTCCGTTTTCATGGATGCCTGGACGTCAAACTCAATTGTTACACCTGGTAGAGCAGAACGCTGATCATTTTATTAAAGATGAAAGACTTTAGACAGTTTTTCAACTCTCAGTAATGCCATAGTGATCGTTTGATATATGGACCTGCAGCGGAGTTTAGACCCAGACACGGCTAGTGACGTCAGACTGAACAACCGGATAGTTTCTAGTCTGTTGGGTTCCGTCTCTGTGTCTCCCCTGTGTTCCTTGTGTCATGTCTAGTCAACTTCAGTTTTCATGTCCGTTCTTCCCCGGTTCTCATTCTGTGTCTCATATTTCCTGTTCTATTTTGACAGTTCCTTGTCTGGTGTGTGCAGCGTGTTCAGTTTTGCTTCTCCCCAGTCTCGTTGTGTGTGATTACTCCCAGCTGTGCTATCGTCCTGTGTCTCATTCCCCCGTTATCTCTCTGTGTATTTAAGCCCTGTGTTTCCCTCTGCCTGTTGTCACGTCGTCCCTCATGTTCCTGTGTGTCTCTCCCATGTTCCTTGTTTCCCCGAGTGGTTACTAGTTAGCTCCTGGCTCCTAGTTTTTCTGTTTATTGTTTTCCTAGCTCCCTAGTTTAGTTTCTTGTTTAGTTTACGTTTTATGTTTGCTATGCTCAGATGTTCACATCCATGTCCAATCCTGCCAGCCACACAATGCAATCTTCACAGAACAATGCGACCACACCATAGACCCAGCAGATTCTGCTCACTTCGAGAGGGAAAGGGATCTCACTCGCTGTGAGCCCAGGAGCTGGCCAATCTCATCAGTTCATACAGACTGTTTTTCTTTGAAGCTCGAAAACTTTGATTTTGTTTCTAAATCTGAAGAAGCAGAAGTTTCTGTTTCTGTTTGTGTTGAACCCAAACTGGGCCCCAAATAAACTGGACTGTGTGTTTCCCAGCTCTCAGAAGCTGTGTTTTCTTTTCCTAGGGTCACCCATTCAAAAACTGTGTATAGTGTTTTGTGCCACTCGGTCGGTACTCTGAGACTGTCTCCACTCTTAGCTGTCCCCAACTGTTCCTTGGGTGGGAACAGCTGGTGTCCAACCGTTACCTGTTCCCCAGGTGAAGGCAGCCGTGACTCAGTCTTCCTCTGCACCTGTATATGTCCCTCGGGTAGAGGCAACTTGGCCTGTTCATGAGTCTGTACTCGTTCCTAGGGTAAGGGCAGCTGGGACCCTGCCTGTCCTTGCACCCGTCCATGCTCCTTGGGTGGGGAGGGCTGGTAATTGGAAGGAAGGAAACAGGTTCTGGCTGTTGTGAGGCCAGCCCCTCACAATAACTTCAGCTGCTGCCGTTAGAGCATCCTGATCAGGCTTTGTAATTTGCTCCAACCCAGCTTCCTTTGCAGTCAGCTGGTGGCTCAGGTGAGCTGTCTCAGTTTTCTGTATCACCAACTGGGAGCTCAGATGAGTCGACCCAGCCTTCACCTGTTTCAGCTGGGAGCTCAGGTAAGCTTATCCAGCCAACTAGATACTCCACATTGCTGTTGATGCCAGTGGAGCCATTTGAACAGACTGCGTACACTGCACAGCCCCAGCCATAGCATCCTGGGCTGGCTGTGTGTCCTGCACAGCTCCACCTCACTCTGTCTCTGCCAGAGGTTTCTACACTGTCTGATTCAGGTCCTGTTTCTGATCTGCTAGAGGTTTCCACACCGTCTGGTCCTGTCCCTGTGTAAGGGGCTGCTAGCCCCGTTATGTAAGGGTATAGAAGTGCACAAGCTGCCTTGAACGACTAGGGGGTAGTGGGATCTGGGTCCGTGACCTCCCCTAGTACAGTTGACCTGGATACTTACTACTGTAAGAATGGTTTTAGCTGTTGCTAGCGCAGAAGGGGGGGGGCTCCAGGGCTCAAACCTGCGAACAACGGCTGCCCGGAGTGCACTACGCTGTCGAGCATTAACTCAGCCTAGCCCCACATACCTGTACCCAACCAGATAACCCAGGTGCCCCTATTCCAAGACAACCTGGTTTGACAGAAACATACTACAGTCACTTTTAAATCACGTGTAACCCTTTTATTTGTTCAACTGGCCCTCATGAACCTACACCGTACACCAATGTTAACGGGGCCCTGAAGAACACAAGTAACAGAAAGAAAAACCCCAAAACACTCAAAAAAATAAAGAAATCCAATAAAACAAATAAAACAGGCCGTTATTCCCCAAAGTGGTGAGTTCTCACCCCCCTACCGAAAAAGGGCCCAACCATCACAATTCAGAAAACCAATGAAAGGTTAACACAGAAACTCTCTTATTTAGGATGGTTAACACAGCTTTACTTCTTTAAAGTAAAAGTCTGATCCAGTGTCAGCACCTGCAAATCTGAGGCCATGATCCTCAGCTGGAAAAGTGGGGGAACTCCACTAGATGGGAGAAAAGGATTCTTTTGAATGACACATATCTGGATAACCTAGGCAACTAGAGCAATGTTGGTACATGTTGGTATTGTGAGAGATGGAATGTACGTTATCATCTACCCATTTTCTTAACCATTTAAAATAACATTCATGTGCTTTTTGGGAGGAATCCAGAATAGAAAGGCTCAGGAGATTTAAATCTGAGAGTTTGTCTTTCTTGCTGTGAGGGGACTGTGCATACAACTATAAAGTTCTATACTAAAATACAAAAATGGAGTAGTTGTAATTGTATTAAAAATTTAAAACTTATGGGGCAGTACTTTTTAAATTCATTATTTATCTGAGAACATTAGTTACTTTTATGTCAATAATATAAATTGTAGATTATACAGAAGCAGAACAGAAGACCTTGGTTAATTCACCAAACATATATTATAAACTATTTTGATAATTATTCATTATTCATAATTATTATGCACATCATCTAAAGTGTTTTGTTTTTTGTTTTGTTTTTTTGCAACAAGCAAACATGCTCTGCAACTTGTGTTGCTCTAATGGGGCGCCAGCCACAGAAGCCGTGTGGTTACTGTGTTTCATTGAATAGGAAGTGCATTTAATTACTCTGGATGTATGATTTTTCAGCTGCCACATTTACCAGCTGGTTATCCATTATTCATATGGAACAGAAGAAAGAGACTTTTTGAGTAGGACCATTCAGCTGCTGAGATGTTGTTTGTTTGATTTGATTAATGAAACAATGCAAAGGTTAATTGTGGGGGGGGGGCAAGAACGAGAGGTTGAGATTTTTAAATGAAGTCAGTCCAATTAGGATGAGATATATATAGACACTGGATAGATAGATAGATAGATAGATAGATAGATAGATAGCTTCGTCTTGTCAGGCATTGCTAACATCTGGTCCTATAATGACCCCATGTAGGCCAATTATGGATCTTCGGGTCAACATTATGTCAGCAGCTGTTCTCCACCGTGAACTATGTTTAAAAACAAACATCGCTCACACCTCACAGATGACAGCTTACAGTCCTGCGTAAAGATGAAAGTGACTTCGTACCACGGCAGACCCGCTGCTTTTCAGCATCTCTTTATTGACCACTTTTCACACACGGTTGCTGTACGCATACAGCCGGCTGTAGCTTTTCAGCTCACAGCCCGACACATACCAACACAACAGCATAGATGGCACAGACGTTAAGGCAGCGAGGCGTGATTGCGGGTGCTGCTCAGGTGCGTCCGCCTCCCCTGCAGCGGCGCAGCAGGCCACACCCCGCCACACACATTAAAAAGGTAAAATACATATTTAGGCAGAATTTTGCAAGTATATATTTTTCACTTTCTAGCAGCATAGTGCTTTTTTTCCAATTACTTTTTGAAAGTCAGGTCAAGGCTCCAAAAGCCCAAAGGCGATATAAGGTTGGCGGCTCACAACAGTTTATGTTTGCCGGGTCATTTTAGTTCGGCTGGGTGTCTTTCCTTTTGTTATATTTCTTTAAGAGTTCAAATTTATGTGTTAATTACATAAATTAAATGTAATTTTCTCTGTAGCACTTCATGGATTTTATAAGCAACAAACCTTAGTTGCTCTGTGGATTTTTTTTAAAAGCAGTTAAAAACTTTTCTGTTCAAACAAGCCTTTTGTTGATCTACATATTTTATATTCTTTACATTATTTACATTTGATCTTTTAAATTGTGTATAATTCCTATTGATTATATTGTTTATTTTAATATTTGTGTACAGCGCTTTGTGACTGTCTGTCTGTGAAAAGCACTTAATAAATAAACTTTACTTATTCACACAAAACATAAAGGTAAAAAAAAACAATGTACACAGTGTTATCTTCATTTTAGATTTCAAAAAGTATTTTCGGCTCCCAGTGTTTTCTTTTGCGTGGAAACCGAGTCCAAGTGGCTCTTTGGGTGTTAAAGGTTGCTGACCCGTGGACTAAACCAAGTAGTGAATGTTCCCTTGCATGAAAGACTGAGAGGAATCGTTACTCACTCTGACCACTCAGTCACGTAGCAAAACATGAGACGGCGAGCGTGATAGGGCAGCCAGCAGACCACAAAGGCTATTACCACAGCTCCTGAACACAAGGAAGAGGGGAAGTGTTAGACACCAGTAACTAGGCAAACAGACACAGAAAAACAGAAAATTGATTTGTTAATGGAAAATACTCATTTGCACACTGTGCAGGATGTTGACACAAGTAATTAGGAATCAGGCTTAAACAAATGCTTTGATTGTTGATTTATACCAAGGACATCAGAACAAAGAAACCAGTGAATTTTTGATTTAAAAGATCAACAGAACAGTATTGTGACAGTGTCAATAAATTTCCTGTACACATCACTGAAATTATTTTTCAGTTGAATTTTTGAAATCAAAAACCACATGGATTGAATCCAGTATCTCCTGTCATAATTTGTTAACAACCAGATGATTTATTTTGTAATAAAAGAGAGACCTTTTTTATGGATATTGGAAATTCCCTGTACTGATTATTTATCATGTTCATGATGACGCACTATGTCAACCAGCTGGCAAATATTTCAGTTTCACTTAAAACTCAGAGTAGATAATGCTGTAGGAGTCTTTCTGATCCAAAAGGGACTCGTACACTGTCAAAAATATTCAGGTAGAATATTCATTTTTAATAACTGGACAGGATCATAAATGTTCTGCTCAAACCAACACAGAGAGACTGAGACAATAAACACTATTATCAGCACTATGTGCTTAATTTATTTGATTAATTTACCCCTTTTTCCTGCAGATCTTTGCAGCTCGACCAGTCTGTTTCTGTTTTTATGGAACCTCCGTAATTGCTATAGTAATTACTATACTACCGAAGTATAGTATTTGAGTAGCCCTTAGCTCATGCAAATGTTTAACTTATGTGGACCTTGTGGTTAAGTTTGTATAATTCAATACTTGAAAAATGTATGTAAAAGTCAGACAGAACAAAAGAACCATTAATATTAGGTATATTTAAATTAGTTGTACATCATCAGTTGCATTATATATGACTAAAATCCATGTAAGAAAATTGATGAAATAAACTCAATAAATAGCCTTCAGAGACTGAGAGAATGATACAAACATTTATTGATAAAAGTTGAGCAAGGGAATTTACATATAGAAAAAAAGTGCAATGAACCCCAAGATTACTACTTTGCTGGATTCCATCCAACAGATTACATAAATACCCTCAGAACTCATCACCACACAAGGGTATTTGATTTGGAGTAACACAGGAGGGAAGAAAGACTCCTAGTTCAGTATTCTTTGGTCACTGGATACAGCATACTGGGGACCACTGTATTTGACCATATGGAAAAACTGCTTTGACGACCTCTTAAATCTTGCAAAATGCTGTCAGTGTCAGTGTCACATAAACTCCTTTTTTCCAAAAGAGTAAAGTACCTAGAGTAGTAGTAAAGAGAGTTGACAGTTTGTCTTGCAACCGGAAGATTGCCGGTTCGAGCCCCGGCTTGGACAGTCTCGGTCGTTGTGTCTTTGGGCAAGACACTTTACCTACCGCCTACTGGTGATGGCCAGAGGGGCCGATGGTGCGATATGGCAGCCTCACTTCTGTCAGTCTGCCCCAGAGCAGCTGTGGCTACAACTGTAGCTTGCCTCCACCAGTGTGTGAATGTGAGAGTGAACGAATAGTGGAACTGTACAGCGCTTTGAGGGCCCAAAAAGCGCTATATATATGATCGGAAGGTCGGCGGTTCGAATCCACTTAACGGCTACCCTGAGGTACCCCTGAGCAAGGTACCGTCCCTACACACTGCTCCCCGGGCGCCTGCTTAGTGGGCTGCCCACTGCTTCACTGAGTGAATGGGTCAAATGCAGAGAAAAACAAGTAATTTCCCCATGGGGATCAATAAAGTATCCATTATTATTATTATAAATGCAATCCATTATTACCTAGATATGGCTGACGATTAAAGTTGAAAGCATAAATGTGAAACTCGCATTGGATCTCAGCTATAGCTAGGCATTATCCCCAAATAGCAGATTACTGTATACCTAACATGTAAGTTCACATCTCAGACAACCTCACCTGGACCACCCAGCAGCGCCTCCACTTCCTGAGATGTCTGAAGCGGGCCAACCTCTCTCCTCCCAACATCACTATGTTCTACAGAGGGACAATAGAGAGTGTTCTGACCAGCTGCATCTCCGTGTGGTTTGGAAACTGCAATGTTGATGATCTCAGCAAACTACAACGGATTGTTAAAGCAGCTACCAAGATCATTGGAACATCTCTCCCTCTGCTACAGTCATCTTTCAAATCGCTGCATCAGTAAGGCCTCAGGTATCGTGCTCGACCCGTCACACCCCTCACATGGACTCTTTTCTCTCCTCTCATCAGGCAGACGCTACCGCAGCATCGGGGCCAGATCCATCAGACTCCTGAACTCACTACCAGCCCTCCCTTCCCCCCCCCCCCCCCACCACACACACCCACACAATCTGTTAACTGACTTTTTTTGCACTTTGCACACCACTACCTCTGTAAGACACGCTACTCTATGTGTAGCATCCCTGGCTGAATGATGGTCTCTTATACTGATGATTCACAGAGGTTTTATTGGAAAAGTTTTTATTGAAACATTCAGTGAAGACACCGTAAGAGCTAGGAGCAAAACAAAACCAGCAATATTAATACCATAACATCAAAGGAAACAAATTTCTCCTGCTCACATATAGCATTTACATCAAATTTACATCACTCAATTCATTATATCACCTCACTAACTTACAACTACACATAAAGGTCAAGGTCAAGGTTAACAACATAAACTCTATTAAACGACATTTTGATTGCATGTAACTTATTCCGTTAAAGGAAACATTAACAAACCTTGTGCCACTGTCAGCCAGGTACTAATTGGCAAAGTAAACGTACATATTTTTCACTTTAAGGCACACTATTTACCATATCCTAAAAGAAACGTTACTAACAGCCCTTTAGCGGTTTTGTGCCAGTTTCCTGTTTCAAAATAAAAGCACGGATTTCAAAAATAAAACCAAAGTGCCTTTCAAACAAATGTAAAAAATATTTACCAAATTTAAAGGTCATTTACACTATGGGCAATTTATGCTGCCCTATGAACAATCTTATTCACTCTGGGTTGAACTGGGTTTACAAGCTGCTACACTGGTCACTTTAAACCACACCAACTGTAAATTCTAATTGTAACTCTCAAGCGGATATTTATTTATTTTCTTCTCATTTTTATATCTATTTATTAGCTTGCTTTGCACTGATGAAACCAGAGCCTCATCATCTCATCTCTCTGTATGCTGGACTGGATATAGCAGAGATGACAATAAAGTTTACTTTAACTTAATGAATGAATGAATGAATGATTGTCTGTGAAGGTTCTCAGTCATCCAGGTCATCGTAGTCAAAGGAGCTTGCAAAGAAAAGCGTCTGGACTTCTTTAAGTTGCTTGAAGACGTTTCACCTCTCATCCGAGAAGCTTCTTCAGTTCTAAGGTCAAATGGTGGAGAGTCCCAGATATAAACCTAGTGGGAGTGACCCCCCACAGAGGGACAAAAGGACCCCCTGATGATCCTCTAATCGCCTGAGCCAAGGTGGGAAACTGGGCGTGGGTCCCAATCAGCCAGAGTTTCGGGTGTGTTCATTGTGAAACCTGGCCCCACCTTATCATGCGAATTCCTGAGGTCAGATGGCCCAGGATGTGAGTGGGCGTTAAGGCGTCTGGGAAGGGATCTCAAAACTGGATTATAGATGGCAGAGAGTTGGTGTCGTAAACCCCCGCCTCTGTTCAAAGATGGTCGCTCACAGTGGACATAGATGGCTTCTTTCACTCCTCTTTCAAACCATCTGTCCTCTCTGTCCAAAATGTGAACATTGGCATCCTCGAAAGAGTGTCCTTTATCCTTAAGATGCAGATGGACTGCTGAGTCTTGTCCTGTGGAGGTGGCTCTTCTGTGTTGTGCCATGCGCTTGTGAAGTGGCTGTTTGGTCTCTCCAATGTAGAGGTCTGAGCATTCCTCGCTGCACTGTACAGCATACACCACATTGTTAAGTTTGTGTTTTGGCGTTTTGTCTTTCGGGTGAACCAGTTTCTGTCTGAGCGTGTTGCTGGGTCTGAAATACACTGGGATGTCATGCTTGGAGAAAACTCTCCTGAGTTTCTCTGATACGCCGGCTACATAGGGGATGACAATGTTGTTGCGTCTGTCCTCCCTCGCTGGTGTCTGATCTTCTTTTCTGTGCCTCTTTGCTGACTTTAAGAACGCCCATTTAGGATAGCCGCACGTTTTGAGTGCTTCCTTTACATGTGTGTGTTCCTTCTTTTTCCCTTCAGGCTTAGAGGGAACATGTTCTGCCCGGTGGTGTAGGGTCCTAATTACTCCAAGTTTGTGTTCCAAAGGGTGATGGGAGTCAAAGAGGAGGTACTGGTCCGTGTGTGTGGGCTTCCGGTAAACTTCGATGTTGAGTTTGCCGTTCTCTTCAATGTGCACAGCGCAGTCCAGGAATGAATGATTGTTTTTACTTTTACTGTAAAGATCAGTGAAAGTGTAAGTTTCTTGAAAAGTATAGACATGTGTGTACTTAGTGATGAAACATTAATGTAACATTAAATGTGTGAAGATTGTTATTTTGGTCTTCGGGTCAGGCCATTTTGAAGTTGTAGAGCTTGTTAGCGTTGTGTTATGGTAAGCTGTCAACAGGTTTTGGACCCATTGTGCAGGACTCAGGAAATGGGCAAAGTGAAAACACCTGGGAAGCACAGCTGAACAGCTATTCCACAGTCACCTACTCCACAGGTGAGGGCAGCCATGGCCAAGTCCTCCTCTGCACCGGAATCTGTTCCTTGAGTGGAGGCAACTGGTATCTGGCCTGTTCCTGCGCCTGTCCCTGTTCCTAGGGTGGGGACAGCTGACACTCAGCCTGTCATTGCACCCACTGGGAGGGGGTGGCTGGTGTTCGGCAAGCACCAGCACTGTATCCATTCCCATGAGGAAAATGGCCAGCACTTCACAGTAGCCTTAGCTGTGGAGTTGTGTGCAGGGGGTGTGATCTGCACAACTTTAGCCAACTCCGCCTCCACCTGTCTCAGCTGGGAGCTCAGCTGAGCAGTCTCATTGTTCTGTCTCTGCTGAGAGCTTGAGCGAGCCGACCCAGCCGCCTGCGTCATCTGCTGGGAACTCAGGCAAGCTTATCCAGCCAGATATGATCTCCACATCTCCACATCACCATCTGGTTCTGCTCCAACAGAGCTCTCCGCACCGTCTGGTTCTCATCCTGTTCCACTAGAGGTTTCTGTGCAGTCTGGTCCAGCCATGTTTCCACCAGAGGTCGTTGCGCTGTCTGGTCTGCACACCTGCCAGATCACATCCTGCGCGGAATGCATGTCCACATCCTGCTCAGCCACAGCCTGCACGTACTCCTTCTCCTCCTCGGCCATCAACCAACCACACCATCACAGGCCACCTTCCAGGCCACCTGAAGTTTTATTTGGCGCCGCCATCGTCCTCCAGATCTGTGGGCTAAGGAGCCTCACCATCAAGGACAAACCCCAGACCTGCCCTGGAGTTGCCGCCGCTTCCCATGTGATCGGCCTCCTGAATCATCTCATTGCTGCTGCTTCTTATAAGGCTTTTATATTTTTAAAATGTTTTAATGCTTTGTATCTTGTTCTATTTAATCTCAACAAGCCCCTTAAACAGTCTGTGATCACTGATGGCCTCTCAGTTTTTATTACCACTAATCATTTTAAAGTTTAGTTTAGATTGCATTTGTCCCTGACCATCGGGAACCGTTAACATTAACTTTTATCGAGTGGAAAAAAGTTAGCGTTCATCCTCCAGCTTCACTGTTTATATTATGCTAACATAGCTATGTCGCTAGTGATCACGTAGCACATTGTTATATACCAGCTAGCCAAACTTCAGTAACCCTATGAATGCCACTGCTGTTTAGTTCTGTTTTCATTTATGTCGGAAGTGATAGCAGAGCTGTAAGTTTTAAATGTTTCAGAAATCCCTCAGTCTGAACATGGTATATTATATTTAGATGGAAACTAGCAAGCTAACTCCCTGCTAACTTCCAATTCCATTAAATTGAATAAAATCTGTTTTCATGGATGCCTGGATGTTAAACTTAATTATTACACCCGGTAGAGCAGCCACACTGATCATTTTATTACAGTTGAAAGAATTTAGACAGTTTTTCAACTCTCAGTGATGCTGCAGTGATTGTTTTACTTAGGGACCTGCAGCAGAGTTTGGGCCCAGACACAGCTAATGTCGTCAGACTTAAAGACCTGATAGTTATAACTTGGTATTTTAAAGATTGGTGGTTCAATTCCTGGCTCCTCCAGTCCGCATGCCAAGCATGCAAGACACTGAACCCCAAGTTACTTTCTGATACATTCATCAGAGTGTGACTGTTAGAAGGAAGGCACTAACGTATAGAAAAAGTGCTTGTGTGAATAAAGCACTTTGAGTGCTCAAGTAGACTGAAGTGCTTTATAAGAACCAGTCCATTTACTTGTGTGACACAGACTTGACATCAGGCTGAACTCATTGATTTCACCACAAAACATTTTTATTCAGATTTCATTGTTTTGGAGTAACCTGTAAGAATGAATAGTTAGTGATAGAGCAAAGTTTGTGATCTCCCTAGGTTAATTATCTATTACCTCAAAATCCCAGTGTGGCTGAATAATTGGTGGCAGTTGCTGCTGATAATGCCTACTGTTGTCATTTATGTCTGCTGGTTTCCTAGCAGCTTCTTAAAGATCCCCGCTGTCATATCCAGAATGCAACATAACGCATGTAGTTAAAGAAACCTCTCTAAACAGTGTTTATTGTTCTCTGTTATTTCCTATCACTGCATGATAGGCAGGCAGCAGAACATAGACCCCAAAGATATTCAAGTGCTGATTTTTATGTCTGTGAGTAGAGATTATTACTGGGTCAAACATACATTTACTCTTTTATATCTCTGGGTATGAGATTCTGTCTACAGCAGGTGATTGATAGTCCTTTGTTTTCCATCCTTTTGTGCCCTGTTAAGAAATACTTGTCTCACAATATCCCACAAAGTTGGCAACACTTAACATTGATATTTTTGTTGTTGATTCCTCAGTGGGTGTAATAACATCCGCTGTTTGTTGAGACAAGCCTCAACAGGGCAATTTCCTGTCTTTCCATAACCTTAAGTACATAAACAAACTGAAGAAGTAAAAACAGTGTGCATTTGTGTGTGCATGAGTTGTTGTCCCCACAACATGAACAATACCTTACCACATTAGTTATGGTTGTGTTCTAAATTAGTCTCCAGAAAATGAATTTAAATTAATGTAACGTCCTGCTATCATGCATACATGAACATGTTTATTTATGCGTGTTTGCATTACACCCATATAGTCAATCAATAAGTCAGAGGCAGATCTTTTTTCTCTGTAGTCTCTAGCACAAAGACAACGTAGTCCTCAGCATTCTGCTCATTACTATTTGTCACTGTCAATACGTCTGTTCAGCAATTCTGAAATCATGGTACCTTCCTCGGTCATGGCCTTTTTATTCATATTGCTAAGTAGAACTTAACCATAGCACTATGGTGAAGAGTAAGCTCAAATATTTGGAGCCGTACTTGTCTAATAAGGTCGTCTGCAACCTTCCACCCCCACCCCCAACTCTGGCTCACCAATCCCTGGGGCCCAATGTGTAAATTCCTAACTACCACTGTACAAATACACAAACAAAAGAAAAGTGTACTCACTCTTTTGGACAGATTTATCTGAGTGTCGATAAAATTTAGTACCCACTAAATTATCTGGAGGGGCATTTGTGAATAATTCATTGTACATTATAAATAGAGGTAGGCATGTTGGTAAACATAAAATACATTTATGATTTTATATATATATAAAAAACCCATAACCTGTGAAACAGTTCTGGTGTGTGTAAAAGTCTTTCTCATCTTATCCCTACCTTTTTGGACTTCACTTGAAAGCATGTTTCCCTTATAAATAAAAAGTTATGTTGTTTTTATAATTATATAAGGTTAATGTCATGGTCCTGGGTCGGTGACCCAGCATTTTGAGTTTATTGTTATTATTTTCTAGTTTCTTCTGCTTTTATATTAGTTCTTAGGGTTTGGTTCTGGTGTTCAGTGCTTTATTATCCCTACCTGGCTGTAGCTCAGGTGGCAGAGCAGGTCAGCCACTAATCAGAAGGTCGGTGGTTCAATCCCAGGCTGCATCCTGGCTGCATGCCAAATATCCTTGGGCAAGATACTAACCCCGTGTTTGCCTACTGGTGGTGGTCAGAGGGCCCGGTGGCGCCTGTGTCTGGCAGCCTCGCCTCTGTCAGTGCGCCCCAGGGCAGCTGTGGCTACAATGTAGCTTGCTATCGCCAGTGTGTGAATGGGGTCCTATGGACTAGAAAAGCGCTATACAAATGCAGGCCATTTACCATTTACCTGTGTCTTCCCCTTGTGCTCTGTTCGTTTGTGTTGTAAAACAGTCTGTGAGTTTCCCGTTTTACTTTGAAGGTTTGTGTCTCGTCGTGTCTAATTAGGTTCAGCTGTGTTCCCCTCTGGTGTGTCATTCCCTCATTTCCTTGTGTGTATTTATAGTGTGTGTGTCTGCCTGTGCTCCTCGTGGGTTCGTCTGTGTTATTCTGTGTTAATCAGTGTTTCTCCGCGTCTCTCTGCCCTGCTTTCTCCGTATCATCCCGTGTCCTTAGGTTTGTTTATTAGTTTTTCCCAGTTTAGGTTTACGTTTGGTTCAGCCCTCGCTTTTGTTATGTATTATGCACTGTAAATAAACTCACTCACATCATTGCCGCTGTCTGCTACTTGGATCCTCCTTCTCATCACCACAAGACTGCTGCCCCAGCCGTGAAAGTTAACTTATGAAACTTATAAGTATTCATGAATACTTCCTCACTGTGTTTATGTACTTGTAAGCTTGAGCTGATCAACCTGTAAAGTCAAAGAATATGACCGTTAGAGCTTGTTCCGGTCAGTGATAGGTACATCCTTCCTGTCCCCTTGGTATTTTCCCAACACGTTCTCATCCCAAAGCGTAACATATTATGCCATGTGAGAAATCGTCGGTATGTTACGTTTTTGGCCACCCAACACGTCTCTATGTTACATGTTTGGAAACGTCAGGAAACATGAGAACCATTTGGAATGAATCTACATGTACATTTCGTTTTACTTTATCATCATTAATTACTTTGGAAAACACTATCTAATATGATCAAGTCTGTGGTTAAGATTAGGGTTAGGGCTGGAATACACTGCTGGAACAAATGTTACCGCCGGGAGCGTCATTCTATTGGATTCTATCCACAATCCAGCGCATATCATAGGGAAGCAGAAGGTTACCTTTCGCGTTCCTATGGGACGCCTCGGGATGTGACAAATCGTTGCTATGTTACGCGTCGGATTGAGAATGGTCTGAGTTTTATTTTATTTTATTATTATTTTTTTTACATTTTATTCTTTGTTTATGTGAATAGGTCTCTTTATTTTATTCCATCTATGCCTTTAAAATGAAGTGAGAGCTACAGCCTTCCTCATAGTGCTCTGGCCGAGCCCATTAGATTTGCAGATGTTTAGATTTGGTTCTTGTTTTCCGACAAATGATCAATTTCTGGAAAACCTCGATTGCAGGCTGGTGAATTGTTATTAACTTGAGTGAGCCATGTTTTGTTCTGCTACTGTGCTAAGTACACACACACACACACACACACACACACACACACACACACACACACACACACACAGGCGTAGAGTGATATCTGATTAACATATGAGAGAAGGCAGTATGACCATAAAGAACTGAAAATTGCAGTAGAGTGTCACTCTATACTGAAATAGAATGAGTTGGGGGAGTATTTGCTCTGTATGGCTGTTTATCCTGCATTAAAATTAGAACAACACTTGCAAGACCCCTACAATTCTAAAAGCTTCAAAATGTAAAGCTATATATATGTATATATTTCAAAAAGCATTGTAAATTGTAGGTTGTTAGATGTTAAATACATAAATGTGAGCATTAAAAAAGCCAATTACAGCTAAACCAAACAAACCAAATTTATTTGAAGAAAAATAAGATCAAAAATTGAAATTCAAGTACTGAACAAGTCTCTGACCACCAATATTAATAATGACCCAATTCAAAGTTCTACCAAAAGCAAGCACAGATAATGTACTGGCAATGCTGGGAAGGCAACTGAAATCTTCTGGGTGATGGGTGATAAAGGCAGAAACATCAGTGACAAAACCCTGGGGGCAGATTTCATGAATCTTTACTAGATTTGTGTTTTTTGTAGTAAAAGCTTTTTTTGAATTGTCAATGATGAAACAAAGACAGGTTATGTTTTGACTGGGTTCAGAATTTGGACCTATTCAACTGTAATTATCGCACACACATATGAAGAATAATTCTAATTAAGTAAAGGACATGGAGTGGGAGTAAAAGGAAGGGAGGGACTGGTCTGTTCTCATAACCCAAGACCACATTATATGTGAGACATATTACAACTAAGATTTGCCTGTCTCTGTATGATAATGATAGCACTCTAAGTCAGAACAGTACGAGAAATCATTACAAAATGTATTTTTTCTGTATTTAATTTGCCTGACATTATCCAGCTAATTGGATTGTCACTAAAGTGCGACATTACTTTGAGTACAGCAGGACAGATCACAGCAACTACTGCTATAATTGGGAATATTAGAAAAAATGGAACCCATTTGAATACAACGTTCCCCCTTGATCCAGTTAAGTTTGAAAGTCATTCTGTGATTTGACAAATGGGTCCGAAGAATGAAAATTGAATTATTATAGAAAGACATTGTATGTTTTATTACACAGTGAATTTTTCATGAAATGCCAGAGATCAGGTATCATGTGTCGTTTCATCAAACAGGGGACGAAAGATATTTTCAATGACTCTCAAATAAATGGAAATATATATTCCAGGGTTTTTTGCCAGTGTCATACGAGCCAGGTATTACAGTTTTTTACAGCCGCTAGGACACATTTCACAATACTTAGGTCACTTTTGCAAAACTCTTCACACAATTCTCCTAACTGACCTTCAGCTTGGCAAAGCAGTTCATTTCACATTCAAAATGCACTACAACTACCAAAGCACTTTATTCAGGTCTCAAATAAACTCATTCTTCCAGAACACTAGCAAAGGTTGACAGCCGACAAACACACTTTGTCACCCACAAAACAATGACCTAAAAAACACTAACAACATGTAGCATTACACAGTGTTTTCTTGTGTAAAACAAGGACACATCTCTGTTTATAATTTCAATATATGTTACTGGAATGAATCAGACATCATGCAGAATTCGTTAATATTTGTTTATGTATTTTTTTTTTTTGCACTAAGTAATCCCAAAATACAAGAATTTGTATACACACCATCCACTGATACACATACAATAGTAATGCTAATCTACTCGGTCTTCTCCATTTGGCCACAGGTTCTCATCCACATCACATCTTATGTCATCTAGGGCAATACACCTAGGAAATAATCTTCTGGCATGCCAAAATTGAAGGAGTAACACCTGTGTAGATGTTCATCTACAATGAGAATCAGCTATGGCTGGTTAAACTGCATTTTTAGATTTAAAATATGTTTCAATAAAATATTGCTGTTTAATTTTGCTGTCTTTTTAAGTTTTGCATTGTGTTATTGTTTTGGCCATAAGTTTAACAGTTTTGAAAACAGTATGTAAGCACATGCAAAATGTCCTGTACGTACAAAGATTTTTGGCAGTTGTTGTGTCTGAGTGAGAAAATAATTCATGAAATTTGAGAGATGTAGTCATTAAATGCATTTTGTGCCAAAACAATGATAACTGGTCCTCAGTTTAGCCCACATAGACCTCTGTTGTGCTCACTGTGTGAGGAGTTTTGCAAAAGTGACCTAAGTATTGAGAAATGTGTCCTAGCGTCTGTAAAAAACTGTAAGTGAACCAGGCCCAGTCAGTTAAACCACTGCACCCTTCCTGAGCTACGGGTAGAGGAGGTAGAGCAGGTCATCTGCCAATTGCAAAGTTGGTCGTTTGATCCCTAGCTACTCCAGTCTGCATGCCAAATATCCTTATGCAAGATACTAACCCCACATTGCTCTCTGATGCATTCATCAGAGTATAAATATGGGTGAATGATAGAAAGTAATGACATAGAAAAAAAAGCATAGAAAAAAGTGCTTGTATGACTGAGGCAAGTTGTGTAAACTGCTCTGAGTGCTAAGACAGAGTAGAAAACTGCCATGTAAGAACCAGTTCTTTTAGAAAATGTGTGTATGAAGTAGCTGGCTATGGTAGTTGAATATGACTCCTATCAGGAAAAATGCTTCTGGAAATTCTGCTGTTTCTTTTAATGGGTGAAATCAAAATATCCTTTTTTTTTTTTTTTACAATTTCTCTGAGCAGTGTATGGTCTGACCTTGGGGAGAATTTCTTGGGACTTCCACTCCTGGGAAGATTAGCAACTTCCATTTGTGAATAATCTTTCTCATTGTAGAATGAGAGACTTGAAATTATTTGGAAAGAAGCTTCAAACCATTCCCAGATTGATGGGTGGCAAAGACCTGAATGCTTCAGAACAGCAAACTGCAAAAACTTCTGCTTTATATTTACAGATGATCAGTTAATCAAGTGCACCTGATTAGCAGTACCTGGTTGCTAGTTACCCTTGTAATTTCTATGGAAGCAATAAAGTCTACTTAGTTTTTCACACAGTGCTTCTTTGCTTCGGCTTGTGTGTGCCCAATTGCTGAGGATTTTATTTTTAATTATGTCCGGATGTGTAAAGCTTTAATAAAGAAAGAAGGTGTACTTTTTTTTTTCATACAGCTGCATTTTATTGACCACAACTATTGACAACATGGTAAATAATTATCAGAAGAACAATTGTTACCACACAGAAATTACATTTTTGGACTAGAGCTGTAAAGGGTGGATTATCTCAAAATATTACAGATAGGCCACTTCAGAATCTGGACTCTAATAAAATTTTTTAACAGTTTTTCATTTTGCCTCTGGCCTCTGGCCAGGAGAAGACAGCAACATTTCTGGAAGATGCTTTTTTATCAGAGCTTAAACCTGCATTTGTGGATGGCACAGAGAGCTGTGTTCATAAACAGTGTTTTCTAGAAGTCTGACCCCATGTAATGATTTACATGCCAGAATCGTGTTGCATGAGGGCCCAACTATAACAGGCATCCAGTATTTATTTTCAGACTTGTCCCTTGCACGTAGAGATGTGACATTCATAGTTTTCTTGAGGAACATTATTCTGAAATGGATTCATAATCTGTAGGTGCGTTTTTTTTTTTTTGTAGATTGGTGAACGGCTGCCTATTTTTCTTGGAGAAACTCTGAGATGTCCTTTTTATACCTGATCGTGTTGCCAATTAACCTAATTAGGAGCAAAATCTGATTCCAGCGGTTTTTATCAAACTCAAAATATGGCAACAGTTTTTATGATTATGCTTAAACATTTGGGTTTTTTTTTGTTGTATTTTGAATAGAATATGGGTTTAAGATAACCACTGCATCCTGTTTTTATTTACATTTACATGTCCTCTCACCACTACTGTTCTCCCTCTACACTAACGACTGCATCTCCAAGAACTCGGCTGTCAAACTCCTAAAGTTTGCAGATGACACCACTGTCATTGGCCTCATTCAAGATGGTGATGAGTCTGCATACCGGCAGGAAGTTGAGCGGCTGGTACTCTGGTGCAGTCAGCACAATCTGGAGCTGAACACTCTTAAGACTGTAGAGATGACAGTGGACTTCAGGAGACATCCCTCAACTCTGCTCCCCCTCACCATATCAGACAGCCCTGTGTCAACTGTGAAGACCTTGAAGTTCCTGGGTACAACCATCTCCCAGGATCTGAAGTGGGAGACCAACATCAACTCCATCCTCAAAAAGACCCAGCAGAGGATGTACTTCCTGAGACAACTGGGGAAGTACAGTCTTCCACAGGAGCTGCTGATCCAGTTCTACACTGCGGTCATTGAGTCTGTCCTGTGCTCCTCCATCACAGTCTGGTATGGAGCAGCCACTAAACAGGATAGGAGCAGACTGCAGCGGACTGCACGGGCAGCAGAAAGGATCATCGGCATGCCCCTGCCCTCCATCCAGGATCTGTACCTCTCAAGAACCAGGAAACGGGCAGGGAAAATCATCACAGACCCCTCACACCCTGGACACAGACTTTTTGATCTGCTGCCCTCTGGCAGATGGTACAGAAGCCTGCAGACCAGGACCACCCGACACAGGAACAGTTTCTTTCCCCTCGCCATCTCCCTTCTTAACAGTTGACCTGTCACACTGCTCCCACTGCCAGACTGCAGCTGCACCTTATGTACATTTTGTAGTATTCATTCCACCTCATTCATTTCTGTATTATATGTATATAAGTTTAGATTCGTTATTTATAGTTGGTTTACACAGCTTTGTGTATGTATGTGTAATGTGTATATATAGACACGTGTGTGTGTGTGTGTGTGTGTGTGTGTGTGTGTGTGTGTGTGTGTGTGTGTGTGTGTGTGTGTGTTTTACATTGCTGTGCTTGAGAGCCACCATCTACCGGAACCAAATTCCCTGTATGTGTCTGCACATATACTTGGCCAATAAACACGATTCTGATTCTGATTCTGATTCTGATTTTACAGTGTCCCAACTTTTTCACAAGTTTTGTCACTGTGGGAAAAAAAGTTAAATGTAGTAATGCTGAATCAGTTAAGGCTTCTCTCAGCTGTGAATCTCAAAAGCTTTGTACACATCAGTGGAATTGCTTGTGCCAAAAGTAAAATGACTGCAGACAACAATACAAATAACCATTAGTTTTAAATATAGATATAAATTAAACTTTACTAGATTATTTGACAGGCTAGTGGTGGGTAAGTGATGCACTCCCTTAATTTTAAGTTTAACTAATCATTTTTAAATATATTTGGTTGTTCTAAGACAGTATTAAATGGAAATAATCCATTCTCTGTTTTACTTTATGATGGGGAAAGAAAAGGGGCAGTTAAGCGAAACTGAAGGCTAATGAAAATACGTTAACAAACATTTGTAGCTTTTGTCTAACAAAAAAGTTGCTCATGCTTAGGACCAGTCTTGTGTACAGCCAAGATCACCCTGAAATAACATCATTAGATTGCATGTAGTTTGCTGTGAGACTGTCACTGTTGAAGTTTAGCATTTTGTAATGATGAAAATCGAGGAAATTTTAACAGCAGGAATCCACCGGGAAATTTTAGGTGTAGGTGTAGTCATAAAAAGATGTTGGAAGACATGTTTAAAAGGGTTGTTTCTTCGGGTCTCCGATGATGACTATTTGCAGCTCATAATTTATCCACATTTGATTAAAAGGATATGTCTAAGGATAAGCCTCCTTTGAATCATTTGCAGGGCTGGAGTGATGGGTGTGTGGATCACTGATAGACTGATGAAGCTGCTGAGTTAATGCAGGTGGATATCGATAAAGTGCACATGCTTGCGTGCATGGAAGCTTAGTGAGTTTTATGCCTCTCATAGTGGGTGATGGAGTGTACCCAAGCACAAAAGGTTGAGGACAGCTTAACAGGCTATTAATATCCTCCAAAGCTTGAAGTCTGTTAACACCAGCATCTAAAATCCAAGGCTATATCACAACATTTTGTGAACATTTCTCATTTATTTAAAAAATGGTGGTCTTCATAGTGATAACCTTGTCATATAAGTAAATCTCTATCATTTAATTTTCAAGCTGAACATTGGCTATGATAAAAGAACACCACTGCACTAAAAACCTCTGCAAATGGTGTCAAATAAATCCTGGTAATTTGTAATTCAATCTTTTTTTTTTTTTTAAATCAGGGAGTGAACCATGTGTCACGGCGGGTGAGGAGAGCCGTGTGAAAATAATAAATGAGGATCCAATCGCAGGCAGTAGTGGAGAAGTGAAGGTGGTTTATTGAACACGAAATAAATATGGACAAACAGCAAATGGAGCACGAACTAAACTAGACTGGAAACAACTAAACTACAGAGCACAAACCTGGACAAGAATGAGAACGAGCAGAGGAGCTGGACAGCAGGGAGAACACACGGGTGAGACATGGTGAATACACAGACAGACCAGCAACTACAATGACAGAGGACACGACTTAAATACACAGAGAAACACAGGGGAATTACACACAGGTGGTGGACACAGCTGGGAATAATCAACAAGACGAGACAGAGGTAAAACTGAACACACTCACATGAGACGCAGACCTTCACAATAAAACAGGAACAAGAAACCATCACACTAAGACGCAGACTCTACACTGAGAGACAGACAGAAAATGACACATGGAACTAAACTAAACCTGCAAAAACATGACAACTCAAAATACTGGGTTAAACTGACCCAGAACCGTGACACCACGACTGGTAATTGCTTAAAGCTTTTTAAAAATTAGATTTATGAAAATGTATTTTTGCTCATTTAAATAAACTATAATAAATAAATGATATGCATTTTCAAAATGTCAGAATTTACAGAATTCTAGTGTTTTACAGAAACATCAATAACTCTCAAGAAATGAATAAAAGAGGATATAAAACATGTTTTTACCTTTTGTATTACCTAATAGATCCCTAGGATCCGCTATATACGTTTGTCTCTATACACTGAACATACTTTGTACAAATTTGATATAATTATAAGATATCACTATTTTTACTCTCACATTTACATGCTATGCTATGAATAGAGCCATGTTTTGTAGGGGCAGGGATAGCTCAGTAGGTAAAGTGGTCGCCCCATGATCGGAAGGTCGGCAGTTCGAATCCACTTAACGGCTACCCTGAGGTACCCCTGAGCAAGGTACCGTCCCTACACACTGCTCCCCGGGCGCCTGCTTAGTGGGCTGCCCACTGCTTCACTGAGTGAATGGGTCAAATGCAGAGAAAAACAAGTAATTTCCCCATGGGGATCAATAAAGTATCCATTATTATTATTATGTTTAGTTGCATGTTCAATGACAGCAGAAAATGTCTTGATGCCTCAAGTCAAAGGAGAATGACCAAACTGCTTTGAGCCGTTAGCAAAGCAACAGAAAACTAATAACCATTTGCTACAATTCAGGTATGCAAAAAAATGCACAACCTGCTAACCCTTGAACAGCAGCAGAAGACCACACCAGATCCCATTCCTGTCAGAAAAGTGTTGGAGTGTTTACTTACGGAGAACAAGAACTCCATGGCGTAGCGACTGAGCACGGTTGGACTCCACAGTGAAATTCAGCATGGTGGGATTTGCACCAATCATGCAGACACGGTTGTCTTGCTCAGCCTCACGGAACATCCGCAACAGCTGATTGGCAATGACCCCATTCAGAACAGATATGGCCACCATCGGTATGACAAAGGACAGGAATGCATTTACCTGTTCAAAAAGAGAGAAGGCTGTAAACACTGGAGATTAGTGCTGACAGAAAAACTATGTATCTGCTTCACTAAGATAAAATGTATATATGTTATTTAAAAAGCAAACAAATAGAACAAAACCCCCCAAAACAAAACAAAAACCCAGTGTCCCTCGAGGCTGATGATTGGCCCTACCGCCATAATAGGTTGGAGATTAAAGATGGCTCCCGTGTTTCTTCTGTTTGCATCTATATCTATATAATATATGTTTGGCCCATCTTTCAGTTTACTTCTTGTTTTATGTCAAGATTACCTGTATGGAAAATATAAATATCTATATATCTATATATATATATATCTATATATATATATATATATATATATATATATATATATATATATATATATATATTGTTACGTTTCGGTGTTGTCAGTGTTTTGTTTTTGCGTGACTGTCATGTGTTTCCTGTTTTATTTTGAAGGTCTGTTGTTATTTTAGTGTGTTCAGTTTACATTTTCCCTGTCTCGTCAGTTCTAATTTGCCCCAGCTGTGTTTCCCTCCTGTGGTCCATTCCCTGATTGCTCCTTCTATGTATTTAAGCCTTGTGTTTCAGTATGTCATGGTCGCGATCTTCCCCCCGTTGTAAATAGTTTGACGTCTTGTGTTGGTGATGTAAATAAATGTGGTATCTTGCTTTAAATCTCGTTTTGGGATTATTTTTGTGGAAGCCCGTATTAGTTTTTTTTTCTTGTGTGTTTTCGCCTTATTTTTATACGGGCTTTTTATTTTCCTGCGTTGCACCCCGGTTGCCTAGGCCGGGGTGTAACATATGGGGGCTCGTCCGGGATCGCTGAGGGGTCCGAGGACCGCTTCAGCCGTCTGTCTTCGCTGGAGGGTCCGGGATCGCTGGAGGGTCCGAAGGAGGGACAGCTTCGGCCTTCTGTCTTCGCTGGAGGGCCCGGGGACCGCTCCAGCCTTCATCCGCCTTCGCTGGAGGATCCGAGGGACCGCTCCAGCCTTCTGCAGCTGGTGGGCTGCGTGTCCGTGTGTGCAGCTGGTGGGCTGCGTGTCCGTGTGTGCAGCTGGTGGGCTGCGTGTCCGTGTGTGCAGCTGGTGGGTTGCGTGTCCGTGTGTGCAGCTGGTGGGCTGCGTGTCCGTGTGTGCAGCTGGTGGGCTGCTCATCCGCCTTCGCTGGAGCGTCCGAGCGACCGCTCCAGCCTTCATCCGCCTCTGCTGGAGGGTCCGGGGGACCGCACCAGCCTTCGTCGTCTGCTGGAGGGTCCGTGGGACCGCTCCAGCCTCCATCAGCTTCGTCTGCCTTCATCCGCCTTCGCTGGGGGGAGGGTCCGTGGGACCGCCCCAGCCTTTGTCGTCGCTGGAGGGTCCGTGGGACCGCTCCAGCCTTCATCCGCCTTCGCTGGAGGGTCCGAGGGACCGCTCCAGCCTTCGTCGTCTGCTGGAGGGTCAGTGGGACCGCTCCAGCCTCCATCAGCTTCGTCTGCCTTCGTTTCAGCCTTCGTTTGTCTGAATCAAACATTTCACTTGGGGTTATATGTTTGATTTTTGGGTGGGGGGAAATGTTACGTTTCGGTGTTGTCAGTGTTTTGTTTTTGCGTGACTGTCATGTGTTTCCTGTTTTATTTTGAAGGTCTGTTGTTATTTTAGTGTGTTCAGTTTACATTTTCCCTGTCTCGTCAGTTCTAATTTGCCCCAGCTGTGTTTCCCTCCTGTGGTCCATTCCCTGATTGCTCCTTCTATGTATTTAAGCCTTGTGTTTCAGTATGTCATGGTCGCGATCTTCCCCCCGTTGTAAATAGTTTGACGTCTTGTGTTGGTGATGTAAATAAATGTGGTATCTTGCTTTAAATCTCGTTTTGGGATTATTTTTGTGGAAGCCCGTATTAGTTTTTTTTTCTTGTGTGTTTTCGCCTTATTTTTATACGGGCTTTTTATTTTCCTGCGTTGCACCCCGGTTGCCTAGGCCGGGGTGTAACAATATATATATATATATATATATATATATGGCTCTTCCAAACTCACATTTAGTCAGATTTACAGTGAGTGATGCTTCCTCGAAACGCTTAAAAACAGTTAAGAGGGTTTGGAGATGACTGCTCCAGGAAGCAGCCAAAACCTTAGCCATCAGGCGCTGAAATGTCACTGCCGCATTATGCAAACCAAAGGGCATCACGGCATACTGAAGGAAGTGATCGGGGGTAACGAATGCAGAGATCTCAGACGCTCTTGCAGTTAAAGGAACCTGCCAATATCCCTTTAATAAATCCAATTTGGTCACATAAGTAGCGGATCCCATCCGATCAACACAGTCATCCATCCTAGGTAATGGGAAAGAGTCTGCTTTAGTGGCCGCATTCACCTTTCGATAATCCGTGCAGAATCGAGGAGTATTGTCAGATTTGGGCACTAACACACATGGGGAGCTCCATGCGCTAGCACCTGGAACGGCTAAGCCATGCTCAAGGAGGTAATTGACTTCTCTCTGCATTATTTCCCTTTTTACTGGATTCACCCGGTACGCATGTTGTTTAATTGGCTTTTGCCCCTCCACATCAATGTCATGACTTAAGACAGTCGTTTGACGCTGGTGATCAGAGAAAAGTTATTTTTTGTCAGAGTAATGATATCAGTTTGAGCAGTTTCAGGTAAATCGGCAACAAATGATTCAAGATCATTTAAAATTACTGCATTTTTCAGCCCACTTCCTAATGCAGCATCATCCCTCCCAGATAATCCGTCATCCGACAGTTTGTAGGCGGGGAGGATGGCAACAGCGCACACCGGGGCGCTGTTGTATTTTGCTTACGGGGATAGAACAGTTTCTTTTTTTTCTTTTTTTTGCCTGTCCCATTTGGTTCTTTAGCCATCAGAATTGTTGTCTGAAGACCAACAAGGATACCCAATGGATTTACTTTGCCAAATGGATCATCGTGGCATTGCCGTATTGGTCCATTTGATTGACCTTTGTTTTTATTGTTTATTATATTTTATTTTCAGATGTTACAGACGGGACAGACATGAGTGAGGGATAGGAAAGGGAGAAAGAAAGAGGAAGGAAAAGAAAAACAGAAGGGGAGAGGGACAGTGAGAAAGGGGGGAGAAAAAAAAAATCTCCTGGATCACCTGTTGAGAGAAGAAGAATAGAAAACAAGCAAAAAAACCCCCAAAGCAACATACTAAACACAACACCATCGCATTAATCTAGCTAAGTGTAAACAGCAGTAAATACTGAATATTCAATGTTGCTGTGCAGCACGCAGGACAGACAGCGCACAATGTGCTTTGAAGTAGCAGCCAAGAAAGGTGTAATTTAAGTCTACGAGCAGTGAACACCCGTGTGCATACCTGTGTGGATCAGCACGCTTGTATTCAAATGGTTTCCACATGTAATGGTCTGCAAGAGGATGTAGAGAGCCATAGCCCTGTCCCCCAGGGCATGAAGCAGGCATGGAGGAGATCCAGGCCCCAGACATCCAGAGGCTCCCAGAGCACGAGAGCCCAAAGAGGACCACCGGAGGGGCATCCGTGCCACCCTCATGGGAAGGGCTGAGATTCCCCAGACGAGGCGTCACCCAGTATCCACCGAGCAGAAGCTAGAGGGGGCTGCACCGGCGTGCCCGCCGGCTCTGCCGGCAGCCAGCTGTGCCAGAGTGAATCGAGCCGCAGGCCCAGAGGCCCCCTGCACCCCGGAGGAGGCCTGACTGAGCAACAGGCGCCAGGCCCCGCCAGGCAGCCACTGGGAGTGAGCCGGTACATACCTGAGCGCCCAGCCCCGGACACCAAGAACCACCAATGCACCGACCCCTGAGGGCATCAGTCACCGGCAGGGAGTGTGGTGAGGGGAGGTAGGCCTTGGAGGGCCTGGGAGTTCCCAGAGAGGTGGAGTCTAAGACCCGACCTGACATATAGACACAGACAAACAGGCACACACAGACACAAACATGCATTCCCACCCTCATGCACACATATACAAACACTCAGCACTCACCCAACGGAAGGATTGACATAAATGGACATGTACACACAATCACACTCCCCAAACATACTCTATACCCCGGGTCCAGGTACCCTCGCCCCCAGAGGGGGAAACAGAACCCAGACCCAAGAGATGTTACCCTTCCCCCCGGGGTGGAGGCAAGCAGACCGTCCCAGGCTCCGCAGCAGCAGGGAGGCCAATCGGACAGCTAACATCTCCTCCCAGCCCCCCCGCTCCAATGACTAGCAGAGAACGGGGGTGTGTGAAGACCCCATACCTCCCTCCTCCCGCTCATGTGTAGTGTTGCTGCGTGTTGTTCTAAAGTGCATTTAAAACAAGGGAGAGCATGGCCATACCACCCTGAGCAAGCCCGACCTCGTCTGATCTCGGAAGCTAAGCAGGGATGGGCTTGGTTAGTACTTGGAGGGATAGAACAGTTTCAACGTATTCACATGACAAACCCTGGTTTTTCGCCGCCGATCTGGAGTGCGAATCACATAATGGTTATTGTCGAGTTTACATTCAACACTGTAAGGACCAGCAAACTGTGTTAGTAAACTGGACCCTACCACAGGCAGTAACATCAACACCTTCTCCCCTGGTTGAAAACTTCTATCTACAGCTTTTTTGTCAAAACGAGCCTTCATTTTAGTTTGCACTTGCTTTAAGTTTTCCCCGGCTATTTTCCACGCTAGGCGAAGCCTATCTCGAAGCTGACTCACATAGTCAGGTACACTACACGGCCAGGCCAAAAGAAATTGCCCAGCACTCGGTAATAAGTTTTATTTATTCCGAGGTGCCCAGCCATGCCGACGTCATGTGCTAAGTTTAGCACCTGATCACGATGCTGAGATGGTACCACCACCTGTGTAACACCTGATGTTCCACTCTGATCAGAAGACCACCGCCTCATTAACACGCCATCCTGCAGGAAAAAACGGGGAAGGGTGCTTTCCCCAGCCGTGACAACGGCTGCAAAACAGGAACTCAAAGACTTGTCATTTTCCTGAGCGCTTACCAAAGCTTCTTTATTCACATCGCCGCTCAATGCCGGTATTAATTTTAGCACACTGCATTTATCCCCCACACTGTCTTTCTCCCGTACAGGAGGTTTTTGCTCCCCAGCCACAAACGTATCTGCGATACTAACCACATCAGCAAATTTGTGCGCTTCCGCCCGCGTAACAGCGCAAACGGGAAAAAACTGTCGCTTTTGGATCAGCAGCAACAGGTGTATCCATCACTTCAGGCGGTGGAAACACTTCCCCCCCGGCCAAATCGTTGCCCAAGATAAAGGACACACCTTTAAACAGCAACTGTCGTCTTATGGCGACCTTCACAGGTCCAGTTGTGATAGGTGAGTGTAGATATACTCTGTGAAGGGGCGCCCGAAGAACAATTCCCCACACCAACACATCCGTGTGGCAGGCGGTTTTATCCGACAGTGGCAACACATCATCTAACATAAAAGATTGATGTGCCCCGGTGTCTCGGAGAATGGTGATAGGAACCCTGTCCTTCTCTTCTCCTGCCACCGAAACGAAGCCTTGGGAAAGGAAGGGTTTAAAACGTGACTCTACCTCCATTTCTGGGTCACACCCCTGCATCTGATCAGGACCGATAGGTGGGGAAACTACTTTAATGAGCCCCACGGGTCCCTTAGACCCTCTGCGCTGCTCTTTCTTCTGCAGCGCAGGACAACTGGCGATCAGGTGACCAGACTCAAGGCAATAAAAACATTCCCGCTTTTCAGTTTCCTCCTGTCTCGCCCTTCGGGTCTGTTTAGGAGATTTTTGTCTCTTTTCCTGCCCTCCCCTCACTTCTCGTCCCGCCCCGGTTGGAAAAATGACTTTATGTGTGAGGGTGAATTCATCTGCTAAAACTGCTGCTTTTGCCAGGAACATCACCTTCTGCTCATTTAGATAAACTACCAACTGATCCGGGAGACACTTTTTAAATTCTTCTAAAAGAACCAACTCCTTCAATGCCTCAATATCCTTCACTTTGCTGGCTTGCATCCAGTGTTCAAACAAGCGATGTTTCTCATGGGCAAACTCCACAAAGGTTTGTTCAGCGGTCTTTTCACTTTTACGAAATTTCTGACGGTAAGCTTCAGGAACTAATTCATATGCGTGCAGAATTGATTTTTTTACAATATCATATTGGAGGCTGTCGTTAATGGAAAGGCTAGTACATACTTCCTGAGCCTTGCCGATTAACTTACGCTGGAGTAGCAGCGCCCAAAACTCCTTAGGCCAACTCAATGCAGCTGCTATACGCTCAAAAACGTTAAAATAGGAATCAACCTCAGCCTCCCGAAACGGAGGTACTAGTTTAACATGTTTGGTGATGTCAAAACTTGGTGAAGTAACTGTGGATGTGTCAGGGCGACTCGAGACAGGTGTGGAGGCAGCGGAAGCAGGTGTCTAGACAGCGGCGGGCTTACGCAACTCCAACGCTCTGACCCGGAGGTGCATAGCTTGCACCTCAAGCTCTTTAGCGCGAACCTCTACCTCGCTAATACGGAGGGTCAAACGGAGGTCCTCCATAGACCCTACTGCCTGAGGCTCCTCAGCCGCCCCAGACCCCACCTCTGCCGCATCCGACCCCGCCTCATCCGCATCAGGCTCCACCTCAGCCGGAGACACGCCAACGGGTCCTTTGGCATCTGGCTCCGGCTCAGCCTCCGGAGCCACCTCCACGCCGCCCCTACCAGGCCGCTTTACAGCGGCCTTCGGGGAAGGGAGAATGCCCCGCTCCACCAAGCCTGCACACAAAGCATCCTTCACCTCCGGTTTACGGGCATTATAGGACACTTTACAGGGAGTGCAGAATTATTAGGCAAATGAATATTTTGTCCACATCATCCTCTTCATGCATGTTGTCTTACTCCAAGCTGTATAGGCTCGAAAGCCTACTACCAATTAAGCATATTAGGTGATGTGCATCTCTGTAATGAGAAGGGGTGTGGTCTAATGACATCAACACCCTATATCAGGTGTGCAGAATTATTAGGCAACGTCCTTTCCTTTGGCAAAATGGGTCAAAAGAAGGACTTGACGGGCTCAGAAAAGTCAAAAATAGTGAGATATCTTGCAGAGGAATGCAGCAGTCTCAAAATTGCAAAGCTTCTGAAGCGTGATCATCGAACAATCAAGTGTTTCATTCAAAATAGTCAACAGGGTCGCAAGAAGCGTGTGGAAAACCAAGGCGCAAAATAACTGCCCATGAACTGAGAAAAGTCAAGCGTGCAGCTGCCAAGATGCCACTTGCCACCAGTTTGGCCATATTTCAGAGCTGCAACATCACTGGAGTGCCCAAAAGCACAAGGTGTGCAATACTCAGAGACATGGCCAAGGTAAGAAAGGCTGAAAGACGACCACCACTGAACAAGACACACAAGCTGAAACGTCAAGACTGGGCCAAGAAATATCTCAAGACTGATTTTTCTAAGGTTTTATGGACTAATGAAATGAGAGTAAGTCTTGATGGGCCAGATGGATGGGCCCGTGGCTGGATTGGTAAAGGGCAGAGAGCTCCAGTCCGACTCAGACGCCAGCAAGGTGGAGGTGGAGTACTGGTTTGGGCTGGTATCATCAAAGATGAGCTTGTGGGGCCTTTTCGGGTTGAGGATGGAGTCAAGCTCAACTCCCAGTCCTACTGCCAGTTTCTGGAAGACACCTTCTTCAAGCAGTGGTACAGGAAGAAGTCTGCATCCTTCAAGAAAAACGTGATTTTCATGCAGGACAATGCTCCATCACACACGTCCAAGTACTCCACAGCATGGCTGGTAAGAAATGGTATAAAAGAAGAAAAACTAATGACATGGCCTCCTTGTTCACCTGATCTGAACCCCATTGAGAACCTGTGGTCCATCATCAAATGTGAGATTTACAAGGAGGGAAAACAGTACACCTCTCTGAACAGTGTCTGGGAGGCTGTGGTTGCTGCTGCATGCAATGTTGATGGTGAACAGATCAAAACACTAACAGAATCCATGGATGGCAGGCTTTTGAGTGTCCTTGCAAAGAAAGGTGGCTATATTGGTCTAAAAACACAGAAGAAAAGAAGGCTTCCCAAAATAATGGGCAGCTCACCCCTACTTGCTCCGCACTTCACACACATGCCCGACCTTTTAACCAAATAGCTATTGCTACGGCTGCTCCGTCTGGACCTGAGGCAAGTGCAAGGGAAGTCTGCCACACACCCCACACCGCAGCTCTTCGGTCGCCCTTTTATAGTTCAGGTCGACAGCAGGAACCAGTTACATCAGGCCGTTCCTTAGGTCCACCAATCACAGCCGGGCCCCTGCACAGGTGAATTTGCATACACATGCATACACACATTAAGAAACAGATAACCCACCAACACAGGCACTTAACAGGCCAGTACTGCTCAACCTAATGCATTAGCTCTGGCTCCTTCCCCACCAGAGAGGTGACTTTCCATGTCCCAGTTGCTAGTCTTAGGAGCTGGGGATTGTTCCGTGAGGGTCTCCGCACTTGCTTGTGGTGCCAGGGTGGGCCATGTCCCTACTTTGAGCTAGGCCTTCAAGCAGCCTCACCAGGACTGGCTCCAAGTCCGGGCCCCTGTAACCCTATGCCTATAGCCCCTGGGATCCCTGGGACACACAAAACCCTATACCACAACAAGGTAGTGATTCGCGGAGGGGGTTATGATTTTGAACTATATAAATAAAATTGAACTCAATTGAAAGACTGCACATAAACATTAATCATGGCAGCATGGGAACATGCACTAACCACAAGATCCATAGAGGCTGGGGTCTATCACAGCTGGCAAGCTCGAGAAACACCAAGGCCTGAGAGAAGAGCTCAAGGAGATGTGGTAATCATTGCACTCTGGGCAGTGACCCAGAAACTGAGTGAGTGGCTCCAGCTCATCTGGGAAACGATGCCTGAGATCTCTGTCCAGAAGAGCACAGTGCCTCAAGATACTGCGTAGGACCCTGGTAGAGGACCCTCATGATAATTTTTGGTTTATTGTATGGCTAATATATCATAAGCTTCCAAAATGTATCATTGCTATGTATCATTAGTTTCATTAATTAGCATTACCCTGTTGTTCAAATACGGTCACTTCTGGTTCCAAAATAAACAAGCAAACATAAAGAACACCAAAAACAAACAAATACAAATAAAAAATGGAACATATAAAAATGCTAATGTTTTTTTGGGCTTAAAAATTCAAACACAAGAAAGTCTACAGTTTCATATTTTTGATACAGCACAATACCTGAAAGGTGCCACTGTATATGGCAATAATAATAACAATAAAATGAATATATTTTAATAATAATAATAATGCAATAATATTTGTTATACTTTATGATGGTGGGTTGGCAGTATTTATTGACTTCTGTCAATCATATGTGCATCTTTAATAAATAAAAGGGAATTGTACCAGGGGCTAAAAATGACACGATGGTTTGTAAACTAGTGTCAGGATTTGTGTGAGCTAAATGCTATACAGAGAGCTTGTGAGTGTGAATGCGCTGCCACAAACAAGCAACATGCAACTCTAATAAAAACAGACACATGGAATATGCAAATTGCAGCACAGGCTTGAGGGCTTTAAAGACAACATGTTTTCCTGCCACTGGACAAAAATCCATGATAACCTTTTGGCATGTTGTAATTGAAGCGATCTGAGGGAGAATGGAACTCTTATTCCTCATGGGATCTGTTTTTCAGGCTTTAGACAGGAGGTCATTCTCAGTTTTTCTTTCTTTTTTTTTTCAGAGCACACCAGTTAATAGCATAAAAACTATATTAGAAGTAAATTGTGCTGGTTCGATGGATTTAGAAGGGACCACAATGAGGCATCTTTAATAGAACAGAATGGAATTGATCTTTATTGTCATTGTTGTAAAAACAATGAAATGCAGTTTGGCATCTCTCCGTGTGTGAAGTACACAATATCGTAAGTATTTACACAGACAATAACACAGACAAATTTACATTTACAAAAGAAAGATATGTCCAATTTATACATACACCTGCATACATATGGATACACCCATAAATACACACACGCACATAAATGCATATATATACAGTGGCTTGCAAAAGTATTCGGCCCCCTTGAACTTTCCCACATTTTGTCACAGCCACAAACATGAATCAATTTTATTGGAATTCCACATTAAAGACCAATACAAAGTGGTGTACACGAGAGAAGTGGAACGAAAATCATCAATGATTCCAAACATTTTTCCCAAATAAATAACTGCAAAGTGGGGTGTGCGTAATTATTCAGCCTCCTTTGGTCTGAGTGCAGTCAGTTGTCCATAGACATTGCCTGATGAGTGCTAATGACTAAATGTCAGTACAAATACAGCTGCCCTGTGACGGCCTCAGAGGTTGTCTAAGCGAATATTGGGAGCAACAACACCATGAAGTCCAAAGAACACACCAGACAGGTCAGGGATAAAGTTATTGAGAAATTTAAAGCAGGCCTAGGCTACAAAAAGATTTCCCAAGCCTTGAACATCCCATGGAGCACTGTTCAAGCAATCATTCAGAAATGGAAGGAGTATGGCACAACTGTAAACCTACCAAGACAAGGCCGTCCACCTAAACTCACAGGCCGAACAAGGAGAGCACTGATCAGAAATGCAGCCAAGAGGCCCATGGTGACTCTGGACGAGCTGCAGATGGGGGAATCGTGCACTGCACAAAGTTGGCCTTTACGGAAGAGTGGCAAGAAGAAAGCCAGCGTTGACAGAAAACCATAAGAAGTCCGTTTGCAGTTTGCACCAAGCCATGTGGGGGACACAGCAAACATGTGGAAGAAGGTGCTCTGGTCAGATGAGACCAAGATGGAACTTTTTGGCCAAAATGCAAAACGCTATGTGTGGCGGAAAACTAACACTGCACGTCACTCTGAACACACCATCCCCACTGTCAAATATGGTGGTGGCAGCATCAGGCCAGGGCAACAATGGAATGGTTTAAAACAAAACATATCCATGTGTTAGAATGGCCCAGTCAAAGTCCAGATCTAAATCCAATCAAGAATCTGTGGCAAGATCTGAAAACTGCTGTTCACAAACGCCGTCCATCTGACTGAGCTGGAGCTGTTTTGCAAAGAAGAATGGGCAAGGACTTCAGTCTCTAGATGTGCAAAGCTGGTAGAGACAGACCCTAAAAGACTGGCAGCTGTAATTGCAGCAAAGGTGGTTCTACAAAGTATTGACCCAGGGGGCTGAATAATTACGCACACTCCACTTTTCAGTTATTTATTTGTAAAAAGTGTTTGGAATCATGTCTGATTTTCGTTCCACTTCTCTCGTGTACACCACTTTGTATTGGTCTTTCACGTGGAATTCCAATAAAATTGATTCATGTTTGTGGCTGTAATGTGACAAAATGTGGAAAAGTTCAAAGGGGGCCCGAATACTTTTGCAAGCCACTGTGTGTGTGTGTGTGTGTATATATATATATATATATATATATATATATATATATATATATATATATGCATGCGAACATACTTACACACACATATTTTCACCTACACTCCTACATATATATACATATATATGTAATGGGTGGAGTTGGGGGGCTGTTGCAACTATAATAAATAGTGTTATAATAAATACAGTTTGAAGAGATAGGAATTTTGGTTGCATTAAAGTATACATAGAAATACGGTTGATAAATAAGGTGTAATGTCCATGAGTGTTGGCAGTGCAGTTATCCTCCAATCAGGGTGGAGGTAGGGCATGTTTGACAGCCTATGGGTAAAAACTCCTATTGAGTCTATTTTTCTTTGACCTGATGGACCTGAAGCGTTTATCAGAGGGAGGGGGGGGTGTCCAGGGTGTGAGGGGTCTTTGATGATGATGCTGGTTTTCTGCTGAAGTCTGCCAGTATAAATGTCTTGGTTAGTGCCAATTGCCCGCTCTGCTGCCTTCACCACCTGCTGCAGTTTCCTCTTGTCCTCCGCGGTGCAGCAGTTGAACCAGAGTGTGCAGCAGTAAGTCAGAAGGCTCTGGTGGTGGAACGGAAGCAGTTTCTTGTCTCAGGCCCAGTACAGTCTTTGATGTGCTTTCCCTACCTGGTGGGAAATGTTTGTTGACCAGGTAAGGTTGGCCGAGATGTGGACTCTCGGCCGCTTTCTACCCTTTCTACCTCCTTAAAGCTTTCTACCCTTTTGTACCTTCTCCCCATCAATGTAGAGGGTGGAGTGCTTAGATCGCTTTGTTCTCTATAGTATATTATACGTATATTACACTTGTGTCACATCACTTGGAGTTATTTCTTTATTCATTAATATTTCAGTTTTCTTGCTCTAGACCACTTCAACATGTGAAATGGTGGAGCCAGTCCTTAGCTTTGGTAGACTACATTTGAAGATGAACAGGTGCTATGAAAAAAAGCTTGGATGAGATATTTGAGATGCATTATTCATATTTTTGAGATGGCTCTATGACACAGACTGGGCTCTATATACCCTGATGGCTGACGACTGAAGTGAAGTTGCTGGAAATTTTGCACAAATCAAGCCGAACAGGCTTTCCTTAAAACAAACTTTTATCAGATTAATTTTCAACTGACCTTAAGCAGATTCCAGTGGTGTGATTTCATTACAGATAAAAACCCTCACTTCACAGATGAGAAAATCTTTAGGGGTGAGGAGAAAGATTCAGAATGACACAAAGCTGATCCTTTCTATCACATTAGGTTATGTATTTTCTGCTGCAAGCACTAGTATATGCAAAATGAGCTGAACTGGAAACTACAACACAGATTATATGTGAATCACTGGATAAGACTAGGTGTAAAACATCCCTGTGGCCTGACAAAATGACAAAAGGATTATAATGCCTTTGTTTTACAGTCTAGCACAAAGACAGTTTTGGCCTCAATGACTTTCCACCTAGACAACTGTTTATTGCTTTTTGAAACTCATCCACTGGAGTTAGAGGAGTTACTCAGTGAGTCAGCTGTCGTCAGCAGGTAACTGCTATTCTTCATCCAGTAATTGGAGTTACTGAACTTTGTCTTTTGACTGTATTTGTGCTCTTTTGTGGCTTTTGGAACATTTTTATTGCACTAGCAAAGTACATGGCCCACTGTTGCGCCACAGACAGAAATTTAGTGCTTGGGCTAGAGTTAATAACATCATATTATAGTATTAGTATGATACCTACTGCTTTGTTACTTTGTTGCCCTGCACATACATGCTTTGTTACTAGCAGGTATTTGTAGGGCATACTTTGGTCTTCACTTACGGCGTTACCCTAGACCATTTGTACTTAAATTAAATTGGGTTGAGTAACCTTGCAGTGTCTCTTAGAATGATTTTTTTTAACTTGTTTTTATTATTGATTCTGTTTTGTTGTTGACTCTGTTCTTTCTTCTCTCTTTCAATTTTCATCTTTCTCTAATGATAATATTTGTAAATTCTTTATTTTTGCTCATTCTTTATTAATTCTTTTAGTGCACATTATCTTGTAATTATAGACCAGGTCTCTCCTTACAAAACCACTTATCACTATTTTGTTTCTAGCTCACTCTGACGCTCCCGTCAAAAAGCATTATGGACAACCACTGGTTTGATTGTCCATAGAGAATATTTTAAAGAATTTTTCCATTCTCATAATGAGGCAGTGAAAGAATCCAGATCTTCTTATTTCACTAATCTCATAAATTGTAACAGAAAAAAACTAGGGTATTATTTGAGCCTATTAACAGCATTGTTTTGTCCCCACCTGAGCAGGCTGTCATACTCTGTGATGATGGCTGTAATACATTCCTTAATCAGTTCGTTAATAAGGTGATGGACTTGAGATCTAAAAGTTCTTCCCCTTATGAAGAGGGCCCTCAGCATCCTGAGTCAATTACCTTATTAGCTCCAATTCCACTAAATGACTTCACTACAATAATGGGTAAAATTAAGCCTTCGTCTTTCTCATTAGAGAACAATTTGGAAGTCTTATGGTACAAGCACTTGGCCTTCATTGCTAACCATTATTAACAGTTCAGCTGTGTTCCTTTCGTACTGTACGCATGCTGAGGTAACTCCTATACTTAAAAAAATCTTCATGCCATCTTTTTTGGTATTTATTAGTCTTTAAATTAAATTGCCATTTATCAGCAAATTATTAGAAACAGTTGTGGAAAGATCCTTATTATTTTGATTACAGATCTCTGAATGTATTTCTGCTGCAGAGGCAAACTGCACAGAAAGAGTCTGTTTGACGATATCTGTTAAGCTGTTTGCAAAAAAATGCATCTACTTGTTTAAGACACCTGCACCAAATTTGACACATTCACCATTGGAAAGGGATGTAAAAAAGGTTTAGGTGGTTCATGGGATGTTCAGTACTAAGCAATTATTTTTTCGCCATTAGCTGGAATAAACCGCAGCACAGTTTTTAATCTGTTAATTTAAGATTTAAATACTGATTTGCTGAAAGTGCTGAATGGTGTTCCAAGTTGTTCCGGCCTACATTGAACCTTGGCTTCAAGTGTGTATTTTCTTTTTGCATTGTTACTAGACCACGATAATTAAATGTTTGACATTTTGAAGTTTAAAATAAATAAATAAATAAGTAGATAAATGAAATCTGTTTCTTGCTTGTTGAGCCCAACAATTTTAAATTTTAGGAAGCCAATTTTGGACTTGGTTTTTACATGCTGCATCACAGTAGACATGAGGTCCCAAATTAAATGATATTACATGACCTCCTCCTTAGCAGTTGCCAGACACTTATCATGACTGCTGCAGACAATAGTACAAATACTTCCACAGTGTAACAGGGGTCTTTCTCTGCCATCAGGCTTGTGGTTACAACAATAAGACCGACTGAGTGCCACAGAGTCGGCAACAGAAAGAAACACAAAAAATATATCAGATATTTTTGTTAATTTTTTAATAAAACAGGGAAATTTGCTTATTGCTACTAAACACACACTATATGCTAGTCTTGTGTTTGACAATAGAACTGAAACAAAGAAATGAAAAATTGTCATATGCTCTGATTCAAAGGTATTTCAGCATCTTTTGTGATTTGCCATTCAATGAAACTTGAAATAAAGCCAAACATCACCCTGTATGGCATCACTCTCACTGGAACCTTTTCTGTCTTGTCTGAACATTTTGATGAAGTCAGTGAAAATATATATTGCCATCTCAATGCAAACATATATTTCTATGGAACTATCTCGGATTATTCTTCTAAAGCAACTACTGCGTTGACTGGTGGAAAAGCAATAAGATTGGAAGCCTATTAATAGAGATAATGTGAGAGATAGTGATGAAACAAAGTATCTAAAAAGAATGCTGAAAACAGAAGGTATTAAAAGCACATTCAGAGAAAAATTAGAGAGATGGAGCACAACAAAAGTGAGTGGGTGAGATTTGGTGCTGTTGAAAACCTTTTGCAACAAATGCGATGTTGTGCATCTTTTATTTAATCAATTTGGCAAATGCATGAAGCAGTAGTTTGAAGTTCTTGTTTACTGTTACCGAAGAATGATGAAAACATCAACAGTTCCACTGAGAAATTATTTAAAATCCTCAATAAAATTACATTTTAGTGCCAACTTTGATTTTTGGCCAAATAATTTTCATCCAACTGTGCTACCTTTGCTGTACACAAAATGGAGAATAAAGTCAGCATTAAAGATTAATGAGGGAAAATAATGAAAGGGTAAAAAAGAAGAAAGGGAGAGGAGGGGCTGTTTGACATCTTGCTGCAGCTGCTGTGGAGCTGCCTGTATGGTGAAAACGTGCGCTGATGTCTGACTTGTTAATTTGTGTGGATATTCGCTTAATCAATGTATGTGTAACAGCTTTAGCATCACTCCTTCCCAAAGGCATTCACTCTCCACCCACCACATACTCGCACAGAGGCACACAGCGATGCAGTGCTGTTGTTTTTCAAAGGGATAATCATGAATGAAAAATGTTAATGGTTTTAATGAACAGGCTGGCTGACTTCTGAGGTCCCCCCTGCCTCCTAGACAAGAATGACTGATTAAAGCTGATAAGGAGAACAGCAGAAGCGGTGCAGCAAAACAAACCCTTAGCCTTAGAGTGAGACCAAACTCCAGCTTTAGTGCGAAATTCTGGAAAGCCAAAAAATGGGGGCGAGCTAATGTGGATAATTGGGAGTAAAGTGCAAGAAAACTGAAATATTAGACATTTAATTATGGTGAAACCTTGTTCTGACATTTGACACATGCAGAAGAAATATTAAACCTATCTGTCTACATACACTTTTTTTTTTCAAATGTATTTCTTTCTCGTGACTTTTTAATATGTTTTTATTTGTCTTCCTGTTTCAGTGCTGTTCACCGTGCCAAACCTAGTCTTACAAGATGAACTTTTACACATTTTCCATTTTGGCGTACATGAAATAAAATAAAATATATGACAAGGAGGGGCAGGTTGTAATCCAAGTCAAACTGTGGAAGTCACTATAGTCATGCTTCACTAAAATATAAGGAGGACCAATCAGCATCTGCCAAAAGCATACACATATAAATAAGTTTTGCAGAAATGAAAAAGATTACAAAAGCGGGCTCAAAGAATGAAGAGAGGCAAATGAAACTCTGTAAATCAGTTCCACATTTGGAACCTTGTGGTCAAATTTGTATAAGCGGTTCTGCTTTCTGTTAGATGACATAACTGTCTTGATTATCATGAGTAGCTCTCTTTATGGCCATGGAATGATTATTTTAGTGTCAAATGCTGCATTAGGAGCAGATGTCCATGCTCCTATATTTCTTCAGGGTTATTAAGCAAATTATCATTATATCTTCTATTGCCTTTACAAATCATTCCGTTCATGAAATTTAATTTATTTCCTGGTGTTCATCGTGCTTCTTTCTCTTTAACCCAGTAACGCCAAGTGTATCATATTTGATGAGCTTTTGTGATTTTTTTATGTCCTGAAAAACCTGAATAAATTACACAATAAATATTTAAGCAATTAACTGCACAAAAATGTTGGATGTAGCAAAAATGAACTATTTGATTTCTTCTTCTATTTTTAACTTGTCAGAGGGTTCAATAAAGACTCCAGTTTTAAAAAAAAACAGAACTGAAATTTGTGGCAATTAGTTCATGTTTACAGTTAAAAAATAGTTTTTTGTCTTGAATCAGTTTTACACCAAGAAAATAACCATTTGTTTACAGTTTTGTATTTCTGCAATTTCATCGTCCCATGACCACGTCATCTCAAACACTAGCTAAGGCTCCTTGCTTACCTGAGAATTCACATCACACAAAAACGAGTCTGCATCACCAGTGGTGAACATTTTCAGGTTCCTGTATTCACCTGCTATCCAGCTCACACAACAGTCGATTCTAGTGCATATGTCTATATGTGGTGGGTCAACAAAGCAGGGGCTGCATGTCATTTTTTTGGACTATGGCTGGATGAGTCTCAGTGGTTAAGGCTCATAAGATGCTCAATTCAGTGCTTCACTCACATGTCTGGCTTCATGTTTGGACCATGGTTTTCCTTTCCCAGTCAAGGTAGTGACCTCCTACTGAACCATTTCACAAAGCTTTTTTCAAAACATGGATTTTTGCTATAGAAAATTGTAGCAAAAACTCAGTCAGCTGAGGCTCAATCAAGACTGCAAGAAGTTCTCTCTTTAAAAAGTTAGTATTTTCAAGACATCTTGCTGTTACTCAAAGGGACAAAGTGAAGTGCCAAAATACATCAGATGTGGCATTTTTTCCTTCTGCTTGATAAGTGAGCTGGTCTGCTTCCTCCAATAGCTTTCAGCAGTTTTCTCTGTTCATTGGCCACCTTATGTGACAATAAATTACATCAGTGGTTAGAGATTATTTTGGCTTTGAGGTTTTACGTTTCAAAAGTGTCAGTGTTCAAAAGTTTAAAGATGCAAAACTTCTCTTTCTCTTACAAATTCATCCCTATGAGCAAATCCATTCCAATTAAGATATTGCTGTGAATTTTAAATGCTTGTGCGACTGAGCACACAAAATAATGTGTTATCACCAGAGCAGCAGATATACTGTAGTGTGCTTAGCTCAGATTTAAATGTGTGGGTGTAAACCCATAGTGTCTGCAAATGGAAACGTGATCTGACTGCTGAACGTGTGTGAAGGGGTTCCAGCTTGTGACAAACAAGAGGACTAATGCTTTTTTAATTCACATGTAGAACAGCCAACGTTGTATGCCTCATGGAAAAAAATTTCACCTGGAATACCCATTAATATTCCATTAAAGCAGGAAATTGAAAATCAAAGGAACCTCTGCTAGATTTCACATAATAACTGCAAAGTGAGCCAGAAATGGAAACAATGGAAGCATCAGCTATTATTCTCATTTTTTTGTCTCTCGACGCCATCACCTTAGTCACAAGACCCTTTACACTATTAGGCAAATATACTGACAGGCATGTATATTTGGCTGCAAAGCTCGGGGAATTTTGCCTTAATAATGAATGATGGCCAGTGGGACAGAGAACACTCAGCTTCATTAGTTCTTAGTTCTGTTCTTAGACACGGACTAATGGTGAAGCCCTGACTTTAGCATTTTAACTATCACCATTCACCATTAATGGATTTACCCAAGAAGGCACCAACTGCAGACCATTAGAAAGAAGAAAAAGTTGATGTACTGCCACAGTGGCTTCAGATTTCTTGGGGAAAATGAGAATCAGAGTGAGCAGCAACATTTAGTAACGTTTGAAATTAAATTCAAGTATGTCCAGAAGATGAAAAATCACTGTGGTTTGTTGTCTGGACTTTTGTAGGCTTTCTTCTTCCTGAGTCTAACTCACTCGTGGTGATGATGATCCAGTTTGTGCAATCTTAGTTGCCATAATTTCTCACAAAATTGACCATTTTTAGAAACTAAGTATAATCTTTGAAATCTGTCACATGTATTTTAGCTTTTACCTTGTCTGCAGCATATTTCTATTTCTTGTCATCATCTGGTCCTTTTGCACATTGCCACAGATCAGCAGCTTATTGTATCATACTACAGCATTTTAGCTCCTTAATACTATTATACAAATATATTCAGGTTTATACATTATATTCTGTTGAATTTAGATTGTATTTAGATGTTTATTTAACAGTTTTATATTACTGAGCTATGTTTAATGTTTTGGTTTCTGTAACAAAGAAATTTCTCAAGTTTTTGGCATAAATGATCTTATCTTATTAAAATAAACACAGACACCTTGGCACAAACATCATGCAGCCAAAGCCACACAGCTGCCCCTTGATACAGCTGAGTTTTGATCACTGTTCTTAACAGCCTCTTTAGATATTGGCCCTGTGCAGCTCAGCTTTCAGCTTGGATCAGCTAGACAAAGCTCATGAGAGATGGCAGATGCTCGATTGGTGTTAACAGACTTGCTTTCATGTCTGTGAGCTGCCCCTATGGATAAAGCCGCATTAATATTTATCTCTCTGGTGAGGTTTCGCATTCGTGCTACAGCTTGATTTATCCAGCACAAATATGGTGGTCACTAAAGTCATATACCAAAAACTAATTGATATCTATTATCACACCACCATTTTAAAAAAGCTTTTAGTATTCTTTCTGGAACGTGTCATTTACTACATGGTCATAACAAATTTATGCAGAATGCAATCATGGTATGATTAGTGCATAAAAAACAGACTGAACAAAATGTCCAGTCTATCCCAGGTACTAGGTAAATAAGCTGGCAATGTCTTCAGTCATTTGATAAATAATTACAACTTAAAAAGGACAGTTTTATCAGTATGTTAGTAGCACAGGCTGAACAAAAACTGGTTTAGGAACCTCCATTTCTGCTGCGGCTGCAGATTGTACTTCAGCACCAGTAGCACAAATCATGAACACAGCCTACTTTAAGTGACTTTATTAATAATGAAATATTTATAGGTTGCAGTAGATACAGAACTTCCCTAATATGGAAAGGCTTTAGCGAAGCTACACTGAAGTGCCAGACAACCGTATAAACCAAACACACTGTAGAAAAGATGGAAAGCGCAACCATAATGTCACCCATTGTTTTCTGGTACCTGTTTGAAGAGAACATAACTAACCTGTTACTGTGTAAATGTACATTTTGTTAGAAAACAATAAAACAATTAGAGAAAAGGGATTTACAGATCAGTTCCAGAAACATAATAAAGTAATGACGATAGAGATCAAATTCAAATTCAAATTCAAATTTTATTTGTCACGTACACAGTCATACACAGTACAATATGTAGTGAAATGCTTGGACAACTGCTCGTGACCTAAAGAAAGTTTCACTGTCCTCAGTTATAATCAGATACTCGCTGTGTTTTCAACTGAACTGATAAACAAGGGATGCACTGCCAGCTAGGACTGAGAAAAAGTTGCCAATACATTTTAATGCTCCCACAAACTGTTATTGTCAACGACTGTTATATTTTGTGAAATGGTAGAAATTTTATTTTTTTCTCTACCTCTCAGGGTCTCACATGATGAATGCTGTTTACCAGAACCAAATGCTGTATGCTGTGTGCTCAGTAAACATGCACTTTATCATTCTGGTTTCTGGACCCAGTGCATTCACACAGTAATATACTGCAAGTGATAGCAGTCATTTGGCCAAAAGGACACACAGCGTGGTCAGTAATCGTTTATAACACACAATGGTAAATATACAATATCTCAATCTCAACCTCTTTTCTTTTTTTTTAAATCTTTAGTTGGAATGGGCACGCTGCATCATGGAACCAGCTGTACGTCTTACCTTTCTATCACACAAAGCTAGTTTATCCCCACAGGGTAGTGTAACAGCATAATTCAAAACCTTTGTTGCTTTCTCAACGGAAGCATGTACAGGACTGCAGTGCTGTTGAAGAACAGAAGTTAATACAACTTTCATGTCTTTAGAACTACTGCATCCATTGTGTTATGCATCTGTCGTTTTCTAAGGAAACACAATGCATATTTAAAAGTGTTATCAGTCACACTATGCCAGGGTTTTACACAGAGAATAAAGTAATCATGGAGACAATAATTATCTCTGAGCTTTTCAGTCTCTCACCCTCACAAAGACTTTTTATTGTTTACCAAAGAGTCTCTAATCGTACAAATAGAATATTTTTTCTGTAGTCAGTTAGTGGGCAGTGAGTTATGGCAAGAACACATAATGCATGGCAGTTTTGTTTGGTTCAACAACATCAAGGATGTGGGGATTTATTTACTTAAGCATTCTCGGACTCTTATTACAGACAAAAGCAAAACACATAAGTGTCACAGAGAAGATGGTCAGTTTTCAAAATAAAACACCCCAAGCAGATTAAATGCCCTGAAATGTTCCCAGTGTGATTAAAAGGTACAACCAGTCCATTTCCAGGGAAATTAGATTGGATGTTTCTATAGTCAATCACATACCTTGATGCTGGGAACATGCAGACATATAATATTAATATCTTTAATAGGATAACCGCTCATTTTGTTGTGTTTTATGTACATATAAACTTCCCTAGCAATAGGAAGTAGCAAGTAACCATTAGCAACTGGTGTAAGCTAGTTAGCAACTTAGCAACTGGTTGACTTCAAAGCCAAATAGTAGGCATTTTAATACATTTTTCAAATGCTTTTTCCTTTTTTTCAGGAAGATAAGATGACGATGAATTTCCTGAATGCTTTTGGAGTTGAATAAAAAGTGGACATTAGATTCAAATTAAGTTACATTTTTGTGCATCTCAGTTTTGATGAACTGCAAAATTTGGCACTTGTCTTGGTGGAGGATATGATTGCTGAGTGACCTTCTGATTAGCGATGGTAATCAACAAACAAAATGCTTCAAAATGGGTTTGCTTATACTTTTAGTTTATTATTTTTGCTCTAAAACCAGTGAAATTAGATAATTTGCAAGGTGTTGGAAAATAGCTCCTGCTGATATCTATAACCCAGATGTGGTGAGTAAAGAAATCAATCTAGTTTTGAGGAGCTCAGTAGCAACATTTTGAATTTATGTGCATTTCTATCAACTTCTGCTAGTCAGTAAATCTTTGGTGAGTCAAAGCAGAGTTAATCAGGCTAATTCTCAACATGGAGGCCATTAAACCAAATGAAGTATGACAATATCAAGGTCATATTTAAAAAAGTAAAATATAAACAGCTGGATTGAGATACATTTACAAAATTTGCATTAAAGAAAGCCTGTTTTGAGAGTTTAGAAAGCTGAAGTTTTTATTGAGGAAAATTAAAGATCAGATTTAGACCTCTCTGCACTGAAACATACATCGTCTCTCTTCCACAGCATGTCTTTATCCTGTTTTTCTTCTCTCACCCCAACCGGTCGCAGCAGATGGCCCCGCCCCTCCCTTCCTGTCCGATTATTAAGTGATGACGTGACAAATCCTACTTCCGGGACTAAAGTAGTCTGCATTTAATATGGCTTTTGTGTTGTTAACATGTTTAATGCTTTGTATTTTCTTCTACTTAATCTCAAAAAGCTCCTAAAAAAGTCAGTGATCCCTGTTGACCTCCCTCGGCTTTTATTACCGCTAATCATTTATTTAAGCTCAGTTTTTAAAACCTTACGATGTAACTACAGCACAGCCCATGCGGCAGTATATGAATGACTAACCTCGTATTGTGGATGGATTATCTCAGTTGTTCTCCTGGCTGAAGTTTGGTCCTTTTACAGCATCCTGCCATGCGATTACATTTGTTCCTGACTACTGAGAACCCTCACGTTAACTTTTATCGAGTGGAAAAAAAGTTAGCTTATTTATATTATGCTAATATAGCTGTGTTGCTAGCGGTCACGTAGCACATCATTATATACCAGCTAGCCCAACTTCAGTAACCCTACAAACGTCACTGCTGTTTAGTTTTCTGTCTTCATTTATGTTGGAAGTGATAAGAAAGCTGTACGTTTTAATTCGTTTCCAAAACCCCGCAGTCAGGACATGCTATATTGTATTTAGATTGAAGCTAGCAAGCTAACTCCCTGCTAACTTCTAACTCCGTTAAATGTCATAAATTCCGTTTTCATGGATGCCTGGATGTTAAACTCAGTTGTTACACCTGGTAGAGCAGAACGCTGATCATTTTATTAAAGATGAAAGACTTAAGACAGTGTTTTAACTCTCAGTAATGCCACAGTGATCATTTGATATATGGACCTGCAGCAGAGTTTAGGCCCAGACACGGCTAGTGACGTCAGACTGAACGATCGGATTAAAATGGAGTTTTTCCTTCCCACTGTCGCCAAAGTGCTTGCTCATAGGGGGTCATATGATTGCTGGGTTTTTCTCTGTATCTATTATTGTATGATCTACTGTACAATATAAAGCGCCTTGAGGTGACTGTTGTTGTGATTTGGTGCTATATAAATAAAATTGAATTGAATTGAATAGATCAGCCTGACTTAGATTAGGTCAGGGGTGTCCAACTCCAGTCCTCAGGGGTGTCCTGTCCTGCAGGTTTTAGATGTGTCCTTGATCCAACACAGCTGATTTAAAGACTAAATGACCTCCTCAACATGTCTTGAAGTTCTCCAGAGGCCTGTTAATGAACTAATCATTTCATTCAGGTGCGTTGACCTAGGGTGATATCTAGAACCTGCAGAACACCAGCCCTCGAGGGCTGGAGTTGGACACCCCTGGATTAGGTGCTAAAAACATCTTAATTTGACACAACTGCTTCACTTTTGAATCTATAATGTACACTCGCCTTAAAAGAACTGATCTGAAGATGATGGTTATTTTGAGAATTTCTCATTTCACAAAATGTTTTGGGTTTTTTACCCCCGTTGGTAAGCCCTTCTTTACATCGGTCTCCTTTTCCTTTCTCATATCTAAAACTGGGAGCAATTGGTACAGTAACGAATATGAGAGGAATACAAAATGATAAACGAAGAGGGAAACAACATGTGACAAGAAGAAAACACAAGTAATGCAAAGTCTGTTAACTACAGCTGTTTCTTTCACTTTTGCCTATCTCCTACTGAGAAGCCAAAAAGAGACAAAGAAAACGTCATCATTGGAGGCCAGCTCATGCTCTGCTTTGCACATATATTGTAAATTTTCATGAAATTTACAAAATTAAGTTTTAAAGTTTAAATTTAAGAAACTGTATGTATCACTTGACTGGGCCATCTGTTCTGTACCAATTTTATATCTGCAACTCTCTCATGGATGATCTGAGTTATGACCTTCTTCAATTCTTTTCAGTTTACTTAATCCCCTGGCATTCAAACTTGCAATTTTTTATATTCTCCCACCCCCAGCAAAAACTCTACTCTACCATGCTGGGGGAGTCTGAGGACATTAAGTCCAAAGGGACCATACTATTGACGCTGCTCCAAGGAGCTGTGGCTGCAAAATGGTTGGTGCCTGTTGTGATGGTAATGCCCAAAATCAGATGATGGACACCAGAATGAACGGAGCCATCAAGCTGAAGAACGAGTAATATCAGGCTAGGAAGCAGCTGATGAGCACATTTTACATTTTGTTTGTAAGCCTTTTTTTCTCAAAAGTTCTGTTAATGGTATGGTATCCAAGTTCAACAAGCCAGTACTATTTTTTATATGAATTCCTTCAGTATTTACCAGCTAACATACATTTCTTCTTTGGCTCAGATTTGTTTAATTGCTGAGGGCATGGTCCTCAGCCGGAAAAAGGTGGAGTATCTTGGTGTCTTGTTCATAAGTGATAGAAGGGAATGGGAGATTGACAGACAGATTGGTGCTGCAGACGCAGTGATGCGAATGCTGTACTGGTCCATCGTGGTGAAGAGAGAGCTGAGTGTAAAAGCAAAGCTCTTGATTTACTGGTTGATCTACGTCCCTACCCTCACCTATGGTCACGAGCTGTTGGTAGTGACCTAAAGAAGAAGATTGCGGATAAAATATGAGCTTCCTCCAAAGAGTGGCTGGCCTCTCCCTTAGAGATAGGGTGAGAGGTTCAGCCATCCAGGAGGGACTCAGAGTAGAGCCGCTGCTCCTCGACATAGAAAGGAGGCAGTTGAGGTGGTTTGGGCATCTGACAAGGATGCCTCCTGGGTGCCTCCTGGGTGAGGTGTTCCGTCATGTCCCACCGAGAGGAGGCCCTGGGGCAGACCCAGGACATGCTGGAGAGATTATATCTCTCGGCTGGCCTGTAAACAACTTGGTGTTCCCCCGGACAAGCTGGAGGAGGTGGCTGGGGAGAGGGAGGTCTGGGCTTCTCTGCTTAGGCTGCTGCCCCCGCAACCTGGCCCCAGATAAGCGGAAGAAGATGGATGGATGGATGTTTAATTGCTTTGGTAATTCAGGACTATACTATATACTATAAAATGTTACTGAATTTTCAGTCACTGTTTTACCACAGTCACTGTGGTATGGCAATCAACTTTTTGTTTCGTCTCTGTCATGTTACTGGCAATGGTTGTGACAGCGTTGCAATTCCTAACGAAGTGGTCATCGATACTGTCAAGTTTAGATCAAAGCTCTAAATGTCTTTAGTTCCATTAGCCACGCTTTCAGATCTGCCATGTTACTCAGAGCTTCCTTGTAATGTTCTGGCAGAGAAGTGTTGGTTTTTGAATTTTTTGAGTTGCAGGTGAAAATATCATAGTTTTTGATTACATGGCTTGTAGTCCAAAGCCCTTTGAACGGTCAACAACACTAGAACAGCATTACAAAAATATGAGCACATTGTATAATTCAACTGGCAATAGCTTAAAATGAGGTAGAAGTGAAGACTTTTTTAAAAGCCTAAAGAAAAAAAAAACTTGTCATCTTTTTGTCCATCCATCCATCCATCCATTCGCTTCTGCTTATCCTTCTCAGGGTCACAGGGGGCGCTGGACCCGATCCAAGCTGTCATAGGGCGAGAGGCAGGGTTTTTGTTAGATATAAAAATCAAACTTAGATATAGAATAGGACATTTTCCAGGGGAAAGATTAGCCAACCATGGATATCTGGATCTGGTGTTGAGACAACAAGTTTTTGAGCATAACAGTATCATCTACTATAGCAGTGAGGCTTTAAAAACCAGTGCAATCACAATCCATTACCTATATAACTCATTTGACAAAACGTCAGACTCTGCTGCACTGTTTGTATATTTCTCTTGACAATTTGTGAAATAATAATAGGGCTAGGATGTCTGATACAACCAGCTTTAATCAAATATCTTATATAACTGTGATAGAGTTCAAATTATGGTTGCTTATAATCAAGTAAGTATTGAGGTTCAATAGCAGGTCCACTATTTTTCACTTTGTATATAAATTATGCTTTTCTGTTGTACAGATCTTTCTGAGTAGGGCTTGATAATATCCAGACTGGAAAGGCTACAATGAAACTGAATGTTCATTGTTCATTGAATGTTCATTAATAGAAAACCTAAATATTGATCTTTGAACACTATTATCAGTTTGCTCACATAATAGTATTCAAACTTTTGGATGGTTTTCCTTCTTTTAGAATGTAGAAGGGTTTTTATTGGCAAAAAACCTTAGAACAGGGATATTGTTTATATCTATGTTGCCTCCTCTTCAGTTCACAGTCAACTGTGTATCATAGCTTTTTCTTTTCATATTAAATGCACAATCTCACTTCTCCCCAATAATCAGTAAAAATCTCATAAACACATATTTTATTCACAATAAAAGAGAGTGCATATTAAATGTTTAAATTTAGACATTTTGCGAAAAAAATATTGGGACAGGATTTGATGGCAGCAACATGTCTCAGAAAAGTTTGGAAGAGGACAACAAAGGGCTAGAAAAGTAAGTGATACTAAAAAAGCACTCACATAAAAAGCTTGCATCTCTGGTGGTATGGGGATGTATCAGTGCCTATGGAATTGTCATTTTACAGATCTGGAAGGGCACCGTCATTGCCAAACGTTATAATGGTTGCCTGGATGGGAGGAACATATGCTTTACCACCATCATATGCTGTATGTTGGTACAGCCATCTTCTGTTTTGAACCGTGGTTATGAAATAACACTGTCTATGAAGACCACACAAAGGTTTAAAGATTTCTCAATCCCTAACATGCACCTGGAGCTATAATTGAGGATGCAAGTGTGTCCTTTGTGTCTTTTTACTCCTTCTAAATCCAGTATTCAAGTATTGTTACTATGTTTTAGTTATTTAAGACTGTCAATATAACTGGCCTTCATGTATGAATATGTACTATATTGCCAAAAGTATTTGCTCTTGTCTGCTTTTACATGCATATGAACTTAAGTGAGAGTCCATTCTTAATCCATAGTGTTTAATAAGATGTCGGCCAACCCCTTCCACAGGTTTTTTGTCCAAAATGTCTTGGTATGCTGAAGCATCAAGAGACCTTTTACTGGAACTGAGGGCCAAGCCCCAAACCCTGAAAAACAACCACTCACTATATACCCCATCCATCAAACTTTACACTTGGCACAGTGCAGTCAGACATGTACCATTCTCATGGCAGCCACCAAACCCAGACTTGTCTATCAGCTTGCCAGACGGAGAATCATGATTCGTTGCTCCTGAAAACACGTCATCACTGTATCTGACACTTAGCATTGTGCTTGGTGATGTAAGGCTTGGATGCAGCAGCGATGGAAACCCATTCCATAAAACTCTCTGCACACACTGTTCTTGAGCTGAACTGAAGGCCACATGAAGTTTAGAGGTCTATAGCGATTGACTAGCTTAGTTGCTGTCATTCCCAATAGCTCCCGCTCTGTTATAATACTATATTATAATATTATAAGCTAACTGTGGAATATTTAATAGTGAGGAAATTCACGTATGGACGTGTTACACAGGTGGCATCCAATCACGTAACCATCCTGGAACTCACTGAGCTCCTGAGAGCGACCCCTTCTTTCACAAATGTGTATAAAAGCATAGGATGCATAGGTGCCTGATTTATACACCTGTTGCCATGGAAGTGATTGTAACACTTGAATTCAATGATTTGAATGTGTAAGTGAATACTTTTGTCAATGCAGTGTGTTAAAATTTGTAGCTATTTTATCTATTTTGTGAATTTCATGAAGAGAAGCAGTAAACACAATAGATCAGAATCTAGTAGACCACAATAGAAAACAGGCAGTGGCGGTGGTGGCATGCTGTTTACAACCAATTGAGAGGCCGTTTATCTGTTCTACGAGCACAGTGTTCCCATAATGGCCAGTTTGAGGCCATTATGGGAACACTGTGCTCGTAAAACTAGGAGATTGTAATAGTTCTCTGTCACTCTCAGCAGGGAATAATCCAAATATTTGTATCAATGTTGACATAGTTTAAACAAAACACTCTGCAGAGGCTACATGCCACATGTCATGTGCTGTTTTATAATTGTATGCAGACCCAATCCCTGACGTAAACAAATCTGTTTTTTGTCTGGTGTTATGTCTAACATCCTTAAAGCAGAACCCAGAGAAATACAAATATGCTTTTACACTATTTCAAATATTATAAAATTTACAATGCAAATTGAGAGATTTGCTCTCTCTCTTTTTTTTTCACAATAAATGTTCAGTACCAAATAACTTGTCATAATTTTTAATTCTTATGGGGAGGTATCTGAGAAAACAAAACAAAAACAAAAGCCCTGAGCTCCAATAGAAGAATATACTTTTAAGTCACTACACAATATGAGAAGGTAAGGCTGACTTTTTAAACTGTAGACCAAATCAAAGTACCTGGTCTTCAGAACTTGGTGGCACACAAATGTATATAATGTATATAATATAATGTCACCAAAACATTTTTTCTGTGAAGCGGTCTTTGGACTCAGTACTTTCTGTCAGCTCTGTGGTTAAAGTCATAGTCAGTGACACTATAATAATTTAGCAAATTCTCAGTTGTTGATTCATCCCAAGACTTGTTTCAAGTTAAGAGAGCTTATGCTTATAATTTGTAAGTGGTTCGAAATTACACATTTTAAACTTAACTATATATTAATGAACTCCTCAAAAATAAAACCAGTATCAGTTTTTCACATATGCAAGAAGACACATGAAGAAATCAGTCATCAACATTTTCACCTAAAAAAGTTTAATCAATAAAAGTTCCTGCATCAATGCGACCTAGCTAACTTTGAAGTTGGCAATGGGAAACAAAGTTTTTCTGCCTTATCTTTTTCGATGACATAGGTGTGTCTGTTTCTCTATTGCAATGATTTTACTTCAAGACTCTGCTGCAGTTCTTTATTCTCCATCATGCACATGGCGTGGAGCAGATACGTGCAGAGAGATGGAGAGGTGATGTAATATGAAGAGCACAACTGTTCCCTCTAAATTATTTTTTGTTAAGGAGATAAAAGAAGACAGGCAGAGGGTGGTGGATTTTTACAATGATGGAGGATGGAAATGGCTGTCGTGAACATGTAATTTAAGAAAAGGGAGAAACAGAGTAACAAAAGAGTAGAGGAAGGTGCAAACAGGTGGACTTCATCTTATGCAGAAGGCAAAATCTGCAAGAGACAGAAGAAAGTGGACAAGGAGAATTGATGGTGGAATGAGGAAGTACAAGAAAGCACTCAAAGAAAGAGGTTAGCAAAGAAAAAGAAATGAGAAATGACCCATTAGGCCTCTGGAATGACCTTCTGAAAGCCCTGATATCAACCTTACTGTGGCCTATACTACCAGGAAATTAACTAATTTAATTCTACCAATTATGTCCAAGAAAAGGATTCTAATATTCAGCCAGAGTTATGTCAGAAGCTTGTTTATGTTCATATCAAAATTGCCTAATTGAGTTGCAAATTGCTAATGGACATTTAACCAAATATTAGTGAGAGTGTTTGTGTACTATGACCCTGTGTGGATTCCAACTTGTGCACCCAAATCTTGTTTTTTTTTTCAAGTTATTAAATATGTATGCTGTGCAATTCATCAATCATTAAAAATGTAAAATAACACAACATTCATGCCTATGATGAGTGTGTGCAAACCTCTGACCACGACTGCATATCTTCTGTAGTGATTTAATACTAGCCACAAATAGGATTTGAAGTGAGTTTGATTATGCGAACATTTTACAAATAGAAATCAGTTAAATATTTCTCACATGCAGTACAGACAACGCAAGACATTGGTGATGAATCTCCATCTGATCCTGAAAATTCCTATTGTGGGAGGAAGGAATTACTAGGAAAATAATCGTCAACTACTAGGAAAATAATCGTCAACCCTACACAGCTTGCTTCTTCCAAGCCAAAAATAACTATAACAAGTGAGAAGCAACAAGACACACTAGTAACGCACACACACTAGTAAAACAGATCTAAAAGATCTGTCGAGAGTTGTCATAAAGTAGCCTCTGTATGGAGCTAGAAAATCAAATGTCAAATACCAGCAGGGGCTTCAAAGCAGCACAGCACTTGAGTGAATACACTCTGTTGCTTTCAATGAGGCTGGTAGAGAGTTTTATTATGTCATTTAGATTTCAACTACCACTGCTATGAGAATGTAAACATAACCAAGGCTCTGTTTTTCTTGCAGTCCATTAAGGTCTTGACCAATTCCTGTGAAGAGGAAGACCAGGCACGAGAGGCGGGATATACTATAGTCGGAGAAGGGATGTTTAAAACACGGGTTCTTACTTCATGAAGACACACAGGACAATAGTGAGATTCAGACTTAATTCTGCAGTACAAAGGCCATTCAATCAACCAGCTGACTCTTGGGTGTTCAGCTGATCAACCATACTTTTGGTCACAAAGCAGATGCTATGTAACTTTGTAAAATCATTTTTGAGACTATGTTGTAGCCAGTGTTGGGAAGGTTACTTTTAAAATGTATTCCATTACAGAATACAGAATACATGCCCCAAAATGTATTCTGTAACGTATTCCGTTACGTTACTCAATGACAGTAACGTATTCTGAATACTTTGGATTACTTAATATATTATCATGCTTTTTACAACAACGTGAATGTACTATTGCTGTGTGATTTATTACTATTACTGAAGGTCCGCGACTCCGAACTGTAGTAAAGGGACCTCTGACTAATACGGCGGGGTCCCTGTCGGCTCGTAGCCGAAAAATAACTTTACTTTGTTGTCTGGGTCAACTTTTATTGCGAGAGACAGAGAGGCGTTGAAAGACTGCTCCAACGGAACTTATTGTTTCGGAGGAAAACACGAACACGGTGTACAGTCGAGTCTTAACAGCTTACTTACAACTGGGCTCGTCAGGCACTCTTCTTGGCTGCAGTGGTTATTATTATATTTACATGCTTCCAGCTCCCGTTTTTGCTCGATGACAACTCGTAGTTTTCCACTCCCCTTTTTCTCCCTCCTCGCGCTCACAGACCCATAACGTGTATGACAGTCCATTCTCCCTGCAACACGGACTACACTGCCCATGATGCTACATTCTTTAGAGCTATGCTTGTAGCATTCTGCCTGTTAGCTTAGCACAACAACAACAACAACAACGAAAAGGCGCTCTCTCACCCAGGAAGCACACAGTCGCAGAGAGAGAGAGAGCGTCGCCCTGTAACCATGGCAACCGTAACGCTGCCGCCTGGAACAAGGGAACGTAGCTGTCAAACAAAACCCAAACAGTCCTGACCCGCGACAAAATGAAACAGGAAAGTACCGCAGTGTAATCCATTTATTTCAACAAAGTAACTGTATTCTAAATACCACCTTTTTACAGGTTTTATTCTACGTTCATCTCATTTCAGTTCAATTCAATTTTGGTTATATAGCACCAAATCACAATCTTATGGCGCTTTCTATTGCAAGGTAAAGATGCTACAATCATAGAACGAAAGCCACAACAATCAGACCTTGAGAAAGAAAAACTCCCTTTTGATAGGACGAAACCTCTTGCACAAACAGAGGAAGGAATGACAGCCATTTGCTGTGACTGGTTGGCAGTGAGGGGAGCGAGACAGAGCAAAAGAAACACGGTGGAAGAAAGCCAGAAATTAATAATAACTAATGATTAAATGCATAGTGGTGTATAAACACATACGCCAATGAAGACGAAGCACTCAGTGCATCTTGGGAAGGCCCAGCAGCCTAGGACTATTGCAGCATAACTAACGGAGGGTTCAGGGTCACGTGATCCAAGCCAAACTATAAAATTTATCAAAAGGAAAGTTTTAAGCCAAATCTTAAAAGAAGAGAGGGTTTCTGTCTCTTGAAGCCAAAATGGGAGTTGGTAAAAGGCAATTTGGATTTGAACTCTATACAGATTAATTTTATTTAAGCAGCAACACACAGTAAATGGTTCAGCAGCGGGGAACTTGTCCACAAGTCACAAAGTTTTAGAAATGTAGATAGCCTATTTGATTTTTAGCTGAAAATAAATCGGCATTGTCCAGCGACCATTCATGACTGTTTAATTATAAATACTCTCATGTGAAATATAACACCAAACAAATACCTAACTGTGACTTTGTGTAAGAGAAAACCTGGAGTTTTTTAGGCTTGACATAGTCATTTTTTCATGTTTTTCTAAATCTGCTTTCTGAAATAGGGCCCTGTAACGTATAGAATTAAATGTTCTTTTTGTAACTAAAAAGACTAAAACCTTCAATTTGAATGATCATGAAGTGTTAAACATTTTGTTTTTGTTTTTTTTGCATTTTTTATGCATTTGAAAGTGTTATTTCACACTCAAGATCTATTTAAAGAAACAGCATGTGTACTGAACTTTGAAAGCCCATAAAAATGTGTACAGTGGCCAGACATTACTAATGCAAGTAATATTGCGAGGCACAGTTATTGGAAAGGAAAAATAAAACTACACCCCGATTAACAATGCAGGAAAAAACACACAGTGAAAGGAACATTTCAGTCAAGCAGAAAAAAAATGTAAACATCCTTCTCCCTCCATGAATTGGTCAGGTTAAAGTCAATGTCCTGCACTAACAATGAGACCCTGAGTAACCCACTCCCTCACAGCTTGAGACCACTCAGTGCAATAGCAGTAAACATGCTCACAGGTATACCAGCCCAGGAGCAGTTCACACAGCAGTACTGCACTACAATACTGCATATAGATGAATCCCTGCTACACTGGAATGTCTTCTTTACTTTCAGGCTCCTCACGCTCTGCAACAATTAAGAAATAAAAAAAACAAAAACAAATTCACATCCTTGCACATTTAGATTTCTCTCCCCATCTTACATTTACCTTGCATATTTTACACACATACACACACATTTTACAGTTCTTTTTCCTCTATGATGGAAGGAAACCAACTAAACATCAAGAACATTCTGGAAATCTTTTGTGTTTTCTTCCATTTACTTATATTAATGGTAAATGTCCAAATATTGTGGCTGTTATCTTTTTAAAATCCACTTTGTTCAGGTGCAGGAAGTTTAATTATACATGTTGCCACGGTGCTTTTTCACATATGAAATCTGCCAGTTCTACAGGGGGCAATAATTCTCTTGTCATCTGTATGTAACTTTGATCTAGCGGAGTACTATTAGTTTACCCAGCAAATATTTGTTTCTCGGGTAGCTTTTTCAAGTAATTGATAAAAGGTCAAATTGACTGATTGATAAAATATAATTACTCTATTGGATTCTAGCCTTGCACACCTGTTGCTTTTTTTAGTTGGCAGTCAAGGTACAGGGTAGGGGCCCTTTCATACTAGGACCCAGTATTACAAAGAACGTTCAGTATAGCCAAAACTTTGGATCCTCCCACTGTCCGTGCACACAGATCCGAAATTCTTCCAAGAATGGTGACTTTGTTTTCTGGAGAATTGACTGGTCAGTATGCACTGATATTATACCAGTTCATGTCTTATCCGCTCTGGAACAGGTCAATTCCTTCAGCATAGGTTAGACCTGAACTGCCTTTGTAGTACTAAAATGTTAACACCAAAAGTAGCTAGATAAGCCCACATCCCATTTTGAAGTAAACGCCTCAAGTGTCCTTTGCTTTAGTCCATCTCCACAACACCTTACATACCCAAACTACAGCCTCACTAGATCATGACTGGTGCTTCCCCCAGTGCATTCCCTTTTTTATTTTTATTTTCTTAATTTTTAAATTGTAGAAATGATACAGAGCCTCTGTTGCTTTAAATGCTTTCATAACCAACCCAAAGTTCTTTTAGAATTAAACTTTGCTACACGGCAGAAATTGCTGTGTTTATTTTGACATGGCAAAACTGAGATGAGACAATAAATTATTTTAAACAGTCACCAGAACAGAATAGAATAGAATCTTCAGCCATTTCTGTTATAAAAAAGACAAAAAAAAGTGCATTTTAAATAGCACTGAGAGGAAGTCCTCATGTTAGAGATGTGAAAAGGCCGCATAAGAACGTTGCAATGGTGGCTGTGGAATAAAGTAAAAATAATAAAGTCTCCTTTTCATGTGTTTTGCACTTGGTTTTACTGTCTTTTTCACTCTCACTCGCTGCTTAGGTTTAGGAACTAAGAACTACTTGGTGAGGAAGTTCAGTAAAAATACATGCACCTTCACAGCAGCTACCCTTTGCACTTTCTCACTAATGCACTGCTGCTAAATGACACCTGGTGTGTCTAGAACATACCAGCATTTACTAAATGATTTGTTTTTAATGCTTTGTTGAAATTGATCCTTTAACAGTGTAAGCCATGTGGGAAAGCCATGAAGGAAAATCATTTTCCCAGTCCTGATGCAACTTGATTGGTCAGTTGGAATGACATTAATTATGATGTTGTAGGAACAACACCATATACTGTCACGGTATGCAGAGACAGGCCGTGCGATGGTGTGTGTAATGGACCCAGGTGCGTACACAAGTGAGTAGACGGGAGTGAACTTAACAGAAAGCGAGCCTTTATTATGGCTGGAGACAAGGTGTACAAACAAAGCAAGGATAGCGTGGCTAGGCTATAACTAAACTGGGAAAACTAATACTGTGACAAACTAAGGAAACTCAGAGACTATGATGTTCGCTGCAAAGACTGACCGGGAAAACATGGAGGTGAGAACACAGACGACGCGACACGGACTGTATGAAACACAGAGACTAAATACACATGAGGGATGATCAGGGGAAGTGGCCACACATGGGAGCACAGCTGACACACATGAACCTAACGACAGGACAGGAGAGGTGAAACTAAATACACTGACATTGAATACAGACTTTCAAAGTAAAACAGGAAACATGGAGATTAGACATGACATGAACTAAACATAACCATGCAGACATGACTCATGACAGGTAAACGCACGAACCAGGGAGACTGAGTACAGTGGAAGATGACAGAAGCAACAGCATGAACTTGACAACACAAGACACACAGACATAAACACATGAAGGGCAAGGGAGGCTTAATACAAGGGTAATATAATTACAAATGAGCTGGAATAACTTAATGAACCTAAACAAACAATAAACATCAAAATAGACTAAACACAAAACACTGGGTCGCACGACCCAGGACCATGACATATTCAACACATTTGTAAGCTGTTGTTAGCTCTAGTGAGAGAACAATGCCAACAAGGACTAACATCTTAGTTAAATATTAGTATAGAAAATATTTAACATTTTTGAGAGATTTTGTTTGACAGTTTTAAGAAGCAGATCCAGGAGTCCTGCATTATTTATATTTGCCATTTAAAGTACAGTTTAACTCACTGTGCTGCAGTTTTAAGAGGACTGAACTCCTAACCCAAGCAGAGTTCTTATTAATCACCCTTCTGGCTTCCTCCTCACTCTCTAACCACTTCATCATTCTCCTTCTCTTCAATTTTCTCATGCAAGCGCGCGCGCACACACACACACACACACACACACACACACACACACCCTTTCTTTCCCTTCAGAGTATTGCACTGTTGTCCAAACAGACCGAGCGTGCGGTGACCCTCTACTGCAGCAGTGCAGCACGGTGCCTCCTGAACCGCTTACATCGAATCTATCATAGATGGACAAAAGAGAATATGTACACAAACACTCAAAATGTTATTGTAGCAATTCGACTGTGTGATACCATCTGCTGCCAGACCCCACCACCCCAACTTATATTTCTACAGAGAACTGTGTGGAAAATGTGGACTTTTTAATGCAGCCTGGCTCACTTATAGCCTGAATGAAAGCAATGCTAGATAATCTATCCTTGGCACAGTTTCAGTTAGTCATGCAGGAGTGATGAAAACAGAAAAAACAAAAAATGAGACATTGAAGGACATCAAAAGAGCAGAAAAACAGATATGGAAAAATATATTCAGCATGATGCAGAGAAGCAGGGGGCACTAACCATGATGATCGCTGATGATTACACTGGAACCAAAATCGCTTTTCTCCACAACCTCAACAAGTTTTCAGTCAATGTGAAGTATGTGGACTGTCAAGCGAAGGGAGACTGGCCTAATCACTTACACAACCTCTAAGCTTGTTGCTCTGTGGGAAGGCCTGGAGACAGTTTTGAGAAATATCTTTTCATTAGATGTGGGTGCCGCGCTCTCAGTAAAAGCTCATTGTCTTGACTTCTATCAGTCACCTACACATCCAGAGCTCAAAGGACAACTGCCATAAGGCACTTGTAGATTATTCCTAGGGTAACTACTGTCAGACACAGATCCGCCTACAACGCACATAGTCCATGGACTGAGGCACTTAAGGCTCTCTTCTCTGGCATTTCAGACAGTTGCTCGAGAAAACAGAACCATGATATTTAGCCCTAATTTGTGTCCCTGTCCATTACCATTAATTTCACAGAGTTTAAAGCTATGATTCTCAAAGTTTTGGTGGTTGAGAGCCAATTTAATGGGGACACATTGGATTGAGGGATGCATGGGTTAAATGCGACACAGTGGTGGTAATGTCATGTTTTGAGGCCAGACAGCTGGCCATCATTGATAAGTTTCACATTATGCATGTCAAATTTCACATTTGACATTGTGACATTTCACATGTAATAAGGGTCAAAATCATTAATTCAATGGTATGATTGAATTGAATTATTGAGACTGACATATAGAGCTGCAGAGTGACTCTGCAAACATGCTTACACATCATATGTAGAGTTAGAGTCTAGCTGATATTTTTCCGGGCCAAGGGAGTCCGAACAGAATGTCTTAGATAATACGTAGAATCAGTAGGCTGAGAATTGTTAGATAATATTAATGCAGTAAGGTTAGGTTAGGGAGGTGTTTTTCTTTCTCTATCTTTTTCCAGAAAAGGAGCAGATGGTAGATGAGGTCAGACGTGGACGGAGTGGAGGAGAAGATCCGCAGAGGAGAAGACATTTCCCAGAAGAAGATAGTCATAACAATACTTGTTTTTGTTGTGGTATAAAACTGTAATGCCCGCTTACAGGCCCATTCTTTTTGTGAAGCAGACCACCGATTCACATTGAGGTCCCGCATGCTGTAACTTATAATTTCAACTGCTGTACTTCCTTAAAGAAAGAAAAACGAACAGCAACACCCTATTTGAATTATATTTATAACTGGTCTGGTCAGGGGGTTGTGTATAGGATTGTGCTTTATGTTGTTTTATGCTGTCATTTTGCTCTATTTTATAGTTCTCTAGCAATTTGGGAAGTGGCTATTTCTTTTCTTATTCCTTGGCAGTACCTGTAGTTCCTGGTGTTAAGATATTTAGTCTGCTGTGATGATGAGTTGAATTTCAAAAAGAATACTCCCTTAGTGTCCTCCTGTGCTTTTATATCATATCGTATAACATGGACTGTATGAATGAATGTAAAGTGACATATTCTTCTCTTGTCACCATCAAAGAGTGCATAATGTATTACTAAGACGGCTAGTTCCCTACATGAAAGCAACCTACAGCAGTTCTGTGGGTGCTTCCCCCCTCAAAATATTCAGTTTGCCAATATTCAGTGTCAAGGTCTGATATTGTTTCTACAAGAAGCATTTCAAGAAATAGAATATCTTTGGAACCTGATCTTTTTCATTTTCACAGCTTGCCTAAGCTGTAATGGTCAAATCTCTGGTGCTCTGTGTGAAAAAATATAGCTATAACCTGCCTTTCAAGTGTCTTTATGAATGAATCTCTAATCATTCGAACTCTACCAGCTTAAAAACAAAGAAGAAAGTGAGCCAACACAGACAATGGCATCTGTAGCAGCATACATGCTGTGCTTTCTTCACATGTGAAGATGATTTAGGCTTTAGTGAATTTGCTCACCAAATGTTTATTTTCAACAGATATATATAAATATAAAAAAAATGAGGACTCGATAGTTTAAATAATTTGACTAAAAGAATTATTTGCTGATTTGCAGATCATTTGCTTGCAGTAGGAAAACACTGTTTTTGACAGACTTCGTTGACCCTACACGGTTTAATAACTAAAATGTTTTCATGAGTAGGCCACCATTTAGTTTTTTTTCTCGAAGAAACAACAACAACAACAACATGTATAGGTGGGCACAGACGATAATGGTAAAGGCGAAGTTGCGCGTAAAGCCCTGTTCTTTAAAGCGCTACAGCACACACTCCCACATGTTTAGAACGATCCCTCGCAGCCGTCTCACCTACTACTTGTGGCTCAAGTACTACTTGTACTGTAGATTTTTACTTTGTCTCGATGCGTAAAGAAACCACAGTGGGGACCGATAATTGCGATAATAAAAGCTTTCCACGACACCCACCTGCAGCACGGTCTTCACCGTGACCGGCGAGACCACAGTGGTGCATATCATCTCGCCGTTACGCATCCTTTGGCCCATGATGAAGGGCATCGGTGTCGCGAGAGCGAAGGAAGCGAGCCACATGGCGCTGATGAGTTTCTTGGTGCGGCTGCGGGACATGATGCTCTTGGCTTTGAACGGGTGGCAGATGGCCATGTAGCGCTCCACGCTCAGGCTGGCGATGTTAAGCGCGGTGGCATAAGAGCAACTGTCCCGGAGGAAGTAGTAACCCCTGCACACGGCGTCCCCGAACACCCATGGGTAATGGAACCAGATAAAGTTGTAGAGCTCAATGGGCATGGAGAGGATCAGAATGAGCAGGTCGGACACGGCGAGACTGGCCAGGTGATAGTGTACGGTGCTCTGGAGGTTCTGCAGCGTCTTTCTGGTAATCAGGGTATAAATAGTGATGGAGTTGCCCAGGAAGCCTATGGCGAACAGAGCCAAGTAAATGATAGTGACAATGACTTTTGCGTACACATTCGTATTAACTTCCAGTTCCTCCTCATTACTTGTGGGACCGACGGTGCTGTTATCAAATGGAGGCAGTGAGTTATTCGCAAAAAGTTTCTGCGCCAACGAGCCAAAGCCGATCAAGTCGCTCCCCGAGAGCGTGAAGTTTAAATCCATTCTGCTTTTCTTCATGAAGGTATGGAACGAAAAGGTACAACTGAGCAAGCCGAGTGGATATGTGCCGACGCGACTCGCTCTGGTTTAAGTCAGAGGAGACCACCCTTTATAATTTGGCACGACAGAAGGCGTGCTCGCTTATTGGTGCTGCTGCGATGACGCACGACCATTCACTTTGTCCGTTAGTTCCATCTTGTCCGTTTATGGTTCACCTTGGAAACAAACAGTGCGATGCAACAACGCATCAAGAATTAAAGGAATTTAATTTCAAGTATGGTTTCTAATATAATTTTTTTCTTCTTTGCTGTTTTTCTCTGTTATTTTATTTTGAACCCTTAACTTTCTCTCCAAGAAGCTTTTGTCCTCTTTCTTCTCTCAGTCAGCCTTACAAGTAGAAAGAAATGATGTTATGTGTAAGTCGGAGACTCCACAACAGGGTACCAGACTTTACTCTGGGCCCCAGATAATGATTATGCTCATGATCCACTCCCAGTGTGAGCTCCTTTGGACAAGAAGGAGAAAATGATTCTAATGGTTATTTCACAGCAGTAGGCTCACCTCTTTTTGACATTTTTCCCACATTGTTTATCACAAAGTTGTACATCTAAATATTTTAATGTTCTTCTATGCATATCATTTCAGTTTTCCCTCACGCCTGGGTGCTCACTATTATTCATGTGTTGCTCATACATTACATAAGGCTTTAAAGCATTATTTATGTGTTGCAAGATAATTTCTGTTGTGTGACTCTGCTGAGCATCAACAACCTGTCCATGACACCCTCCAAACTCTGATGAAACAGAACATAGCTTTCTGGTTGCTGCCCTGGGTCCCCTACAAAGCAATACAAATGTATAGAATAGAAATAGAACCAGTGGATTATTTAACAGTGGCTATTGTTTTAGTTATATGATTAAGATTTGTGGGATTCATAAAATAATATTTCTCTAAAAAGATAATTTCATAGTCATTTGTCTAAAAAAGGGGGAAAGGAAAAATCCCAACATGCAACATTCAGCATGGTGCAAAAGTCTGAGCCACTTATGATTTCTGTATATTTTGATAGGAAAACAATCATATATTTTTACAGTTGCAACAGGCTTGAAAGTCAACATTTGGTATGATCACCTTTATGCTTCAACACTCTCTTAGGCAGCTTTCCTGTAATTTCTTTAAGGAGGCTTCAGGAATAGTTCTTCAGGCTCAAGGAAATGTTGGCTGCCTTTTGTTCTGCTCTCTGTCAGGATGATCCCACACTGCTTCAATAATGTTATGTTGGTCTAGGATCTGGGAGGCCAGCTCATGATTGATGTATGCTTTTGTATCCAGACCTGCTTTTTCCGCACTGACAGTTTGTTTTGGGTCACCATTGAACTGACAATTGAAACTGTTGCCAATCAGATGCTTTCCAGATGAAATTGCATAGTCAATCAAAATCTGATGTTACGCACTATAGAAACGCACTGTGATACCATTCTCCTCACCTCATCCTTAATGATAATTTGAACCAAAAATTTCAAATTTTGTTTAATCACTTCATAAGACATGTTGCTTCTGACTTGCTACTGGCTTCTTAACAGCCATGTTTCTACTGAGACCATTTTTGATAAGGCTTCAGCAAACAGTAGGTGGATCAAATGAGGGGCTAGGGTTAGATGCATGTCTCCAGTGCTGTGTCAGGTCTTTTGCGCCTTATTTCATACTGCTTAATAACACGACTTTTAGATACTGTTCACCGCTTATCCTTTTGACCTCCACTTGTCCAGTTTCCTCAAATTTATATGGACATACTGTACAGCATGCTTTCAGGCAAATTTTCAGGTATTAGCTCTTTGGGAATCACCTTGCTGATACTAAGGTGCCTAATGATGCAATTTAAAGTGGACATGAAAAACATGAAACATGTATAAAGGCTAATTTACGCCGTGGAGGAGAGCAAAACATGAGGGGTGGTTCAAGACTTTTTCACATTTCTTTATGTGTTTTCTTTTTCCAAATTCACCAAATTAAAGAATAATATTGATTGATTGAATATTGAACTGTTTGTGGAAAAATATATATTTTTCTTCTTCTCCTATTTTTGTAAAACACATTTTATTGGTGTGATATAAGATAACAATCCAATAGTAATAGCAGGTAAAAATACTAATAGTGCTAACTCCTTTTTATAATGTTTAGTAACAGAGTTAACTTAAACAGATTTGAATCATGTACAATTTCTAGGCAGTCACTTACCCTAGGTTTGTTTTAAAGGAAAAACAGTGTGTCAACATTAAATTGTAAGGAGAAGCTTCTTAGTTTTAATAATGAAAAGACAATTTAAGCACTTATTCAAACTTCATGACTGAATTAGTTGTTGTTAAAAATGTGGGGAATTTGAAAAGTCATTTATAAGCACTACCTGCTTTTAGGTATAGCATAAAATGTTTAGAAAGTCTTTATAATTAAAATATAAGATCTAAAATATAAGCTTTTAAAAGAAATGTCATGTCTCTGACTGTCCGCTGTTGACCCTTTTAGCAGTGCCCCTGTGACTTATATTGTAAGTATTTTATGTTGCTGTCTCTCAGTAAAATTTTGGCACAATAAAACTGGTGTGAAAGCCACCCCAATTTTTTGTCAGACATATGTATATTTTATCCACAGCTACAGTTAACAAAAAATGAAGCAAATATGTTCTGCTAGAGAGTATTGCAGGGAAACGTTTTAAAATCTGACAGTCTTCCATGGCATCCCCATTCTTAGTTCACAGGCAGAAAGGAATGAAAAAGAAAATAGAACCTTAGAGAAAACGAAAGTTAAGGTGCCATAATGGTAGCGATGTGTCGTTTGTGAATGAGCTGGTTCTAAGAGTCGATTCTTTCTAGCGAATGACAAGAGCTGACTCCAGCCAGGGAGAGCCACATCTTTAGCCTACCCTACTGAGACCTCATGCATGTAGGGATGGGATATTGTTTTGATTGCCATACCATGTGGCCAATCACATGCAAAGACAGATCATTATGTGAAAGAAGGAAGGTGGGCAGCGATTTCAGAGACAGCATGTTGGGAAAATAACAATATTTTCAACGTTACTTTCACTAAAAAGTGATGAAATGAGTAAAACATGAAAAGAAGCATCTGACTGCATTTCACTGGTATTGGAAAATGCAAAGATAAAATTACATTTATTTTTTCAACCATTTGCCATTTTGGAGGACAATAGATTTAAAACTTTTTTTCCAGGCCTTAAACTCCATGTATTTTCTACCTAACAGTTGCATATGCATAAAATTTAAGTTTTTATGAAAACACTGAAGAAAAAATTGCTTCAAAAAACACAAACCATTCATAATTGTGAAATTAGGAGAAGGCTCTGAAGAGGGAAACAAGCCAAAAGAGCACAATCTTTGAAAAGAGCCAGATCTCATCACTACATCATTGATACAGCATATTCTTACAAAAGCTACAGAAAGCTGCAAGCAAACCTAAATTTGCACATCATCTTTCAGGAGCTCCCTTTAGGGGTGACTACAGCAGAACATCTGCCTCCACCTCACTGTATCCATACCATCCTATTCTGTCAAACCAACCAGCCATCCCTCTTTATCTTTATGTCTGACAGCTCCATATTCAACATCCTTTGCCCATTATATCCACTCTCTGTCTTCTTTAGCCTTCTCAGCTTTGTCTCTTTAACTTTGTCTTATCCTCTGTTACCTTTAGCTGTGCGTCTTGTCTTTTTGTCAGTGTCACTGTTTCCAAACCATACATCATGGTAGGTCTCACTACTATCTTGCTGCTATTCCTGTGTCATAAATCACCCCTGGCACTCTCAACCTGCTGGATCATTTGTGCAACTTCATTAGGCGATGGGAATAGGTAAGAATTTAGCTATTCCGATTCCATTATAGATATTAATTAGCGATTCGATTCCTGCATCAATTCTCTTATTGATTGTGATTGGGTTCCTAGTGGCTCTGTTTTCTGAGTAACTGCAATTGCTAAGCAGCAATAAAGAAATTACATTCATGCAAATTAATTGCATGCTGTGTATCAAATGTTTCTGCATGTTTGTTGAGGTATTTTCCCTATTTGTTGTGATCAATGTAGGAGTCATTGCTTAAAAAAGTAATTATTACACATATTATGCAGAACATGTTTCTTAACAGTAATCCAGTACCCTACTTAACTACTACAGGAAAAAGTAATTTATTATATTACTCATTACATTACTTTCATGTTACTCTGTAAAATAGCGGAAACACACTGTCTCATAATCACCATTCAACAAACATAAATCTGTAGCTACAACCCCGCAAACCGACACAAATCCCTAATAAGGACAAACATCTTTAAGATCTTTCTTTTAGTAGACTACAAAGCTGACCGCACAAAGCAAAGATGAAAACCAGAACACACACACACACACACACACACACACACACACACACACACACACACACACACACACAAACGATTGCCACAGAGATTCTGATTTGTAAACATGAACAGGTAGAAAGGGAGGCGCCAAAACTTCTGAACTGGTGGACAGAACCAAAGAGCGTGGATATAATTGTCCGGTGAATTGGTTTGGCAGTGTGAGCAGTTGTTGGTAGACGTAAAGCCCATCTTGAACATCCGATGACCTGTATAGTGCACTCTATGTAATATTTTGTATTGAATTAATTGAAGACTGGGATTTCTAATTAGATGAAAGGTTTTTAAGCAAATCTGAGACCAGAAGTTTAGGTCTAAGTTAACTGATAAATCCGCTTCCCATTTTGCAATAGGAAGTGATATTGATTCATCTGTTTTAGAAAGCATTCTGTATATTTTGGATAGTAATTTGGGGGTTTTAAGAGTAAGAAATTGAACCACACTTGGTGGTGTTTGTAGTTCAACTTGACCCGGTTTAAATTTCTTTTTTACTATGGATTTAATTTGTTGATATTCTAAAAATCTTTTCTTGTTGATCCCATATTTTGTAACTAGTCCGTCAAATGAAATAAATTCTGTTCCTTCTAGTATATGTTCTAAATATTTGATTCCTTTACCACTCCAATCTGAAAAGTTTAGCATATTATTGTTTTGTAATATGTCAGGGTTGTTCCAGATAGGTGTACGTTTGCATGGGATTAATGAAGACGCCGTCAATTTTAGAAACTCCCACCATGCTGTCAGAGAAGAGCTGATGTTGATGCTTTTAAAGCATTCATGTTGGGGGCAGGGATAGCTCAGTAGGTAAAGTGGTCGCCCCATGATCGGAAGGTCGGCGGTTCGAATCCACTTAACGGCTACCCTGAGGTACCCCTGAGCAAGGTACCGTCCCTACACACTGCTCCCCGGGCGCCTGCTTAGTGGGCTGCCCACTGCTTCACTGAGTGAATGGGTCAAATGCAGAGAAAAACAAGTAATTTCCCCATGGGGATCAATAAAGTATCCATTATTATTATTGTTGGATGTTTGAGCTGATAAATGGTAGGTCTGAGATCTCTAGATTATTGCAGAGTGCTTGTTCTACATCTAGCCAAGGTTCATCTAAGAGGGTGTGTTTTAGCCATCCTGAGATAAACTGAAGCCTGTTGGCTAAGAAGTAGTGCTGAAAGTTAGGCAGTTCTAGTCCTCCTTTATCCTTGGTCTTTTGTAGTGTTTTTAAGCTTATACGTGGGGGTTTATTTTTCCAAAGGAATTTGGACATACATGAATCTAGAGATCTGAACCATCTTGTGGCGGTTTAGTTGGGATCATTGAGAATAAATAATTTATTTTTGGTCAGACCATCATTTTTATAGCGGCAACCCTTCCCATGAGTGATATGGGTAGACATTTCCATCTAGCCAGATCATCTTCTACCTTCTTTAAAAGTGGGATATGGTTTAATTTAGTTAGATCTGCAAGCTTGGGAGAAACATTAATACCTAAATATTTTATATTTCCCGATTGCAGTGGTGTAGAAGAGGAATTATGGAAGGAGCAATTAATCGGTAGGACTGTAGATTTTGACCAGTTAATTGAGTAATCTGATATTCTTGCAAAAGAGTTTATCAATTCAATCACCCCAGAGATATTGGTTTGTGAATTTTGGAGAAAGAGTAACACATCATCCGCATAAAGGCTGATTTTATGTTCCACGTTCTTGCATTTTATGCCCTTAATTACTGAATTCTCTCTAATTGCTGCTGCTAGTGGTTCAATAAAAATTGCAAACAGTGAAGGGGAGAGTGGGCATCCCTGCCTGGTGCCCCTCAAGAGACAGAAGCTGGAGGATGTCTGGTCATTTGTTCTAACACAAGCTGTTGGGGAATTATATAATATTTTTAACCAGTTTATGAAAGAGGATCCAAAACCAAATTTGTGTAACGTTGCAAATAGAAATTTCCAGTTAACTCTGTCGAATGCTTTTTCTGCGTCTAAAGAGAATATTGTAGTTTCTAGGTTTTTACTGTATGAGTAGTCTATCAAATTAAGTAATCTACGTGTATTTGTTGATGAGTGCCTACCTTTTATGAAACCAGTTTGGTCAGGATGAATTAAGAGGGGGGTTATTTTCTCCAGTCTCTTTGAGAGAGCTTTGCAGATTATTTTAAGGTCTACATTTATAAGGGATATTGGATGATAGCTTGAGGGATATACAGGGTCTTTGCCTGGTTTTAGCAGGAGATTAATGTTTGCAGAATTCATATTTGATGGAAGTCTGCCCTTTTCTTTAATTTCCAGCAACGTTCTGTAGAAAACTGGTGCTAGAATCGACCAGAATTCTTTGTAGAATTCTGCAGGAAAGCCGTCTGGACCTGGAGCCTTATTATTGGGCATACTTATCAGGGCTTCCTGGAGTTCACCTGGTGTCAGTGGTGAATCCAGTGCCATTGCTTGAGTGTCCAATAATTTTGGAAGAGTTATGTTGTCCAAAAACTGATCAATTTGTTTTTAGATGGGTTTATTTGTGTTGAATACAAGGTTTTATAGAAATCCCTGAAAATGTTGTTTATTTGTATCGGTTCATATATTGTGTTCCCAGATGAATCTTGAACAGCACATATAGTTGTTTTTTCTTTATTTATTTTTAGCTCGTTTGCTAGAAATTGACCGGATTTATTACCATGTTCATAATTTTGTAGGCGTAGTCTTTGTACTAAGAATTTTGTTTTTTTTTTATCAATTATCTCATTTAATTCTAGTTTTGTTTTGCGTATTTTGTTCAATGTTTCCTGATCTTGGTGGGACGCGTAGGCTTCTTCTAGTGATTTGATGTTTTTTTCTAATTCCTGAATATTTTTGTTTTCTTTTTTCTTTTTATGTGATGAGAAAGAAATTATTTTACCTCTCATCACAGCTTTCCCTGCTTCCCATAGAACAGAAGCTGATGTTTCGGGAGTGTCATTATAGTCCAAATATGAAGTCCACTCTTTTTAAAAATATTTAATAAAGTCTTCATCTTTAAGTAGTGATATATTAAATCTCCAGTTTTTTCTTGGCGTGGTATTATTCTTGTGCATTAGTGTTAAAGATACAGGACCATGATCGCTGACAGCTATAGGGTGAATCTCAGTGTCTGAAATGTCGTTCAGCAGTGAGCTGCTGACCAAAAAATAATCCAGACGAGAGTAGGAGTGATGGACATGTGAGAAAAAAGTATATTCCTTACTGGTGGGGTGAAGGGAGCGCCATGCATCGCAAAGACCAAAGTCGCTCATATACTGTTTGATTATATTTGTGGACTGGCCAATTACGCTGAGTTCCCGCTGTATTGAGCCTATCCATGGCGCTGTCACTTGGTGTTCGCTCGCTCTGTGGTAGAGTATCACTTCCTGTTCCTGCTCAAACACAGTGGTGTTTCTGAGTAGCTTATTTGCTTAGCGATTTAATTAACAACTTTTAAATACATTCTTCTTTCATAGTATAATCTTCACGTGCTTCCTCCGAAGCACACTTTCTGTGTACTCACTACCTAATTTATAGCCAAAGTATTCACTCACTGTCTCTGTACTGTCTCGCTAGCCTAGCTTAGCTCGTAGCCGACTCATTAGCACCATGGCTACTTCACCTGTCCCTCCTGCACTTTCTTGCTCATTGTGTCAGATGTTTAGTTACTCCTCGGCCTCCTTTAGCAGTAATGATATCTGTAACAAATGTAGCATATTTGCAGCGCTGGAGGCCAGGATTACTGAATTGGAGACTCGGCTTCGCACCCTTCATTCACCCGCAGCTAGCCAGGCCCCTGTAGCTGGTGCAGCCGAAAATAGCGTAGGCCCCGCTAGCTGTTCCCCGGCAGGTCCCAAGCAGCTGGGGAATCAGGGCGGCTGGGTCACGGTGAGGAGGAAGCATAGTCCTAAACAGAAGCCCCAGGTACACCACCAACCCGTTCATGTGTCTAACCGTTTTTCCCCACTCGGCGACACACCCGCCGGGGGTCAAACTCTGGTAATTGGCGATTCTGTTCTCAGACATGTGAAGCTAGAGACACCGGCAACCATAGTCAATTGTCTTCCAGGGGCCAGAGCAGGCGACATTGAAGGAAATTTAAAACTGCTGGCTAAGGGTAAACGTAAATTCAGTAAAATCATAATTCACGTCGGCAGTAATGACACCCGGTTACGCCAATCGGAGGTCACTAAAATCAATATTGAATCGGTGTGCAACTTTGCCAAAACAATGTCGGACTCTGTAGTTTTCTCTGGTCCCCTCCCCAATCAGACCAGGAGTGACATGTTTAGCCGCATGTTCTCCTTAAATTGCTGGCTGTCTGAGTGGTGTCCCAGAAACGATGTGGGCTTCATAGATAATTGGCAAACCTTCTGGAGGAAACCTGGTCTTGTTAGGAGAGACGGCATCCATCCCACTTTGGATGGAGCAGCTCTCATTTCTAGAAATATGGACAACTTTATTAAACCCCCCAAAATATGACTATCCAGAGTTGGGACCAGGAAGCAGAGTTGCAGTCTTACACGCTTCTCTGCAGCTTCTCTCCTCCTGCTACCCCCCCAAAAACCCATCTCCATAGAGACTGTGTCAGCTTCCAAAAAGACAAAAAACAAACTAAAAACCAGCAACAAACAACTTAAACATAAACAATCACAAAGAAAGAACAATACAGTATCCACATCTGAACCAAAGAGTAAAACAGTGAAATGTGGATTATTAAATATTAGGTCTCTCTCCTCCAAGTCTCTGTTAGTACATGACTTAATAATTGATCAACAAATTGATTTACTCTGCCTTACAGAAACCTGGTTGCAGCAGGATGATTATGTTAGTTTAAATGAATCAACACCCCCGAGCCATTCTAACTACCAGAAATCTCGAAGCACAGGCCGAGGGGGCGGTGTGGCAGCAATTTTTCACACCAGCCTATTAATTAATGAAAGACCAAGACAGACTTTTAATTCATTTGAAAGCCTGATGCTTAACATTGTCCACCCCAGCTGTGAAACTCAGAAACCAGTCTTACTTGTTATCATCTATCGTCCACCTGGGCCTTACACAGAGTTTCTGTCTGATTTCTCAGACTTTATATCTAATTTAGTTCTGAGCTCAGATAAAATAATTATTGTGGGTGATTTTAACATCCATGTAGATGCTAAAAATGACAGCCTCAACATGGCATTTAATCTGTTATTAGACTCAATTGGTTTCTCTCAAAATGTAAAAGAACCCACCCACCACTTTAATCACACTCTAGATCTTGTTTTAACATATGGCATCGAACCTGAACATTTAACAGTGTTTCCTGAAAACCCTCTCCTGTCTGATCATTTCCTGATAACATTTACTTTTACAATAATTGATTACACAGCGGTGAAGAGTAGACTTTATCAAAGTAGATGTCTTTCTGAAAGCACTGTAACTAAGTTTAAGAATATAATCCACCCACTGTTATCATCTCCAATGCCCTGTACCAACACAGAGCAAAGCAGCTATCTGAACGCTACCCCAACAGAGGTCGATTATCTTGTTAATAATTTCACCTCCTCACTACGTACGACTCTGGATACTGTAGCTCCTGTGAAAACTAAGGCCTCAAATCAGAAGTACCTGACTCCGTGGTATAATTCTGAAACACGTACCCTAAAGCAGATGACTCGTAATCTGGAGAGGAAATGGCGTGTCACAAATCTAGAGGATCATCATTTAGCCTGGAGAAATAGTTTGCTGCTTTATAAGAAAGCCCTCCGCAAAGCCAGAACATCTTACTATTCATCACTGATTGAAGAAAATAAGAACAACCCTAGGTTTCTCTTCAGCACTGTAGCCAGGCTGACAAAAAGTCAGAGCTCTTTTGAGCCAACCATCCCTTTAACGTTAACTAGTAATGACTTCATGAACTTCTTCACAAATAAAATTTTTATCATTAGAGAAAAAATTACCAATAATCATCCCACAGATGTAATATTATCTACAGCTACTCTTAGTACCATTGATATTAAGTTAGACTCTTTTTCTCCAATTGATCTTTCTGAGTTAACTTCAATAATTACTTCCTCCAAACCATCAACGTGTCTTTTAGACCCCATTCCTACAAAACTGCTCAAAGAAGTCCTGCCATTAATTAATTCTTCGATCTTAAATATGATCAACCTATCTCTAATAATCGGCTATGTACCACAGGCCTTCAAGCTGGCTGTAGTTAAACCTTTACTCAAAAAGCCATCTCTAGACCCAGCAGTCTTAGCTAATTATAGGCCAATCTCCAACCTTCCTTTCATATCAAAAATCCTTGAAAGAGTAGTTGTCAAACAGCTAACAGATCATCTGCAGAGGAATGGTTTATTTGAAGAGTTTCAGTCAGGTTTCAGAGCTCAGCACAGCACAGAAACAGCTTTAGTGAAGGTTACAAATTATCTTCTTATGGCCTCTGACAGTGGACTCATCTCTGTGCTTGTCCTGCTAGACCTCAGTGCAGCGTTCGATACTGTTGATCATAATATCCTATTAGAGCGATTAGAACATGCTGTAGGTATTACAAGTACTGCGCTGCAGTGGTTTGTATCATATCTATCTAATAGACTCCAATTCGTGCATGTAAATGGAGAGTCCTCTTCACACACTGAGGTTAATTATGGAGTTCCACAGGGTTCAGTGCTAGGACCAATTCTGTTTACATTATACATGCTTCCCTTAGGCAGTATCATTAGAAGACATAGCATACATTTTCACTGCTATGCAGATGACACCCAGCTCTATCTGTCCATGAAGCCAGATAACACACACCAATTAGTTAAACTGCAGGAATGTCTTAAAGACATAAAGACCTGGATGGCCGCTAACTTTCTGCTTCTTAATTCAGATAAAACTGAGGTTATTGTACTCGGCCCTGAAAATCTTAGAAATATGGTATCTAATCAGATTCTTACTCTGGATGGCATTACCTTGGCCTCCAGTAACGCGGTGAGGAACCTTGGAGTCATTTTTGACCAGGACATGTCCTTCAACGCACATATTAAACAAATATGTAAGACTGCTTTCTTCCATTTGCGCAACATCTCTAAAATTAGAAATATCCTGTCTCAGAGTGACGCTGAAAAACTAGTTCATGCATTTATTACTTCCAGGCTGGACTACTGTAATTCATTATTATCAGGATGTCCAAAAAACTCACTGAAAAGCCTTCAGCTAATCCAAAATGCTGCAGCAAGAGTCCTGACAGGGACTAGAAAGAGAGAGCATATTTCTCCTGTTTTGGCTTCCCTTCATTGGCTTCCTGTTAAATCCAGAATTGAATTCAAAATCCTGCTCCTCACATACAAGGTCTTAAATAATCAGGCCCCATCTTATCTTAATGACCTTGTAGTACCATATCACCCTATTAGAGCGCTCCGCTCTCGCTCTGCAGGCCTACTTGTTGTTCCTAGAGTATTTAAAAGTAGAATGGGAGGGAGAGCCTTCAGTTTTCAGGCCCCTCTTCTGTGGAACCAGCTTCCAGTTTGGATTCGGGAGACAGACACTATCTCTACTTTTAAGATTAGGCTTAAAACTTTCCTTTTTTCTAAAGCATATAGTTAGGGCTGGACCAGGTGACCCTGAATCCTCCCTTTGTTATGCTGCAATAGATGTAGGCTGCCGGGGGATTCCCATGATGCATTGAGTTTTTCCTTTCCAGTCACCTTTCTCACTCACTATGTATTAATAGACCTCTCTGCATTGAATCATATCTGTTATTAACCTCTGTCTCTCTTCCACAGCATGTCTTTATCCTGTCTTCCTTCTCTCACCCCAACCGGTCGCAGCAGATGGCCGCCCCTCCCTGAGCCTGGTTCTGCCGGAGGTTTCTTCCTGTTAAAAGGGAGTTTTTCCTTCCCACTGTCGCCAAAGTGCTTGCTCATAGGGGGTCATATGATTGTTGGGTTTTTCTCTGTATCTATGAAGCGCCTTGAGGCGACTTTTGTTGTGATTTGGCGCTATATAAATAAAATTGAATTGAATTGAATTGAATTGAATTGAATTGAATTGAATGTCTTCATTTAGTCCAAGGTTGAGGTCGCCTCCAAGAACAAGTGTGCCATCTAAGTGTTCAGAGAGTGCACTGAAAAAACCGTGAAAGAATGAGGGATCATCAACATTTGGACCATATACACTTGCAATACATAGCTTTTTATCAAGTATAGATAGTTTAATGATTAAGAATCTGCCCTCTGGATCTATAACTGTATCGAGTACTGTGAAATTAATTCTTCACCTTCTTCAACTATTCCTCACCTTATTAAAAATTTACTCACCAACTACTAGATTGTATTACTGTGACTTTGGGACCTGAAACCCAGTTTGGACCCGGAAACAGCTAATAACGTCAGACTTACACTTTTATTATTAAAATAGGTTACTTTTAATTTTATTAATTTGCACAAACAAAACTGGGGGTCAAAACAGCTCACATAGCTTAATAGTAGGGGTGCAACAACACTCGTATTGTGGCGGACCACCAGGTGGCTCCACTCACACCCAAGTTGAAGGGAAGTGTTGGGGTGGAGATTTTGGCGCTCACTTTATGTGAAGTTCTGAGAGTCAGTTAATAAAGTTGGAGTGAGACACTGAGACCTCTCCTGTCGTTATTACATACCTCCACATTGGTGACCCCTGTAGCGAACATGCTAAGGCTCGACGACGAAGCCAGCTCCGGCCTGGAAGCATTGGCTGCCGCCAGACTTTCACCTCCGCCGATGGCTGCGTTTGCTGTGGCACTTAAATTGCCGGATTTTTGGCTTCACGATCCTCCTTCATGGTTCGTGCACGTAGAAGCTCAGTTTGCTCTTCGTGGAGTTTCAGCCGACAATACTAAATACCACCATGTGGTGGCCTCACTTGACCCGCTGTCAACCCGCCGCGTGATGACTCTCCTCCGGGACCCCCCAGCCCAAGGCAAGTACGCCGCCCTCAAGGCGCTGCTGCTGCGGCGCTACTCCCTCTCTGATGCTGAGCGGGCCGAGAAACTCCTTTCCTTTGCGGGCCTGGGCGACCGCACCGCTCTCAATTCAATTCAATTCAATTTTATTTATATAGCGCCAAATCACAACATAAGTCGCCTCAAGGCGCTCTCGAGCTCATTGGAGAGCATGCTGTCCTTGCTGGCCACGGATGACGGAGGATTTCTCTTCACCCACCTCTTTCTCCGACAGCTGCTGGCTCCAGTGCGCGCTGGCCTTGCCAACTCCCCGCTATTGGCCACGAAGGATTACCGCTCCCTTGCGGAAGAGGCGGATCGCATCCTCCTGGCTACCAGGACTTTCGGCGTCCAGGCAATTGTTCAGGACTCACCAAATCAAATCAAATCAAATCACTTTTATTGTCACATCACATGTGCAGGCACACTGGCACAGCACATGCGAGTGAAATTCTTGTGTGCGAGCCCCACAAGCAACAGAGATGTGCAAACACAACAACACAAACGAGCAAAATACAAGAATGGCCAACCTGAAACTAATAAATATATGTACAATATATAATAGTGTATGCATTTCTGGATGTGTATACTAAATATTTTCCTACGTGTGTGTGTGTGTGTGTGTGTGTGTGTGTGTGTATACACATTTTTACAAATTAAATAGTAAAAAAAATAAATAAATAAATAATAATAATAATAATAATAATAATAATAATAAAATATATAAAATATACAGAGTTGAATATGTGCAAAACAAGTGGCATTTATATACAGTGTGGAGTGCATAATGTTGAAGTTCCAGTAGTGAAGCTGAGGTGTCTATGACGTGTTCAGCAGTCTGATGGCCTGATGGAAGAAGCTGTCTCTCAGTCTGCTGGTATGGGACCGGATGCTGCAGAACCTCCTTCCTGATGGAAGCAGTCTGAACAGTTTATGGCTGGGGTGACTGGAGTCCTTGATGATCCTCCCCGCTTTCCTCAGGCAGCGCTTCCTGTAGATGTCTTGGAGGGAGGGAAGCTCACCTCCAATTATCCGTTCAGAGCACCGCACTACTCGCTGGAGAGCTTTGCAGTTGTAGGCGGTGCTGTTGCCATACCAGGTGGTGATGCATCCAGTGAGGATGCTCTCAATGGCACAGTGATAGAAGGTCCTGAGGATGCGGGGGCTCATGCCGAATCTTTTCAGTCTCCTGAGAAAGAAGAGGCGCTGCTGCGCCTTCTTCACTGTTTTGTTTGTGTGTACTGACCACGTAAGATCCTCAGCCAGATGTACTCCAAGGAACCGGAAGCTGCTCACTCTCTCCACAGCAGCGCCGTTGATGGTGATGGGGGTGTGTACTTCTCTGCACCTCCGGAAGTCCACTATCAACTCCTTTGTCTTTGCGACGTTGAGGGTGAGATGGTTGTCTTGACACCAGTGGGTCAGGGCGCTGACCTCCTCCCTGTAAGCCGTCTCATCACCGTTGGTGATAAGACCCACCACTGTAGTGTCGTCCGCAAACTTCACAATGATGTTGTGTTTTCCCCCGCCCCTTCACCGATGCTCCAGGGGCCCTCCGACTCATCCACGGTGGCCGGAATCGCTGCACGGCGGCACCGCGGAAAGGGGCTTTGTTTTTATTACCAGCGTTTTGGAGCGAAGGCACGGCGCTGTCTCCCGCCTTGCAGTTTCCAGACCCAGGGAAACGGGCATGTCAGCGCTCTGTAGCAGCCGTGACCGCTGGCAACAAGGAAAGGCTGCTTTTCTTAGAGGACTCACGCTCGGGGAGGCGTTTCCTGGTGGACTCCGGCTCACAGAAGAGCCTTCTTCCCCCGGCTGGCTCGGACAGGCTAGCTGAGGGCTGCGGGCCATTGCTAACAGCGGCTAATGGCTCTCCCATCAAAACCTTCGGTGAAAGGTTGGTGACTGTTTGTTTTTAAGACCGTGACTTTCAGTGGAACTTTGTTGTTGCTGCTAGCTCTGTGCCTATAATAGGCGCTGATTTTCTTTGTGCTCACGAACTGCTGGTTGATGTTGCTAACAGACGTTTAATTGATGCTGTGTCATTTTCCTCATTACCCTGTTTGACTCGGGGTGCTCAGCCCGTGGTGCATGCTAACTCAGTAGATTCGGGTGACGTTTTTCAGTGTTTGCTTTCTGAGTTTCCCCTTACTCACGGTCCCCACTTTCTCGAGCACGGTGACGAAGCATGGGGTGGAGCATTACATAACTACAGTAGGGCCCCCGGTGTTCGCGCGCGCCGCCTCGACCCTGCCAAACTGGCTGTCGCTCGGAAAGAATTTGCCACCATGGAGCGTCTGGGCATCGTGCAGCATTCGAACAGTGCCTGGGCTTCTCCGTTACACATGGTGCCTAAATCTGATAGTCGGTGGCGACCTTGTGGGGATTTCCGCCGTCTTAATAATGTCACAGAGAACGATCGTTATCCCATTCCCCAAATCCAAGATTTTTCCGCTCATCTTGCGGGGACCTCGGTTTTTTCGAAGATCGATTTGGTACGGGGATATCACCAGGTTCTCGTGCACGCGGAGGATGTCCCCAAAACCGCCGTAATTACACCTTTCGGCCTTTTCGAGTTTCTGCGCATGCCGTTTGGCCTGAAAGGTGCCGCCCAAACCTTCCAGCGGTTGATGGACTCGGTCTTGCGCGGGCTGCCCTTTGTTTATGTATATCTTGATGATATACTGGTGGCCAGCAGCTCGAAGGAGCAGCACATGTTCCATCTGCGTCAGGTTTTTCAGCATTTGGCGGAGCATGGACTGATTATTAATCCGTCTAAATGCCAGTTTGGGTTGCCCGTTCTCCATTTTCTTGGGCACCGTATTTCCGCCGAAGGCGCGGTTCCGTTGCCTGACAAATTCCGAGCTGTTTCGGAATTTCCACGTCCCACAAAGGTTAAGGCACTGCAGGAATTTTTGGGGATGGTGAATTTTTACAACCGTTTTCTCCCCAGAGCGGCACATCTGCTGAAGCCCCTTTATGGGGCGTTAAAAGGTAAGAAAGCTAATGACTCCGTTGACTGGTTTCCGGAAAGCATCCAAGCGTTTTCTGATGCTAAGTCAGCGTTAGCTAATGCTGCCCTTCTGGCCCACCCATCCCCCTCAACGGCGATTGCGTTGACCACCGATGCGTCGGACATAGCGGTGGGTGTGGTGCTGGAACAGCGAATCTCGGGTGTCTGGCAACCGCTCGCCTTTTTCAGCCGTACGCTACGTGACAGCGAATGCAATTACAGCGTTTTTGACAGGGAGCTACTGGCGCTCCACCTGGCGACTCGTCATTTCCGTTTTTTTCTCGAGGGTCGTCACTTTACCGCATACGTGGACCACAAACCCTTGACGTTTGCCATGTCCAAGGTTTCTGATCCATGGAGTGCACGCCAGCAGTGCCAGTTGGCAGCCATTTCTGAGTTTACCACGGACATTCGGCACGTGGCTGGTAAATACAATCATGTGGCTGACTGTTTGTCCCGTGCGCTGGTTTCTCCCGTCTTTCTTGGCATAGACTACTCCGCCATGGCTGCCGATCAGAGCGGTGACCCGGACATCCTCACGCCTAAATCCACCCAGACGGGCCTCATACTAGAGGACAGACCCGTGCAGGACGGTGGTCCCCTCCTCGTCTGTGACGTTTCCACCGGCCGCCCTCGCCCAGTGGTTCCCGCTTCCTGGCGTCGTCAAGTTTTTGACTCGGTACATGCTCTCTCTCATCCAGGGGTCCGGGCCTCTGTTAAACTGGTCAGCTCTAAATTTGTTTGGCCAGGCCTTCGCAAATCTGTTAAGGAATGGGCGTCAGCGTGCATTCCCTGCCAGCGTGCGAAGGTTCATAAACACACCAAGGCGCCCCTGGAGCCGTTCTTCATACCCGGCAAACGTTTCGATCATGTGCATGTCGATCTGGTGGGTCCTCTGCCGCAGTCACAAGGTTTTACGCACCTTTTGACTGTTGTTGACCGGACCACCAGGTGGCCGGAGGCGGTCCCCCTGGCGTCCACTACCGCAGCAGTGGTGGCCAAGGCATTTTTGTCAACCTGGGTCTCGCGTTTCGGCCCACCCGCGGACATTACGTCAGACAGAGGCCCCCAGTTCATTTCCGAGCTTTGGTCGGCCATGGCTGATGGACTGAGGGCTAAAGTCCACCGCACAACCGCATACAACCCGCAAGCTAATGGGATGTGTGAACGGTTCCACCGGTCGCTTAAGGCTGCTTTTCGCGCCTCCTTAAAGGATGGCAATTGGGTTGACCGCCTCCCGTGGGTTTTGCTTGGGCTGCGCTCTGCGGTTAAGGAGGATCTCGGCGCTTCCCCAGCTGAGCTAGTGTTTGGTCAGCCCCTCCGCGTGCCTGGAGAATTCTTGCCCGAAAATCCTCCTCCCTGCTTTGATCCATCGGTGCTATCTCTCAACCCGCTTTTGCACTCGCTTCGGGTTCCTGGTCCGGTGGACCATTGCGTGCCTGACACCTTTGTTCCAAAGACTTTAGAGACTGCTAAGTTTGTTTTTGTCAGGCACCATGCCCACAGGACACCGCTGCGGCCGCTGTATGACGGCCCATTCAGGGTTATTGAACCGGGCCAGAAACATTTTGTTTTGGATTTTGGGGGTCGAAGGGAGACTGTGTGTGTGTTGACAGACTTAAACCTGCACATGTTCTTCTGGACAGTAATGTAGTGCCGGCCCAGGCCCCTCGCTGTGGCCGCCCTCCTTCGATGGGGTTGACAGACTCTGGTTTTCCCCCCAGGACTACCCCCGGACCACCGGCGTTTGAGCCTCCTCCTGCCTTTCCTGCTCGCCTTCACCAGCCTCATTCACAGGATGGACCTTCCTCTGCCTGTTCTCTCCCTCCCAGGTTCAGTCATTCGGGTCGTTTGCTTAGACCCAGTGTCCTGGACTGAATAGAGATCTAACTGTGTGTTCGGGGGGGGGGGGGGGGGGGGTATGTGCGGCGGACCACCAGGTGGCTCCACTCACACCCAAGTTAAAGGGAAGTGTTGGGGTGGAGATTTTGGCGCTCACTATATGTGAAGTTCTGAGAGTCAGTTAATAAAGTTGGAGTGAGACACTGAGACCTCTCCTGTCGTTATTACATACCTCCACAGTATCGATATTGAACCGCTCGATACAGCGCTTTCGGTTCGGTACACATATGTATCGAACAATACAAATTTTTTTATTTATTTTATCAACTTTTCTTCTGACGATGCTGCCTGTGTTGAGAGCTCAGTGGACTACTTCGCCTAGGCTGCACTGTCGAGTGCAGATCCACTGAGCGCAGTGCAAGCTAGCAAGACAGAAGCTAAGCTCATTGCAACATAGCAACTGCCTCATTGCTACCCGAAATTGAACCTCCCCCACCCTCATTCAGATCTGGCGTTTGGAACTATCTTGGTTTTCATGTGAAACATGACCCTGATGGTAAGCGCGTCATGGACAAAAGTAAAACAGTATGTCGGATGTGTCACGCAATGCTCAATTGGTGGGAACTAGCGCGTTAGCACAGTTAGCTTGCTTGTTAACGTGTTGATGCCGTCCAGCCCCATGCACGGGGCGATCCGCGGTAACTCATTAACGGAGATTTTCCACGTTATGGCGTTAATGTCATTTTAACGAGATTAACGCTGACAGCACTAGTGGGAACACAACGAATATGACTGCACATTTACGCCGACATCATCCTAGTTCAAAGACAAGTGGAAGCAGACAAAAACAACAAGCACACATGCTACAAACTTTACCCGAGTCATTTAGACAGCCGTTAGCACATGATTCTCCTCATGGGGACCTGATATGTTTAATATGCTGCTGAGAGTGTACCCCAGAAGAAGTGTATAGCTTTTATTTTGGAAAGAGCCATTTCTCTGTAATAAACACTCTTTTTCAAAGATGAGTGATTTCTCGATCAGATAGATTTTTTTTAATTATTAATTTGTTGTTTCAGCAACATTAAATTTAATAACTGTACTTTTGAGTTAAAATATATATTTATAATTTTAATAAATGACAAATTAAAAAGGCATGAAATATTTTTGTATCGAAAAAATATTGAACCATGACACCAAAGTATCGAACCGAACCGAACCGTGAATATTGTGTATCGTTGCACCCCTACTTAATAGTATTTCTGTTTTAATGTAAGCTTCCCCTCACTTATTGGTCACAAAATTAAGTAAATGATTAACAAAGAATTTGATTTATTTTTTTATTCTAGAATTCAATGAAAGCAACAAAAAGATAGTATTAATGTAATGAAAATGCAAAGTTAACATATTAAATCATGAATATCCCACTGTGGAGTCATACGTGGTAAAAGATTATGGCTTGCAATGGGGCATAACACAAGAATTCCTTAAACATGTTGTTGTTTGATAGTAAAAGTTGCCATCCCCTGCCCCAGTTGAATGATTATGATTTATTTGCCCCATTTGCTGTGCTGCAAAGCTGCGTGTGGGCAAAAAGACTGATGAATGCCAAGAAGAAGCTTCTGAAATTAAACTATTTATGGTGTTGTCCAGTCTTGTGGTGAGCTTAGCAATTGAAATAAGCAACGGGTTTCTCCAGAATTTAAAAAATAGATTTTAAAGTTGAGCTGTAATTATTCTAAATCTTTCCTTTCATTGAGTTTTTTTTTTTTTTTTTTTTTTACCAGGAGGAATGGACTGGCATTTGGAAAGGATGGCAGGGCTGCAGCTAATCTGTAGCTAATGAGCTTTTCTTTGAACGTCAGTTGATGGGTTGGACATAAAAGAATAATAAAAAACAGTTTTTCACTTGAAATACAGATATATTCTTGCATACCTTAATGTGGAGGCAGTGTGGTGTGTATGCCTGCAATGTGGTGGCAGAAAAACCCCCCATTTGATTTAATGTAGGATAAAAAAAGACTCTGCGATTGTGTCATCAAAACTAAGAGATTGTACTTTCACACAAGCTGACAAATACACCTGACTCCTTTAAAGGTTGCCAAACTTTTCCTCTAAACCATAAGATAAATTCACTAATTAACATTTAAGAGTTATTTTATCAAGTTCAAGGATCTTATTCAAGTGCAGCATTTAGTGCTGGAGAGCCAGAATCTTGCCAAAAATGAATTTCGTTAAAGTATTATTGTTCAATTTGCTACTGTTTGCATGCAAACATCGAGCTATTTTATCATTGGAGATTATATCTGTTATTATTCATTATGTATGCAACAGATGCACAAAATAAGCAGGTCAGAAGCTGTGAAAAACCTGGCTGGTGACCTCCAGATTTCACAGAAATGCCAGAAAGATGATATGTATGATATGCAATATGTGTAATAATAACCTTTTCATTGCAGTGTTACTGTCCATAGAGATGATGTGACACTACCACTGTCGTCATTCCCATGGTCTGCCAGCAAGTATTAATTACCAGGTAGGGGTGAAGGGTAAATTCAATGTATAGAAGATTAGAGGGAATTTACAACAACATCACACTGAAGCGATTATGATCATTACTATCATAGCTATTTTTAATATGGAAACAAAAGTGTAAAAGAGACATATGGGAAATACAAATGGTTTCTCTTAAAAACAAAAATACTCCTTATAGAATGAATTATTTAAAGCACTCTTTAAATTCCACTCTTTGCCCAAATATAGACAGTTTTGTGTATTTCATATTTAGCATGTCCAATAGAGCTGAAAGATGGTTAGTTGGTTAGTGGGTGAAGAAAAGCAAGCATCCCTTTTAAGAGGCTGGTAATGTCATGAAGTCAAAGAAATTGAGGTGGGGCATCCATTTGGAGCATCACTTGTGCAAAACACCGGAAACTGCAAGGACTATGGATGGAAATTAGCAGCTAGATCTAATACAATCCATTGATTCTCTTACTAACATTAATGTTTTTCTACATTGTCACTGACAAATAAATACAACCTCAAATCTAAAAAAGTTGGGAGGCTGTGTAAACTGCAGTTAACAGAAGGCAATGATTTGCAAATCCCACAAACACACATTTTAGTTACAGTAACATGTAGCAACCATATCAAATGTTTTGACTGAGAAATAAAATTATAAAATTACTAGCCCAACAAGTGCATCCCAACCAGTAAAGTAAAAATCTGAATTGTTTTATCCTAATAAGACAATGGGGCAAATTGTACTGACAAACTTGTCAGTATTACTGCACACAAGGATCATTTAGAGTTGCCAAATCTATACAATTTCATTTTTAATTCTAATGCTAAGGTTAAATGGAAACCTGGCGAGATCAAACACGCTGCTAAACTCTTAATAGACCACGGTGTACTTCATAGTTCACTGTCTATGATAAAGTTAACTTTGAAATGTCTTTTAGAGTAAAATTCCTGTAGGAATCATATTCATTTTCTATGTGGTAAAAGCTCCCAGTCCTAGAGGAGTGGGGCATCTGCCAGTTACGCTGCAGGTGTGGTAGAGCTAGTGGAGATGTGATTTAGTTTCTAACTGCTCAGTTGATTCGTTTTTTTTTTTTTTGCAAACACTTATAAAGTTTGCAGTCAAAGAAACCTGATGGAGTTTGTATCTACAGCTACAGATTTTACACAATAAATCAACTTTGTTATCAGAGACTGAGGAGATTTTTGACTTTGAGTTATTTGGCTTTTTATGCATAAAAAGACATTAAATAATAATTGTTTTGGGATTTTTGAGACGCAAATGGGCCATTGTAACATCAAAAACGATCACTATGGATATAGTATATACCAAAGTTGTTACACTTTGTCTTGATCTGTCGTATAGCATTACATAATAAGATGCACTCTGTGTCATGGTCCGCGGCCCGGCGTCTGAGGTGCTGATGGGATGCCCACTCCCGTGGGCGTGGCCGCTGACTCCACACCTGCATCCCATCCCAGGCGATCACCAGGTGGACCATTTAATCCTGCCCAGCCTGCTGCTCCACGCCAGTCCGTAATCGTCCTTCAGCGGTAACGCACACCTACGGGAAAGTCCTTAGGCAATCCTATCCGTGTGAACTAGTACTAACTCTGCCTTGTATACCCAGATCACTGCTCGGCGTGTTTTGAGTCACCAGCCTGTCCACCTGCCTGTGCAGAATTTGGATCACGATCAACCCCAGCCGCCTCGCCCTTTCTGGAGCTTCTCCCCACGGACCCTCACCCCTCCCTCCGGTTCCCTTGGCCCCGCTATCATCGTAAGACGCATACACTACCTCCCCTCGTATGCTGCCGGTTTACCCGCACCCCAATAATCCTTTTTTCTTTTTCTGTTTCAGCCTCCCACGGTCCCGCTCTCGGCGTTTCCTGCGCGATTCTTCTCCCGGTCCCTCGGTTTCTCTGGTTCCGTGCGTTTTCTCCCTTCTACTCTCCCGGGACACTCTCAGTTATAATAAAGTTTATTTTTTCTCTCGTACCGCTGTGTGTGTGTTCTGCTCCTGGGTCCAGCTTGTGTGTTGAACTTCGGTTCTTGACACTCTGTTTACATGCTGTTAGTCCATATCTGAGTTGCTCGCTTATGCCTGAAGTTTGCAAGTGCTAAAAGATGGATCTTTGAGACCACAGTATTTTCCCCACAGTTATAGCAATAATAATATAGCAATAATTAATAACAGGGCTGGGAGATGAATTTAATTGTGAAGTCATAATTCTGTCTTTTAACACTTAATAGAATAGAATAGAATTCAACTTTATTGTCATTGCACATGCACAGGTACAGGGCAACGAAATGCAGTTTGCATCCATCCAGAAGTGCTTTAGTGATATAGATATATTACAATATATATTAGCAATAATATAGATATGTAAGTATATTACAGAAATGGGTCTATTATGGAATGTTATAATGTACACAGTATGAAGTATGTTGTGAATATTCTATAACTATAAGTATGTACAGGCTGTAGTGAGTACAAGCTATGTACAGGATATGAACAGGATATAAATATGAAAAACTATACAGAATATGAAATAAATAACTTTAAAGAAATCTGAGATATACAGCTATACAGAAATGGGAACTATGCAAGTTGTAAACAGTTGTAGGGTTAAAAATTATCGTATGTACAGAATGATTATTTACACAGAGCTATACAAGATAAGTGAGGGTGTGGATAATTTCTACAGAGGCTATATAAAGTGCTAGTGGTTGTGAGTGGTGGTTCAGTCCATGTTATTATTGTGTGTTTGAGGGTGCACGATCTGATATCCTCGTGTCGGTGTTGTTCCCACATCATCATAATAAATGTTGTTCCAGGGTCCACATTACAAGTAACCAATCACCTTCTTGTGACGTCATACTTTTGCGACTTCGAAAAATACCCGCCTTAAAAAAAACAAATGTTCTTCGAGAAACCGCCTTTTGTCCGCCGATCCAGCAATTTCAATTCCTCTCAAGATACTTTTCTTTAATAAATGGTAAGCATAATACATATGTTTTCCTTGAAATGGATAGCTGTTTGTTTGCTAGTGATAGGCTACTTGCGAACCAGTGTTCTCCAGACAGAGAATTGCGTGTCAATGTATTATGATTTATTATGAAAGTACAGGTGAATATAGCTCTCCCGTCAATATATTATGATATATAATAAATGTACAGGTGAATATAGCTGTCATAACAATGTCAGGCAAAATTGCAGTAGCTTCCCTGATCATTTTACAAACATAAGTGAAGAGAATCTGGACTAAAAGGCCTAGACTAATGGTTGTGTGCTGAATCTATGAATCAAACTATCACCTGGAAACATAATTAACTGGTCCATAGCTGTGAAACTGGACATGAGTTCTTGATTCTATGGAGATTAACAGTAATCCAGAAATTTACAAATTTGTCCTGGGACATCGTGTAAATGTTGTCCCTGGGACATCGCGTAAATGTTGTCCCTGGGACATCGCGTAAATGTTGTCCCTGGGACATGTCCCTGGGACATCGCGTAAATGTTTTTTTCTTTCTTTGGCTCTCGGAGGAGGCGGACGCACTTTTCTCCTCTCCCTTATCTTTCCTGCTAGTTCTTATGTCCTTGTCTAGTCTCGTGTCTTTTTTGTATTACTTTCCCTGGAACACTCTCTCACAGTCTGTGTCTAAAACCTAAAAGAGAATTATGGATTTAATCAACTGGTCTCTGAATGCTATTGACACCCTTTAACGAGAAGTCTGGGCTCGGGAGAACCCGAGTGCCCTGGAGGGACTTTCCCTGCCGGATACACGATGGACAGGTGGCAGAGGATCGTGTGCCTGACTGTCGATCGAGGACGCTGAAGATATCTACCTATTCGGAACCATGATAACAGGGTTCTTGCTAATCGGAGCTGGCTTGGCCCTGGCTTATCGGAGAATTAAGAGAGAGGAACCGGCTGTTCAAACCCCCACAAGGCTGCCCGCTGGGATTGGAACGACAGGTGCGACTTCTCAGAAAGGGCTCACTGAAGGCAGCATGGTTAAGAGCTTGGAGGCGCTTATGACTGCAGTGAATGCTCAGAATAACACCTTTGAGCGTATGTATGTTGGATTACATCAGGAAAGAATCAACTCTGAACAACATCTCTGGGCGGAGCTGGATTACACCTCGGATCAGTTGGCTGCGGTCGTGAGGTCTCAGAATCTGCTATGTGAGCAAAAAGAGTGACAAGACCACAGAATCGACGGCTAATAACATCACGGAGAAGCTCACAGCTATTAACGGGAGACTGAGAGACCAGTGTCGGAGTGTTAAAAAACAGCTTGAAATTCTCAATTACCATCATAACCCGGCTACCCCTTCGGCGCCAGCTCAAGGCCTCTAGCCGAACAATTACTCCCTGATAACGACTGTGTTGAGTCTGTTCCTTCCCATTCCCTACAAGGCAACCTGGGTTGGCTGGAAGACTGTTTACTTAGCCTGGCAGGGCGAAGGACACAACATTTAAGCCTCCACTGAACTATGGACACGCACACACATACATATACTGACACTGATAAGCACTCACTGACGCATCACCCTCCCTACCCCGGATCCAACGCCACCTCCAACGCTTACCTCCCCCATGATGTGGACATTGGGTCAGCTGGAGGCGCAGTCGAAAGATTGTAGCGGTCCCAGATCAGATGTACACACTGGAACTCTTTCCCATGTTGCTTGTCTGTGTTTATTGTGTTATGGTGTGTTGATACCTGTGCATTCCTGTATTATCCTTTTGTGTTGCACATTTCAATGTTTTTTTTCCTCGCTACCTGGCCTGACCTGTCTCCCCAATGTGATGTTTGTATTGTATGTACGGTCGGCAAGGTCTGTCATCTCGGTTGTGGGCAAAAGACCTGCAACTGACAAATAAAGGCTATCTCATCATGTTGTCCCTGGGACATCATGTTAAAGCTGCCAGAGACATACCATAGCTTCTTTTAGCCCCTGTTTGTTTTGAGATATATCTATCTATCTATCTATCTATCTATCTATCTATCTATCTATCTATCTATCTATCTATCTATCTATCTATCTATCTATCTATCTATATCTATATCTATATCTATATATCTATATATATTTTAATATTATATTTAATATTTACATTGTATTGCAAAAAACCCCAAAACAAGTTAAAATGAATTAATGAATATTGACTAATTAAACCTTTGTTATTTTTCCACCAGAAATGGACGATATAATTAGAAGAAGTGTTCTGAATGACGAAAAAAAAAAAGAACTGGAAAAGATAGACAACTTTGTGTGCATGTGTCACAATGCCAGGAGGACCCATTCAGTGTTGTGTTAGAAAAATTGAACTCATTAACCCTTCATGGACATTATAAATGTTTAAATGTGGCCTCAGGTAAAGACAGGAAAAGAGACTATTACAAATTCAACTGCATCAGAGCTGGGAAAAAAAGTCGAAACAGCTACAGAGCAGTGGGCTGTAAGGCCTATGTTTCATTTAAAGTACTCAAATGTTGGAAAGACCACACAGTCATCGTGCAGCGCACATATGATAAGCATGATGGGCATGATCCTTCGGACCCAAAAGACACACATTTCAACAATATTTCCAGTGATTTGAGGAGGAACATTGAGGAACTGCTTTCCCTTGGAACTAAGCCAGCCATCATACTAACTGAATGTCATAAATGGGCCAAAGAACATGAACACAGAGATCTTCACAACAGAGAGCATTTTGTCACACCACGTGACATTGACAGTGTTAGAACCTGCATGATGAGGAAGAAGCACTTTAACTGTGGAGACAGTCAAAGTGTACATACCTTACTTAATGGAAAACATCAAGAACATGTTCTCTTCTATCAACCATACACATCTGACCAAGAACTAATGATTGTTTTGCAGACACCTGTAATGAAATCAAACATGGAGAACTATGCAAAACAGTTAGTATTTGTTGACAACACACACTGTGTTAACCAGTATTCATTTCCCTTATTCACACTTGTTGTAAGAGATGATCATGGGCATGGAGTCCCTGTGGCCTATGCTATTGTCAGCAACGAAAGTCAGAAAACCCTGGAAACTGTTCTTGGAATAGTTTGTGAGCATTTCCCAACTTCCCCGAGGTAAATAATACATTGACAGCTATTAATTTTGAAATAATTCCTTTTCAAAAAAGTTATAACATGCCAGAATCTAATGCTATAGCTGCAGCATGGGCTGCAAAAAACTTTCCTTTCCAGTTGTTAAAGTTATTCCTATAGGCTGTATGCAGTATTTTATATAACTACTTGTGAGTTGAAATGTTTAATTTGGCATTGAAGTGGTGCTTTGAGATAGCAAAAACATTTTCATTTTTTTCTGTAGAGCATTTATGGTTGACAAAGACTTTGCGGAAATAAATGCTTTGCAGAAGGTTTTTCCAGAGTCAGCTATCCTTCTATGCTGGTACCATGTCCTGCAGGTAAACCACATTGTTTTCTTTTCACGTTGTCTAAGATGCAACTGAAACACATTTTTACAACAGGGTCCTGTTGTCATGATTTGCCTCATTGTGATATTCACCTACTCAGGTTAATGAATATAAAGGGATAAAATGGTGAGTGACTATGTCCATCCATTTAAGACCACAGTGCACTCATCTTCTGGTGGCTGCTTCCCAAAGCTCTTTTTGACATTTAAAAATATGTTTGCCTGGTTGATTTCTGTAATGCACAGGTCCTCTTGTCCAGTGAGTGACAAAGTTATTTTTGGACGTCAGCTTTCTTTTATGCTTTTTGTACAGCTGCTCCTCTGTCTCTCTCTCCAGATTAACTTTTTTTCCTCTGACATTCACAGGCTGTTAATCGATGGCTTTCAAAATCAGAGTCCATGGGCTTTCTAACACCCAAAAGAGAAATGAAATCATTTCTTTCTTTTGTAAGCTGAAAGCTTGCACATCTGTAAGTGTAATTTGTCTATTTCACATTTTGATTTCTTGATTACACTAAGAGCATAATAACTTTCAGTTGCTAAAAAAAGTTACAGAGAGATACAAAATAGATTTTGAAACAATTTCTAAAACTGGCTTCTTATCTTGCTTATCAAAACAAGTACTTAAGCTGTGCAGACCATCATTGTGTCACCCACTGTGCAGTAGAACTTGTGAGTGGGATTCTTTCACAGACAGATGCTGAAACCAAATATGCTTATAGGTTTAGTGTTCCTTCTTAGCCATTGTAAGGGAAGAAATAATTGCTTCCTAATACAAAAACACGACATATTATTAATAACTTAAAATTCTTAATGTTATTCAATAAAAGGAAAAGGGCTTCAATACATAATATTAAAGATTTCAATAGGTCTGTTAAATGGATTGAAATATATTCTGTTGCATCCAATTCTCTTAGGAGGACGACTTTAAAATCACATCAGCAGAGTTCTGCCAGACATTTAGGCAATACCCTTTGGTGTGCCAGTATTTTCAGAAGCACTGGGAAGGCATTGGCCACATGTGGTGTGACTACAGCCGTCGCTTCAGTCACGCTCGCTCTGAAACAAACAATGTGATTGAAAGGTATGATTTATTATTTTGCCCTCATTCAATTGTATTGCTAAAAAAAGATATTATGCATGTTGTTAAGGTTCAAATATTGGGGATGGAGACAAGAGAAAAAACCACAATAACAACACTGGTCCGGCCGGGTTGAGTCAAACGATGATTTAATGATCACACACGTGGGAGATGGACACTGATGCAGACAGCCTCAAAATCTCAAAATGGTGGAGCATTGCTCAAACTTTTATAGCCTCTGGTGCCTCCACCTTATCATAAAAAGCCTAAACATTCACATGCTCTCTCTCACACAGCGCCTGAGCTACGACCTTGGCTCCCTGTTTATCTGCTCCTGCTGAAATGGGGCAGAAAACTCCAGCACACTCTGTTCTCTTCTACTCAGACAAATTAGACAATAACCTTCTGCGAACAGTATTTCTTATAACTCAGCAATATAATGCATCATAAAACAATATCATTCATTCACAACAAGTCAGCAATTTAATGTAATGCAAATCAGTTTAACTAATGCAATAGTTATCAGCTTCTTCTAATTCAGGAGAATAATGCAAACTAAAACTACATAATAATTCACAATCTTTAATTCGGGGTATAACATGGCATAAAATAATATTAGAATCTAACAATTCCCCCTGATGAGGTCATTAGAATAATGACCTCACCAACACCCTTCAATTCAGTGAGGCCGGGTTCATCTCTTCTCACTCCTGAGGTCCTTTGTCCCCCTGAGGGGCGAACCATATGTGGGATGACCTCTGTGTTTGCGCAATTCAGATGCAAGAAAAACTAGGATTCCAACAGTAGCAGGTCCAGATGACACTCTCCTTGTCTCCCACTGCTTTCAGCCTTTATTCTATTGCTGCAGCTACCAGTGTCGTCCAGTTGGGTGATCCTCTGCTCTTAATTCTTCAACCTTAGGGGTTAGACAACCCTTCAGTCGTAACACAGATCAGGGGATTATTCTGCCCCGATTTCAAACAACGATCTGTGTATTCTCCAGAAAAAGGAACAGGAAGGTGTCCCCTTTTTTCCCAAAAGCCTCTCGAACTTCGTTGGTCTGGTGTTCCCGGATTTCCGCCAACCCCTTCATGGTTATTGCTGTGTTTATGGGATCCATCCTTTTGTGGTGACTAGCTGGAGCCCAAACGCCATGACCCTTGGACCCAGTTGATGTCTCGGCAGTCACTGTGTCTGACTCTGCTACGGAGGATCCTCGCATCTCTGTGACCTCGTCTGGTGTCTGTTCCTTTCTCTGTAAGAGACAGAAAACCAAAACACCTCTCTTCCTAACCCTAATAATCTAATGTTGTTATCTACTGACCTTCTAGTGATTCAGAATTGGTCTAAACATTCAGAATGTCCCAGGGACTTATTCTAATCATATCTTATGTGTGTGTAAGCGTGTTTGCATTTAGCCCTCTGCACTCAAGGCATTTCCTACACTTTATCAGTCCGGACAGTCACGCCGAACGAAGCTTCTGACCTTCAAAAGGCCGAGTGCCAACTCGTTATAAGCACATTTGCAAGGTGTGTCTGAAAATTATTGAAACCCCTCTTTTTAACAAAAGACAAAAAATTAACAAATCTTCTAAACGCTATTCAGTTCATTTCAATGAGTAATGATTAAACATGAAAGTGATAGTTTATGCTTTTTCACTGATTCTCTAAAAGGTCCGTCTTCTCGGACCGCTATTAGCTTAAGCTTTACCATTCCTAAATTATTAAAGACACAAATGAAGTTATAAAATGTTCAAATAATCCTGGTTTGATGTTAAAGCTCAACCTTCCCCCCCTTTTTTGACACATTCCAATGTGTCAAATCAACGGAGCTAGAACATTCAAAAAAAAAAAAAAGTTAGGCAGCTACAAAGTTTCCCAGACTCTTAAGGTGATCCGCGTGTAACGTTCTGACTCAGGTATTTAATATTTTAATAAATCTCGTTTAATTAACTGCCACTATTTAAACTAACCTTAAAGACATAATTTAAGAAAAGATCACAAAGAATAACATGATATCAGTGTTTTGTAAGCGCGTGCGGCCTTCTATGCTCGAAGCCTTTCCCCTCAATAGATCAGTCAGACATTTGCGCTGACTGTAGCTTTTAACCCTTATTAACTTGAGCACAACTCTACAATGAGCAACAAGTTGCAATATGTATAAAAATGATCATGGTTACACCTGCAATGAAAAATTATATCATTATCCTAACACCTGTAAATGGAAGATTCATCAGAAGTTATAACAATCACAGGAACACAGATGTTAGTATAAGGTCAAAAGCTTCAATAAATGATCATCGATGCAATGCTTGTTGCATGATTCTCATACAATAATAATGCTGACATTGAAAATAACAGTATAACACCCCCTTTTGTCCCGTTTCACTTGACACCTAAACGTTTATAAATGCCTCTTTAATTCTTGCTTTTATTTCCCCCTTTTCTCCCCTTACTGACCACAGCAGGGGGATCTTAGTTTTGAATCAGCCATGAATCCAGCTCACCTGATTCATCAGTGAGCTCCACCATCACTGGCGTCTGACAGGGTGGTGCTGCATACTCTTCCTTTAATGTCACTATTTTCAACCTGTTAATTAGAGTGTTTAAACCTGAAGTCGACTACGTCCACAACAAGTCAATACAGCTGTAAATGTGGCCAATTATCAATCTATTACCAATCAATAACAACAGATAACTTCTATTTTATGCATGCTTTTAATCAACCACTCACCCAGAGGATCTCCAATCCCAGCAAGTTCCTTCTCCTCCTTTAATGAGTCTGTCCTCCTTCCATGCCCTGGTAACCGGTCCATCCAGAGCCATATGATCTCAAATATACATACAACAAGCCAAACCACACCTTGGTCACACCAACCCCTTCCCACCCCCAAGATGTCCAATGCCATCCTAGTATGGACTGTCAAAAGTGGCTTTAACGCTGACTGTCCTGACAATCCATCTCATACTTTTCCTGGTCAGATTTGCCAATCTCTGCACCAGGGTTTTAAACGTTTCGCCATTTTCATTAGGTTTTATTTTTTATTTAGTTTCGACTCCAGATTTTCAATTTTTTGCCAGTTGTAATTAGTTTTTACCAATTCTTTGCTAGTTTAGTCTAGTTTTTATTTTCTGAAAATCCTTAGTTTCAATTTAGTTTTATTTGTGTTTTGCAAAAGTTAAGTGTAACAAAATCTCAGTTCCATCATATCAATCATGCTCTTCTGGTTATCCTTGGGTGTTGAGACTAATAACTATTAACTCTTGCCGCACCGAGTGGTCCTAATTTTGGTTAAAGTTAATTGATAACCTTTTGAAGGCGATTGTTTCACACCTTTATTTAGATGTCCCAGTCCTGTTATCTCGGGATACATCACGCTGCCTTATCTGGGGTTAGCTGTTTTCTTGGAATGCGAGTTAAGTGGGTGAGCTCTAAAAAGAGGGGGAGTGTGCTCCCCCTGATGAGGTCTTCTAGGTAAGCTAGGTTAACCTTCTTGTGTGAGCTTTTCAAGTGCACTTTTAAGGTTTGTGGGATTTTTTTTGTTTTATAAATGTCCCTCAAGACCCCCTGATGACCCAGTAATTCATTTTTGCGCACTGTAGTACACATTTAGTTTTTTGCTTGTAGCTCTCATACTCTACTTGCCACTCCTCTAAGTCCTGATGTTTCTTAGAGAGGACAACAGAACCTTTAAAATTATATCCCATGTGTGGGGGTGTGGCCTTGCCAATTGTTTTTCCCACCTTTTCAAAATGGCTGGCGTGCCCACAAGCACATTTTATGGAAGAAAGAAAGGTAAGCTTGATATTTACAATTAAAATGTTTTGTTAAACTCAGATTTTTATTTTATTCAAAAAATAAACATCTAGTAAATAATTTCAGGGGTCTTTAAGAATTAGGCTCATTTACTTTCACAGGGAACATGACTAATTTATTAATGTGTGCTCTACACATTGGGACTTTATATTTATATTTATTTCACTTTTTCCTAATACCCAACTTTTGACCAAGGCGGAGAGAATTCTTAACACAATTATTAAGGGAGATTCAAACATAGATTTTTCAAAATATGAGAGGGTCAGGACCCACTAGAAGCCACACAAAGATTATCTAGATGCAGTGGCAGATGTAATAGAGAAAGACACAGGGCCACCTGAAATCTGTCATCCTATCTGGTGCAAAACCAACATGTAGTAGAATCTGGAATTTTGATTTTGAGTTAAAAATAAAATATGGGTAAAATGCAGAAATCTTTTCCAGTAAAGTAAAAAATAAGAGTCGCAATTATAGTTGAATCCATAACACCTAATTGTTTCTACGAGATCACGTCGTTGCTGAGAGTTATCAGTGATCTCAATGTGTGAAAGGAACTCACAGTATCTGGGGTTTAAGCTCCTCTTGGCTGAGAAACCTGGGACAAACATGTGAACAAGACCTGAATAATACCAGTAATGAAGACTTCTCTCCAAAGATCAATAAAAGGAAAGCCCCAATCTGATGAGAGTCTAGCAAAATATAGTTCACTCCACTTGCCTGAAATGGTTAGCAGTCCAAGGCATTTCAGTTGTAGAATGATTGGGTACAACAATGAAACAGATGTGAGATGAGGGAAGTGCCAAATGTTCCTTTGTGTCTCCAAATAAAATCAGTACTTCCTCAGATTTCCTAAATAAATTGACTTTTGTGAAGTAGAAAGTTCAGTGCCATCACTTATTCCTAAACCAATAGTTTACAGCTAGTGAAGTGTCAGTGACTTCTGGGTTGGTCCCTGATCTTCATCTTATGAGATTGTTATTTTAATAACACTTGATTCATTTAAAAGAAAAAAGAAAAAAAAGAAAAAAGAAAAAACGAAAATATTTTCTCCCTGTTTTTTCTTATTCTCTGGGTCTCAGGAGGACATTACGTCCCTCTCCACTACAAGACTCTTGTTATGTCTACAAAACAGTCATATTAAAATCATCCTCAATTCTATTCTGGCGCTGTCTCCCGACTTTTCCTGACCTGATTCTGCGCGTGAACGGAGCAGCAACACAGACGACTCGACTAACGTACTACCTTAATTTCACTATAGCAGGGCACGCACACATCAATGCAACCAAACACATTTTGCTATAAATCTAGTTAATTTTAGTTAATTTTGTGAACATTCAGTACAGTTTTAGTTAGTATTTCTTTCTTTTTTTTGATTTTATTACCGTTAACGCAAATTTTTCCACTTCTACTTTTCGTTATTTCATTTGTTGTCTTTAATAATAATAATCTCCTCTGCACCCTTGAATAAACACCATTAACATGATCAACCTTTTGCTGCTTGTTATTTCACCATCTTATTGAATCAAATACTTCATACTTATGTGGTTTACGACATTATATTTATCTAAATCTCCACTTTGTGTCTAAATGTTTGAAGAATTTTTGAGGGTCAAATTTTGAGAATTTGACCATAGTGAAAGTTATGGCGTTATCACCCCCTTTGGGGATTACCTTTTTCCAGTTTTGATGATATTCCTCCCCGTTCTTTATTTTTTTGCAAGTACCCCTCTTCGGTGGCGAGAAACTGTTGGTGTGATCAAGCGGGTGCTGTAAAAACAAAAGCTCAGGACAGAACAGTCACCAGTCATGTACTTCATTCAAAATTAACAAATATCAAGCTTCATATTGATCCTCTGAGTGTAATGGTACATTTTAATTTGCACTTCTAAAAACAATATTTTCTTTATTTTACTCTTGTTCTTGTGCAGCACCACCCCTCAGCACATGCCCCTGTTATTTTATCTTACTTTTAAATTGTTGACTACTTCAAGAGAGCGCCCAAAAGACGGGGACCAGTGTTTATCATTACATATCTCCATTTTGAGTGTGGCTGTCTATCATTCCCCTCTTATTCATAGACCTCGGTGGAGGGTTTTTTGTTTGTTTGTTTTTTTCTAAAATTAATTGACTCTCTATAGTGACCCACTATGGTTAATAATAACATGCTCAGTCATGAGTGGGATCAAACCTTTTCTTCACTTTAGCATTTAATATTCCCAACAATATAATGTAATACCTTAATTAAAACACAGCTACTAAAACACAATTTCCTTAATGCAAACATCAGTAGCTCAAAATTAGCAACCAAAGGGTTCAGTCTGCAGTTCACACTGCTGTGAAGCTACAGCTCTTTAGTCTCTGTCATTCTTCTGTTCTTGCAGACAAAACAAAGCAAAACAAAACATCCACCCTTCTTTTACAGGCTGGGTGAATTGTCTGTGGACATTCAATAATCCTAAAGTCAGCACCGTTTTTGTCTCAGTATCAAGTCAGTTAAACTTTTAGTCGTCAGTCCATGACTTTTAGTCGTCAGTCATATGCATACATCCACACACATTCATACCAAAAGTTGCTGATAATGGAGTCTCACAAACAATGTGATTGAAAGGTATGATTTATTATTTTGCTCTCATTCAATTGTATTGCTAAAAAAAAAGATATTATGCATGTCAATGGAAAATTGTATTTAGTAGTCAGTATAATCTTTTAGTGATATAAGTTTGCATATGATAGAATACTGCATGTAGTTATTTGTATTAGGAAATATTCAACCATGTATACTTACAGCTATATAATCAATTGTGTGTGATCTCTAACAGGCTGCAGGCTTGGTGTGCACTCCAGGAATGCACCCCCACGTCCTGGGAGCATGAGAGTTCGTACCTTGTTTTATTGTTTTACGGTAGGATTAACGTAGCTATGTCTGTTTTAGTTTAAGTGCTTCTTTACATATAGATGAACTGCTGGACTTCCTCACCATGTTATTTAGGGTGAGGGGGAGACTGCCCTCTTTGTGACCAAGGATGTACCTTTTGTGCCTTCATGTTATATGACCCTTTGATCAGCAGGACACACACACACACACACACACACACACACACACACACACACAGAAGTATAAAATAAAGACAGGGGCAGTGCTCAGCGCGAGTCTCTCTGTCTGGAGGCTGCCCTTGCTAGCAAGACGTTCTGTGTGTTTCTCTTCTCTGAGTCTTTACTGAAGAAGTGTTTTAGAACATTTTCCTTAACAATGCATTAATCCAAGAGGCTAAACTGAGTAGGTTCTTCATATCATTGCCAGAACAGGTTTTAGGCAAATCCTTTAAATTCTAGCAGTGTTTTTTTATGTTATCACAAACAAAAAAAACCCCAAAACAGCGTAGGTGGATTTGCCTAAATCAGCTAAACCGGAACAGAGCATTCCTTTATAAAAGACGTGTGCAATAGGTATACCAATTTTTTTAAAGAAATAATACAGTCTTGATTTAAACTTTAAATTCCTTCAATTACAGTTACTAATCATTTCAAATAACTTTTTTTCAGATTTTTCCACCGCCTGAAATACCAGTTTTTATCTGGCTATAAGAATAGGCGTCTGGATGATCTGATTGAAGTGCTCCTAGGGAAGGCCGACGACTACTTCTCAGTCATAAAAACCCTGCAAGATGTGGGCCACATGAAAAACAGGTTTGCTGACACCTTGTCTCAAGTTTCAGACTCTGCTTCAAAACTGATGGAAAGTGGTTGGGCTCTTAAAATTACAGTCAAGAACAGCCATGGAGTTAATGCATATCAAGTCCCATCTGAGTCAAGAGAAGACATTGTGTATGATGTCTGCCCTGTTGAGTCCTACTGCAACTGTACATATGGCTTACAAGGACTTCTTTGCAAGCATCTAGTGTTACTTGCAAAATTAGCAGAGGTTGACAATGACATCTATCCAAACATGGAAACAGACATTTTGTCACTGCGGGTGAGGAGAGCTGTGTGAAAATAATAAATGTGGATCCAATCGCAGGCAGTAGTGGAGAAGTGAAGGTGGTTTATTGAACACAAAATAGATATGGACAAACAGCAATTGGAGCTAGTGATGGGACGTTCTGTATCGAGGCTTCGGAGCGTGTGTCGAGTAATGGAGGGGGCGTTTCCGCGAAGCGCGTATCGAGGCTTGCCTCATTTATGGGAGGAGCTGAAAATGATGACGTCCGAAGCCTCGCTGCCCGGCTGTACCACGTGACTGGTTCATGAAGTGGTTCGAACTTTGCCGCGAGATATGACAGCGATATAAACCCCTCAGACTTCATTCAAAAATGTGGGTGTTTGATGGAGAGTTGCGGTTAGTGAGAGTTTGGAGACCGTTTGGAGGTTTATGAGAGTGAGGAAAGTCAGGAGAGAATGGAGCCAGCTAAGAAGAGGAGGATGTCCTCCCCTGTGTGGGAACATTTTGCTCTTATTCCTCCCAACAAGGTATGTAAATTTCTACAGAAGATGTATTTTCATGATACTGATGGTGCAATACAATTTATGTTGAGCTGTCTTGACTTTTGTACAAGGTGAAGTGTTTGCTATGTGCCAGGGAGCTGGGATATAACAACAACACCTCATCCATGCTTAGGCACTACAGAGCTTTGCATGAGAATAAGGGGGACACCGATTGTGGAGCAAGACCAGGTGAGCCATCAAATGCAATGATAATATAGGATGCAGTAATGTTACTAAATGATATAACAATATTATACAACTGTTATAAGTTACGTGTGTGATATTTATATTTGTGCTTTATCTTTATTGTCTTTCCTCAGGAGAACAATCTCAAATAGATGAAGACCTGGTCAGCATGGTGATTGAGGACTCCCAGCTATTTAGCATTGTGGAGGACAAAGGATTCAAAAGATTTGTTAAATCATTAAATCCTAGCTATGTTCTCCCCACTAAAAAGGTCGTAAAAGCAGTGAAAATTTAGTTTTTACAGAATAAAATGTGAACAGGCAGGATTGAGGCTCAAAGCCTCAGTGTGTAGCTGTCCATACCTCAACGTTACAAAAGCACAACCACTGTCCACACCCCAACCACACCTCACCTCACAGTAAATGATCATTTCCATTTCAAGCATTTCCAAATAATCATTTCCCATACTGCCACTATAAATATACACAGTATACTGCCATCACTACAATATACATGTTTTACACACTCCTTTTGTTGTTGACATTTACAGGCTGTGTGCAAAATGCCACACTCTTCAAATTCATGCCAGCTATTATTTTTACGTCCAGTAGGTGTCCTGCTAGAGCAAATGAAGCTTCATGAAGCTTCGCGTTGGGGTGAACCAATTGGATGAAAAGCTTCAGTGCTTCATGGGGCTTCATCTGCCCATCACTAATTGGAGCACTAACTAAACTAGACTGGAGACAACTAAACTACAGAGCACAAACCTGGACAAGAATGAGAACACGCAGAGGAGATCGACGATGGCCAGCAGGGAGACCACACGGGTGCGACATGGTGGATACACAGACAGACCAGCAACTACAATGACAGAGGACACGACTTAAATACACACAGAGAAACACAGGGGAATTACACACAGGTGGTGGACACAGCTGGGAATAATCAACAAGACGAGACAGAGGTAAAACTGAACACACTCACATGAGATGCAGACCTTCACAATAAAACAGGAACAAGAAACCATCACACTAAGACGCAGACTCGACATAGAGAGACAGACAGAAAATGACACATGGAACTAAACTAAACCTGCAAAAACATGACAACTCAAAATACTGGGTCAAATTGACCCAGAACCGTGACACATTTCTACCTTGGCAAGAATTGCAGTGAAAGAAAGGCATTACTTTGTACACTGTGAGGACTTGAAAGTGATAAAAATGTCAAGTTTGTTTGGAAATCTGTGTTTTTTTGCATCGGCTGAAACACTTCAGTGCACTTGTTGTACGTTCTCTCACTATAACACATGTGCTTGCCTGAAGGTGGCTTGTAGCCATTTTAAACAAATGAAAAACTCTCTGAAAAGTCCTCTATCAACTTTGAATGACACTCCTGTAGTTGAAAGCACAGAAAAAAAATGCACAGAAGATGCGGTTGGAAAACTAAATGCTGTTTTAGACACAGTTAAACAGTGGGCATTCATTCCAGAGGGTATTACTGCAATGATAGATGAACTGCATACAAATGTCTTAAAAACAAAACAAGAAGTAGGCAAAAGTATATGCCAGTACGAAATAAAGACGACAGATAATGCACGCAAAATTAGGCCATTGCATTCTAGCAAGAAACGTTCGGCCAGCATCGACATTCCAACAGTCTGTGAAAATGAATGTGAACAGTCGATAACCACTGAAAGAGAGACAGCCTCTGGAGAAAATGAAAACCTTTTGGAATACAAAACAAAAAAGAGAAGAGTTAAAGCTAAGTATATGCACAAGTAGACTTTTGTGTGACATTTCAAAGGGACTGCATCCATTACTTCTGTTTATTGAAACCTAAAGCTGAATAGCTGTCTTAACTTTCTGCCAAGGAACAGATGAAAAGAAATTGTTTGCTCTCTCAAGCAGTTGTTATTTATGTGTGTTATTCATTACTTTGGCTTGGTTGCTGTTTTTGATACAAATTCATCTGTGCCCATTGTAATATTTTCATATGTTACTATTTTTATATTGCTATGCATTATAAATAAAGGATTACTTATTACTATTAAAGGTCTGCATTTTTTAATTGTTGGTATTATTTATAAAATATGCGCTCTTTAGTTTTTTGCTCCATAAAACGATACCTGTCACTTTTTGGACATAGAGTATCAGCTGTTGAGAACCCCCGGCTCATACAAAATAGAAGTAAAAGGTTTCAACATCCAGCCTTTTTATGATTAAATACAAAGTGTAATAATAGAGTTATCGGGGTGTGATTTTGTTAATAGTTAGTCTTAAGTGTAAGTTTAATAGTAATGATGAGTAAGAAAATATAGCCAGAATAATGGAATGAGACTAATACCTGACCTCACACTGAGATTTGGTATGAAGTGGCATGTTTGTGCTAATGCTGACATTGGGGCTCAGAGTTCCTCCGTGTGTATATATTTGTGAATGTTAACTTGGCTAATGTCCAAGGGTTTGATTGCTTTCCTGTTGGATTGTATCACAAAGAACGGGGGATAAGAGCACCAGTGGCCGTGCACACCCTCATCTCTCTCCTTCACCCGATCATTAGTGTTGGAAACCGGCATTAGCTCAGAGTAGATTAGACTTCAGTATAGTGCAAGTGATTTGATTTTATGATTATTTGATTCAGTTTTTTCTGTGTTCAAGCTCAATTACTTTAATAAAATATGTTGAATTCAAACAAATAAATAAATAAACAAATAAACTGTGTACATTACCCTTTTAAACCTTTCTGAAACAAGACAGGTAAAAACCAGTGTATAAAAGTTTACATAGGTATAAATAGCTCTAACACTTTACTCCAGCCTTTAATCTCCTAGGACCTGGCGTCCGCATATGTGGACATCGCATTTTGGGTTATTTAGACCAAAATACTAAATCTTGATCAACAAGTGCCTGATATACAGTTACGAGGACATTATACTGCAACTGTTCTATCAAAATTTCAAATGAATGTCCTCATATGTGGCTCTCATTTTTCTCAGAAACAAAAATTAGGTAAAAAAAATAAATAAATCTGGTAATTCTTTCTTTTTACATTCATCGGGTTCCAATCGGCCCAAATATCAAAGAGAAATTAAAAATGCAGGCAGCACGGTGGCACGGTGGTTAGCACTGTTGCCGCACAGCAAGAAGGTCCTGAGTTCAATTCCAACATCAGGCCGGGGTCTTTCTGTGTGGAGTTTGCATGTTCTCCCCGTGTTTGCGTGGGTTCCCTCCGGGTACTCCGGCTTCCTCCCACCGTCCAAAGACATGCAGCTTGTGGGGATAGGTTAATTGGATAATCCAAATTGTCACTAGGTGTGAATGTGAGTGCGAATGGTTGTCTGTCCCTGTGTGTTGGCCCTGCGACAGACTGGCGACCTGTCCAGGGTGTACCCCGCCTCTCGCCCTATGACAGCTGGGATAGGCTCCACCGCCCCCCGCGACCCTGAAAAGGATAAGCGGAAGTGAATGGATGGATGGATGGAAATTAAAAATGCATGCCATGGAAGATTTCGGGTCTTAGGGGGTTAAAATGACCAGATCCCTGGGGCCTCTTTTCCAGGCCAATAAATTAAACCCAGTCAATTACCAATTGCACAGAATAAAAAAGTCCAAATCTTTAATAGAAAAGACAGGCAGAACTCAAACAAACGATAATCCAAATGAGGAGCATATATACACACTGGAAAGTAAATAATTATAAGTTATTAAATCAGACTAATTAAATACAGTAAAACTAATAAGGGAAGACGAACACAACGGAAATAAAAATGACAACAGTGTAAACATACCAAAACTCAAAATAAAACAGGAAAGCTACTACAAACCGAGTGTGACACAATTACATTCATATTGAAGCATATGTGATAATTTTCTTTCTTTGTAGTATTTTTAAGATATGTGTTAGAACAGTCATTATGCTGTTTGGATTAGGAACCAAACATTTTTGCCAAATAGTTAACTTGACACAAACTTAGAACAACAGTGAACAATTTTCAAGATTCTGATTTACAGAACAAACAAAAGGTTTCATTATTTAAGAGACAAGATCAAGTTTTTCACACAGGAACGAAATGACAGAATCCAGTGCAGCAGGGCCAAAGGTGTGTGTCAGCAAACTGAAGGTTGAGGAATCAGTCAGTTCATGTTTAAGGTTGTGTTGGATTTTGCAAAGAGTCTGTCTGTTACTAGAAAGTAAGATTAACAATATTATACCAATAACCCAAATACGGGGAAATGACAAATAATACAAAAAAAGATACAACTTTCATATTATTTTACTAACTTACTTTGTCATATCAGCACTTGAATGGTCGATGCCTTTACAGACCATGTCTCTTGTGACATCGCAGGCCAATCCTCCGGCAAACCCGAGGGCTAGCTCCCCAGCCTCCTCTTCACTCAGAACACTAAACACTGTTACTTTAGTTTTGGCCTTCTTAGGCCTGTCAAGAATCATTGCGGGCAGTTTGGCTTTACGGCCCTAAAAAAGAAAAAGTGCAAACACCAAAAGAGCAGAGAGAGACACACACACACAAACAAAGTTAAATGCTTTTGTTTACATGGTGTAATTGTGTATATATTGCAGCAAATGCACAATTTCCAGCCACATTGTCACTTCATTGATACGAGTAACCCGGATTTATTTCAGGTGACATCAAAATCACGAAATGTATACCTACCCCAATCAAACCTCTGAAAACATGAACTGACATGTTCTCTGCGTTGATTCTGCGCTTGATCTCGTCTTCTGTTATTGTGTAGGTTTTCTTTTTTGAGCTTGGTACAGATGAGCGACCATGCCCTCTGTAAACTGTACTAGTTCCTTCTGAATCAGGTTATCTGCATGGATCCTGTCAACATCATCATCAGCAGCATTATCTGTACTCAGACTTGTGCCGTATACTTCTGTTTCTTTTTCTTTGTCTTCAGTCTGTGTACCTTCATCTCTTTCAGTCTGTGTACCTTCATCTCTTTCAGTCTGTGTACCTTCATCTCTTTCAGTCTGTGTACCTTCATCTCTTTCAGTCTGTGTACCTTCATCTCTTTCAGTCTGTGTACCTTCATCTCTTTCAGTCTGTGTACCTTCATCTCTTTCAGTCTTTGTACCTTCATCTCTGACTGTCAGTCTTCCTATCTCACTGTTACTTGTCAATTTGCTGCAGATGTTCTCTCCCTTAGGAACTTTTCCTTTGTCATTCGCTGCCTGATGCTTTCCCTGATGACATTCTTCACTGGCTACTTCTGTTGCTCCTCCTGTATAGCCACCTACTATGCTGCACAACTCCTTTCCCTCTGCTGTGCTGCAATGTGCTGTTACATAAAGAAGAATGATATAAACAGCACTATATCAATTTAATTGTGAAGGGAAATCCCCACACTACGACACAGTTATGTCTAAAATAGTTTTGTGTAAAAACTGGATCTTGAAACGTCCACTTTAATTGCACAGTCCTGGTGTGCAAAGGCAAAATTACGAAAAAAATTTCACTTTAAACATTTTTGGACATTGTTTAGTTATATTGTGACTTACTCTCACAGAAGATACAGATGCCACAAACAGACTTTGAACAACGCATGTGCTTGTATGCACCACATTTCTGGCACTGCACCTGTGAATTTAAAAAAAAGAAGAAGAAATAAACAAACAAAAAACAAATGAACAAAGTCCATTATATAAACAATCTATATGGCTAAGGACATGTCATACAGGGAGTGCAGAATTATTAGGCAAATGAGTATTTTGTCCACATCATCCTCTTCATGCATGTTGTCTTACTCCAAGCTGTATAGGCTCGAAAGCCTACTACCAATTAAGCATATTAGGTGATGTGCAACTCTGTAATGAGAAGGGGTGTGGTCTAATGACATCAACACCCTATATCAGGTGTGCATAATTATTAGGCAACGTCCTTTCCTTTGGCAAAATGGGTCAAAAGAAGGACTTGACAGGCTCAGAAAAGTCAAAAATAGTGAGATATCTTGCAGAGGGATGCAGCAGTCTCAAAATTGCAAAGCTTCTGAAGCGTGATCATCGAACAATCAAGTGTTTCATTCAAAATAGTCAACAGGGTCGCAAGAAGCATGTGGAAAAACCAAGGCACAAAATAACTGCCCATGAACTGAGAAAAGTCAAGCGTGCAGCTGCCAAGATGCCACTTGCCACCAGTTTGGCCATATTTCAGAGCTGCAACATCACTGGAGTGCCCAAAAGCACAAGGTGTGCAATACTCAGAGACATGGCCAAGGTAAGAAAGGCTGAAAGACGACCACCACTGAACAAGACACACAAGCTGAAACGTCAAGACTGGGCCAAGAAATATCTCAAGACTGGTTTTTCTAAGGTTTTATGGACTGATGAAATGAGAGTGAGTCTTGATGGGCCAGATGGATGGGCCTGTGGCTGGATTGGTAAAGGGCAGAGAGCTCCAGTCCGACTCAGACGCCAGCAAGGTGGAGGTGGAGTACTGGTTTGGGCTGGTATCATCTTTTTGGGTTGAGGATGGAGTCAAGCTCAACTCCCAGTCCTACTGCCAGTTTCTGGAAGACACCTTCTTCAAGCAGTGGTACAGGAAGAAGTCTGCATCCTTCAAGAAAAACATGATTTTCATGCAGGACAATGCTCCATCACACGCGTCCAAGTACTCCACAGCGTGGCTGGCAAGAAATGGTATAAAAGAAGAAAAACTAATGACATGGCCTCCTTGTTCACCTGATCTGAACCCCATTGAGAACCTGTGGTCCATCATCAAATGTAAGATTTACAAGGAGGGAAAACAGTACACCTCTCTGAACAGTGTCTGGGAGGCTGTGGTTGCTGCTGCACGCAATGTTGATGGTGAACAGATCAAAACACTGACAGAATCCATGGATGGCAGGCTTTTGAGTGTCCTTGCAAAGAAAGGTGGCGATATTGGTCGCTGATTTGTTTTTGTTTTGTTTTTGAATGTCAGAAATGTATATTTGTGAATGTGGAGATGTTATATTGGTGTCACTGGTAAAAATAAATAATTGAAATGGGTATATATTTGTTTTTTGTTAAGTTGCCTAATAATTATGCACAGTAATAGTCACCTGCACACACAGATATCCCCCTAAAATAGCTAAAACTAAAAGCAAACTAAAAACTACTTCCAAAAACATTCAGCTTTGATATTAATGAGTTTTTTGGGTTCATTGAGAACATGGTTGTTGTTCAATAATAAAATTATTCCTCAGAAATACAACTTGCCTAATAATTCTGCACTCCCTGTAGTGTACCCGGTCTTTGGCTGCAATCACACACCAGCACTGACTGCACTTCCTAGTTCGATCTGCAAAAAATAATTTGTTTAAGTACAAGTTACATTTTCCAATGTTAGAGAAAAAGAAGGCGGCTAATTTTATCTTTACCTATTGAGGAAAATAAGTAGTGGCAAAGTCGGGACCTGAGCTTTGGGATTTCAGTGTTGTACTCCTCCACTTGTGTTTTACCGTCAATGAGAGATTGGGCAAACTAATAATTGACGAAGAAGAAAAAAAAAAGAACAAAAAAAAATTAGATTAACAAAGAAATGGGTTTTTTTTTAACACCCCCCCCCCGAGAAAAAAAAACAGAGCAACCAAAGCAAAGCATTACTGCTGAAATGGTTCAATCTACAAATTTTTTTTTAGATTTTACCATCCTGCCTCTAAGGCTTTAAAAACTGAATAGGCAAAAATGTAAACATTACTTATATAGGTTAAAGCTATAGTTTTCAGTTTTCAGTACCATTATGACATGCACTCCACATGAGTTCCCATCCTGTTGATGTGGGTGGCTCACATGTGACAAAGTCCACTCTCCAGCGCAGCCTCTTGCTGAAGCAAATGAGCTGAGAGATCGCAGTTATTACAAATAAAAAGCATATAGAGAAATCAATAACCACGTTCGGTAATGATTTCAATTAAATTAAATATGTTATGTTAAATATGTTAATTAATTACCTCCAGTTTTTCAACACCGCACTTTTTCTGACCTCCGACTCTCCAAATGAATTCATATAGACTATGGTCCTCTTGGGTATGTCACAAAACTGTTTTGTAAAAAGATGGCTATGGTAGGCTTGGGCCTTGAGCTTTCCTAATGAGGGACACTGAAAAGTATCATGCACTAGAGAGAGTGCAAAATCTGTGCAACTAACAAACAAGGTCCAGTGGCTGCCGTTTTCCAGACAGGCTCCAATCAATTTCTCATACATCTGAAAGATGTTTTTCTGGAAATAAAAAGAATGTGACAAGTATGTTTTTCTGTCAAGAATGACACTGCAAAACTGCGAAAGCTTGTCAGGTGAGACTTGTAATTAATTCTGCAGATACACAAACATACAGAAAGTGTCATTTTTTGTTTACATTAATTAAGTTCTATAGTGTGTACGAAACAAATCAAGACCACAGACTCAACACGCACCACTCAATTTTTGGTGTTCTTTATCAGTTGGCCAAGACAGAAATGTTTTAATCTGTGTGCATTGCTTTTGAGCAAGTCTTTACACAGAAAAGGTTTCAGAAACATATTTTTCAGGTTCTTCTGACAAGGTTTCAATTTTGGAAAATGCTGTTTGTTTATAGTGGCAACTTATAAACCCTTTGTGATAAGAACATAGTTACCACAGTCCAAGTCATACCTTCAAAAAGTATGCACTTTGTGCTCTTGTGGACCCATCCAAAATTTTTCCAGTGATTTGGCTTGGTATTGGATAAATGTGAGGGAAATTCTATAAAAATAACATAAATACACCTATGTTTTCAAATACATTACAAAAAACATAAACATGCTATGTCATTATGATCAAACCAGCTTTTCAACATACCTCACAGTGCAAATAGATTAGGCCATCTATTACCTTATAAAACAAATAAATAAATACATACAAATAAAAACAGAACTAAGGAATACGATTCATTAAGTAAATTGTACAATAAAGTGTATTTAAAGCAGAATTTAACATTAGTTTTATGACAACATAAAAGGATGTTTATGTCAAGAGGTACCTCATCTGAAATGTTTGTCTGGTCAAACAGGGATTTCAAACTTGAAATACCAGTAGAGTTTGGTCCAGCTACTCCCACAAGGTAATCTGTGAGAAAGCATATGCTGTAGTCAACAGATATCATTTTCTTTTTGCATGCTGCAACCATCATCCATTTCAGTCTTCTAGGAGCTTTGTCTGGTTGTAGTTCTTTTTTCTCCTCCTCTCCCCTCATCTATTAATTAAATTGTTTTCTGACCTTCCTAACTGTTTCCGACCTGTCTTCCCAATGTGATTTTTAAGCAATATATGTATGGTCATTAGGGGGTGAAATTTTTATTGCAGTTGTACGTGTAACATTGCATGTGATAATAAAAGGCTTGATTGGTTGATTATTCAACATGCGTTGATATTTACCTGACATTGTGAAGGAGTCACAGTTTCTGTAAGGATGTAAGAACATAACATGTGGATTTGTTACACTTCTTTTTCACAAGTTAATAACAATCAATAATTTTCATTCCATTATTAACAAGCTATCACACGATGTCCCAGGGACAACATTTACACGATGTCCCAGGGACAACATCTACACGATGTCCCTGGGACAACATTTACACGATGTCCCAGGACAAATTTGTAAATTTCTGGATTACTGTTAATCTCCATAGAATCAAGAACTCATGTCCAGTTTCACAGCTATGGACCAGTTAATTATGTTTCCAGGTGATAGTTTGATTCATAGATTCAGCACACAACCATTAGTCTAGGCCTTTTAGTTCAAATTCTCTTCACTTATGTTTCTAAAATGATCAGGGAAGCTACTGCAATTTTGCCTGACCCAACCCCCGGGCCACGAAACACCCAAAAAGTTGGGGAACGCTGGTCTAGAGAACACTGGTTAGCTAATGCTGTCGTCAAGTAGCCTATCACTAGCAAACAAACAGCAAGCCAAGTGAGGAACATATGTATAATGCTTACCGTTTATTAAAGAAAAGTATCCTAAATTTACTTCAAATTCGGCGGACAGGCGGCGGTTTCTCGCTTCTTCACTTGTATTTCGAAATACTCGAAGGTGGGTATTTCGAAGTCGCAAAGGAATGACGTCACAAGAAGGTGATTGGTCACTTGCAATGTTGAACCTGGAACAACATTAATTATGATGATGTGGGAACAAGGCCAACACGAGGATATCAGATCGTCCGTTTGAGGGTACAGTTGTCCATTGTGTGTGTGTGTAGGTGGTTGTGTGTGTGTGTGTAGGTGGTTGTGTGTGTGTGTGTATGTTCAGTCCATGAGTTTAACGTGGGTCAGATGTCAGGAGGCAGAGTTCAGGAGTCTGACAGCTGTGGGGAAGAAGCTGTTCCGGTACCTGGTGGTCTTAGTCCGGAGGCTCCTGTAGCGCCTCCCAGAGTGCAGGAGGGTGAAGAGTCCATGTGATGGGTGACTGGGGTCTTTGATGATTTTCCCAGCCCTTTTCAGACACCGCTTCCTGTAGATGTCTTTTATGGCAGGAAGTGGTGCTCTGGCGATGCGCTGGGCAGTTTTCACGACCCTCTGCAACGCCTTCCGGTCCGAGGCAGAGCAGTTCCTGTACCAGACTGTTATACAGTTGGTCAGGATGCTCTCGATGGTGCAGCGATAGAAGTTCACCAGGATGTCTGAGGACAGGTGGTTCTTCTTCAGAGTCCTCAAGAAGAAGAGGCGCTGGTGAGCCTTCTTGACCAGCTTGGAGCAGTTGGTCGTCCAGATGAGATCCTCGGAGATGTGGACTCCCAGGAACTTGAAGCTGCTCACACGGTCCACAGCCGTCCCCTTAATGTGGATGGGTGGATGTGGAACAGGGAGAGATGGTCCGATTGTCCAATGTGGGGGAGGGGTGTGGCTTTGTAGGCTCCAGCCAGGTTGGAATACACATGGTCTAAAGTCTTGTCTCCTCTGGTGTGGCAGGAGACATGTTGGTGAAATCTGGGGAGGACTGTCTTTAAGTTGGTGTGGTTGAAGTAGCCAGCAACAATAAAAGCAGCCTCGGGGTGTTTATTCTGGTGTTTGTTAATGGCTGCAGAAAGTTCTTTCATGGCCAACCTAGCATTAGCGTTGGGGGGGATATACACGGCAGTGAGTATGATCGAAGTGAGTTCTCTGGGGAGATAATAAGGTCTGCATTTGACCATTAAAAACTCCGCATTAGGTGAGCAGTGACTCTCAGTAGTAGTGGAGTTCATGCACCAAGCATTGTTAATATAAATGCACAAACCTCCACCTCTGGTCTTGCCGGAGTCATCTGCTAGCCTGTCGGCTCGGTGTGTGTGGCGTCCTGCTAATTCGATAACATTGTCCGGGCAACTGTTGTTCAACCATGTTTCGGTGAAAAACATGACATTTGAGTCCATAATCTGTCTGTTGTTAGTGATGGAGAGCCGTATTTCATCCATTTTGTTTGCCAGAGAACGGACATTGGCGAGGAAAATACTGGGTAAAAGCAGCCGGTGTGGTGTTAGCTTTAGCTTAGCCCGTAGCCCTCCGCGCCTACCTCGCCTTTGTTTACGATCTCGGCGCCGTCTGCGTGCACTTCCGCCCGGCCGGGAGAGTGGGCAGCCTCCGGTGTCCTGGAGATCTCTGGGATGAGTCGGAGATCGGCGATAAAACTGTTGGAGTTATGAGTCCAGATGTCCAGAAGCTCTTGTCTGCTGTAGGTCAGCATCGCACAGCAATTCTGGACGAATAATCCGGTTAATTACACAAGATTCACTGATTCATCATCTTGCATTCCTTTACCTTTGAAGCTTTACTGTAACCCAGACAGTCTCTGTCAGTCGAGACACTGGAACAGATATGGTGGCGAGATCAGTTGGATTTTGATCTGTGCCACTGGTGAGGAGCAGTCATCTGTTGGATTCAGTGAACGTGATTGTGCACATATCAATAAAAATGTTTAGTCTCATTGTGGATGTATCCAAGAACTATGTTACTGTCGCAAAAACCCCCAAAACAAAACAAAACAAAAAAAACTTCATAGCATCAGGTTTAAGGGCAAGCTCCTCGAGGATAAGTTCTGCCATTTCGACAGCCAGCGCTGCCCCACAGAGTTCAATGTGAAGGATAAAGAAAAAGTTTAGGAGCTAGCTTTGCTCTTCTGAGTACAAAACCATTTTGACGCTGTCATCTGTAGTGATGACTTTCAGATAAGCTACTGCTCCTATGGCCCAATTTGAGGCGTTAGAAAATACACAGAGCTCAGTACAAGTAGATCTAACTCTTCACTAGCTGTCAGCTCCAAGTCCTGAATGCCGTTAAGGAAGGATGACTGCCAAGCTCTGAAGCTCTCAGGCGTCATTGAATTTGTAGTTAGTTCAAAACTGTAGTTACTAATTTCCTGCATGCTTACATGGAGATGGAGTCTGAGAATGTTGCTATATATCCTATATCCTTTGGGCAGTATCTGAATACATCATGGACTCTGTTGTGAAGAACCCTTAAAAGTATGGTGAGCATGTGATGTGGTGTACTGAAGAAAGAATGGGTGTTGTCCTGTAGCTGGTTGATACTCAATTAGCAGTGAGTACCCTGGTTTTGAAAGGTGATGCATGATATTCTGTATTAGATTCTGGAAGTTCGGTTGACAGTGATGGCTTCCTAACACAGATGGGACTTTGGGTGCCTGGAGAATCTATGATGGATTTAAAACTGACATGCACGTGATTTTCAAGGTATGCTTCAGTTTGCTGTTTAATGATCGATGATGAGATGCTGCTCCTGATGCTCCGTGTATCGTCACATTTCATAGCTGCTGCTGCCTCCAAAACCTATGCCTCTGCAGCAGAAGCTGCATCTGCTTTTTCATGTTCCAGTGCTTCCAGATCTGCCTCAAGTCTGGTCTTTTCCAATTTCAACTTGGCCTTTTGTTTTTTTAGTTCAAGCTAGTGGTGGGTGCATTGATCCGAATATAGACTGTATCGATACCAAGTCGGCATCAGTATTGGATCGATACTAGCCTGGTGAGATCGATTCTTTACTTTGTTTGCAATGCTGTACTTTTGGCAAAGATGAAACAGCCAGGTCGCCGGACACGCCGCTCCTGTGTCAACGCAGAGCAGGCTCACTTTGTTCCCCCTCCCCTCTCTTCTGTTTAGGTGTTGTGCTGTCTCGTGACGTGACTTAGATGCTTTGGGGATTGTTAAGTTGTTTACATATTAATTATATTTTCACTAGTTGTATCATAGTTTCTCAGCAGTCCTTGTTGTAATTTGTTTACTGGTTTGCGTGGACTTTTTATTTTAGAAAATTCTTTAAAAAAAAACCAAACTTGATAACTAAAACATCACGGCAGACCCGATGGCATTTTCATGCTTTGCAGCATCATTTATTCTTACAATAGTCACATGGTTGCTGTAACTGTACATTTAACGGCTGCAGCTTGTTGTGTTGGGCTCTTGAATCAAACTCCCCGCTCAAGCAATAACGTGGAGCAACAACCATCTTTTACTTTCGCTTACTGTCGTGCTGATTACATGCCACCATTCCCTGACTAAAGGGTAAGTACTGCCGCCTAGTGGCGCATGATGTACATCAATATAGATTACACCACATCCCCCTTACTGAAGTTCTTTTGCTCTTCAAACAAAACATAACTGCATAATATATTTTTTTTTCAATACAGACATACCCCAGCATTTCAGGAAACATGAACTCGGTATTTTCATAAACACTTTCTTTTCTCTTGTAACAGATGTCTAACCATTTTCCCTTTTAAACATGCTACTCTCAAAACCACAACTTAGCATTTGAAATACAACTTTTCCCTTTCCAAACAATTAGCTTCACAGATCAAGTCTTTTCGGTTTAATCACTTCCCTACCAGACCGGGTTCTAACCACACCTGGTGTATGGGGTGCGCTTGGCTCAGAAACAGTCTCTGTAGGAGTGGACTGGATCTGTTTTGCTTCGGTTTGAGTCTCTGTTTGCGGGATCAGCACAAGATGACTGCGGTTCCTTCTGATTGTCCCTTGGGGTTCACTGATGATGTACGATCGTGGAGTTGGGTGGACTGATGTCACTGTGCCCTGTGCTTTTGCATCCGTGATCCAGACTGGTTACCCTGGCAACAATTTATCCAGTTCTCTTGTTCTGTCTTTTCTTAAAACATTCAGTTTGTCTCAGCCTTTTCTCTCTCTCTGAACGACAAACCTGCTGAAAATCAGGCAGACGGGGCTGTAAGGTTTCGGGAAGCATTGGCAAGGTAGTACGAAGCCTGCGCCCCATGAGAAGTTGAGCCGGGCTGTAGCCATTTGCCAGTGCTGTTGTTCTGTATGCTAGCAATGCCTTGTATGGATCGCTAGCTTTTTTGAGGAGATTCTTGATGGTCTGGACGCCCCTCTCCGCCTCGCCGGTACTCTGCGGGTACCTGGGACTACTGGTGACATGCTCAAAACAGTAGTCCTTTGCAAAGTCTCTCATTTCTTGACATGCAAATTGTGGGCCATTATCGGTAATCAATGCTTCAGGTATTCCATGGCGTGCAAATATTGACTTTAAATGCACAATCACATTGGCTGAACGAGTTGGGCTGAGTTGAGCAATCTCGACATATCTCGAGAAATAATCTACTACCAACAGATAATTTTTGTCTTTTAGTGTGAACAAATCAGCTCCTAAATTCTGCCATGGCCTCTCAGGTAAACGTGTGGGGATAAGAGGTTCCCTCACATTAACCCTCTACTGTATGCACAGCCTGCACTTAAGGACACGTTCACTGATCTGATTACTCAAGCCTGGCCACCACACTGCTTGTCGCGCACGTTCTCTACACTTAACGGGTGACTGTGGCTCAGAAGGTTGGGAATCGCATCTGTAACCGGAAGGTCGCCGGTTCGATCCCTGGGCTCTCTGTCCTGGTCGTTGTGTCCTTGGGCAAGACACTTCACCTACCGCCTACTGGTGTTGGCCAGAGGGGCCGATGGCGCGATATGGCAGCCTCGCTTCTGTCAGTCTGCCCCTCACAAAAGCCCATGTTAGCATCGAGCTTGGAGAAATACTGCGCACCTGTGAGCATGCCTAGCGTTTGGTCTACAGAGGGAAGGATATATCTTTCACGACACACTGACCCATTTAATATTGTCATGTCCACACAGATGCGGACTTTCTTTTTGTCCTTTTTGGGGGCTACGACCATGCCACAACACTAGTCTGTGGGCTCTTCCACACGACTGAGTAAAACCAAAGTTACTTTCCCTAGTAACTAGTTACTTTGAAAGTAACGAGTAACTTGAAGTAACTGAGTTACTTTTGATGGAAGTAACTAGTAATGTAACTTAGTTAATAATTTAAAGTAACTTACCCAACACTGCCCACCACATACCCCCATCATCCGGCCGTACTCCGCTGAGCAAGCGAGGGAATCGGCCCGGATCATTGGTGCCCGATGCCCAATGCCCAGGCCCAGCGACGGGGAACTGTCCACTCTGGTGGTCACCCGCGCATCCAGCAGCACCTGTGACAAGGTGGTTGCGGGGGCCGCCCGTGCCTCCTTCCAGTGCACTGTTCACCCTTAAAATAATCATACGGTTGCTGTAACTGTACATTCAACGGCTGCAGCTCTCCCACTGCCAGCCGTACACATCACCACCAAAAACAACAACAACACAAGCAGAGCACAGGTTTTAAGCTGGCAAGGCGTGAGTGTAGATGGCTTGTAGACACCTGCAGCAGCATCGCAGACCACAATAATAAAGCATTTTCTATTTAATTATAAACGTTGCTAATTATGTCCTGGGTTTTTACTATTTAATAATAAAAAAAGGAAACATGACAAGAAACACTTACGTTAACGAAAATTAATTGAGATTTAGCAATTTAATGATGCATCCACCTTATTTATTGAAAAGTATCCGTATCGATGATACTGGCCCATATTTACTTGGTATTGGATCGATACCAAAATTTGCAGTATCGCACACCACTAGTTCAAGCTGCCTTTGTGCACATATAGTTCTGGTATGCGCAGCTCCAGCTCCGGCTTTAGCAGCATCGCTGGCTACTGAATGTTTTAAGGAAGAGGTGTGCTTAAAGCTGGAGACTGTTGATACTTTGTCATTCTTGTCTGCAGTCTTGACATGCATAACTGCGCTGAAGAATCCCTCTGATGATATGGATTTTCACTGTACTGTTCTAGCTATATGTTAAACTCTCTGAGTGTGAACATTGATTAGCTTGCCAAACTCCCTTTCAAGAGCCAGGAAAGTGAGTGTGCTTGCTCCTTGGATGACTTGATACACAGCAATCACAGTGAAGTGACATCAATGAACTGGAGTAAAACTAGAAAGACACATAAAACAACTCTTAATAGACTATCATATAATCTGGCACTAACACAGTAGAGTACAAAACAAGTGTCTTATAGATATACAATCTAATATTAATACAACAGACAACAAGCTAGCAAGAGGTAAGCATACACTTGTATCATTAGCTTACAGGCTACGACGTACAAAACTACTACATTTGTAAAGAGGGGGAAAAATGTCACAAAACACACTATTTTTAATTTCTAGATAAACATAGAATTAATAGAACTTACAGCCATTACTTTCTGCAGGACTCATCTGTAGGATTGTTTTGGATTTTACATAAATTGCCTCAAAAGTGCAGGCATGCTTTTCTCACTGTTCTCTACACTTCCTGTTTCCAATAAATTCAAATTTCAAAATACTTCAAGATGTAAGCCTGTTTTTCTGAGCTTATTAAGAGCTGATTGTTTAGACATACTTACAGGACGTTGAGTACAAGCATTTTTTATTTTAGAAAGTGATGCACACAGAATCATCAATTTAAAATAAGCTAAACCTTAAACATCTGATGGGGGAAATTTTAGAAAAACAACACCTTTTGATAATTGATGCAATTTGCCAATGTAGTGAAACCTTTTCAGTGTTGTATTGCTATTCTTAGAAAATGAATGGTTCTAAAACATCCTCCAGCACTTGTCATTGACAATTAATGGTAAATGTTTCAATGAAAACTATCAAAGTAATACATTAATTGTAGAGAGGTGAAGATGTCCAGAAGAGTACAGCCAGCCGCTGTCAACATGATCATAATACAGAATAAATGAGAGGCATTAGAACATGGTATGTTTCAAGCTGGTCCAGTTTAAATTTGTCTTGTTAAAATTTCTTTGAGAAGATTTCTCCAATCCAGCAATAATGATTTTTTTCCACATGGGGTTCTGCTGAATTCTTGTGATGGTTCTTACTTGGAAGAGGTAGGACTAAACTGATTTTTGGCTCAAAAGAAGCAAACAATCATCATTTATTAGTGGGTATACTGCATATTTTATATGTATAAAGACATACTTCAAAGTAAATCAAAGTATAAATATAAATTAAACACATTTTTAGAATCTATTCAACATCAAGAAATTCTTTTTCTCTTTCAAGAATAGCCTGAATTCACATGAATCCATAAAATCCCTATACTGCCTTTACATAGTGGTGCTTTTATTGGGTTTGAGTTGCCAACATGTCAAATGAGAGAAGGCAACCAGCTGCTCCTTCATTGTCTTGGTTACCAGGGTGATACCAAGGTTGCCCAAGATAGTGGGGATGACAACATCGTTATTAAGACCTTGTACTCAAATGGTCTTACAGAAAATAATGCACTTACTCCTGGCAAAGCTTTGTGTTAGTGTAGATATATGTGTCGTAAATTTGTAGGAGAATGGTGTTGTTCTCAGGTCATTTGCTTATGTGGATTTTTATTTTTTCCAGGTCAGACGTTGTTACTTAAATTTCAACTGTTATTGCTTCAAATTCTTTTTTCAGTAACAAATGTGATTTTGTTTTGTAGTACTGTGTTTTCCATCGAAACACTACCGCACTTTAATTTGCCTCATTCTAACAGAACTTGAACAAGTTTTATTTCCAATAAGCAACTCTAGTGTCTTCAGTAAATCCTCTTTTATCTTCATGCTGAAACTACATGGTCCTCTACTTTTAACAGTGATGGGTATGATTCCCTCCCAGCTCAGCCTAATAAACCTCATACTTTGTGGAATAAATAACCTAGCTATAGTAGAACTTAACCTCTACTATAGCTTTTCCTTCTAATAATATAGCACTCAAATTTTTGCATTGCTTTGTTACACTAGGACTATCTGATTGATACCTTTATTTTTCGTTTAGTGAAAATGTTTCTCAGCTTATTAATACACAAGAAAAGGATGTTAGGGAATATGCTGCGCAAACATCAAGAAGTTGCAATGTAATTGCTAATTTCTCCCTCATAAATGAAGTCATCATGAAATAATTTTATTGGTATATGTGCTCATATTTCTGTCATTCTGCTGATCTACTGGTGTGCTAGCTATGTTTAAATATTGTAAATATTCAAGAACTGTATGTATACATTTTTCCCCCTGTTTTTCTGCAACATGGTGTGACTGTTTTCAATCTGGAAAAGCCTAAATGTCACAAAAACAATAACTATATGACCTGTTCATCCCTATTGCAAACAAGAAGCATTTCAGAGACAATCCCTGATGTAACCTACTGTCCTACCCTAACTCTAAACTGATCTGTCACTCGTATCACACACCTCACCAAAGTCTTGCTGTCCTCATACATGTTCTGAATTCTCAGATAATTCTCTGGCACTCTTGATGTCCTCATTCAGTACTACTGTTTCTCTTTTGGCACCGAAAAGATCTTGAAAAGTTCTTTGAACAAATGAATGCAAATAAAGCTCTTGGACCTTCTCAATACTCTCAAAGTAAACGCTACATCTGTGGTGCTGTTTCTCAGCATGAAGCTACACTGCTGCTCACTGATTGTCATCTCTTTCCTTAACATAACGTTAACAACTCCTTCCCATAGCTTCATGGCATTGCTGTTTAACTTTATCCCTCTGTAGTTACTGCAGCCCTGCACATCACCCTTTTCCCATTCCTCAGACAGACATCCTCTCACTCTCTTTTAACCTGACTCAGTGGGCTACCGGTCCTACTCATGAAAAAAGACACATACTGGACTTGGTGCTAACCCAGGGTTTGGATGTGTGCGTCACAGAAACATCCAGCTTGTGCCTCCCTGATCATTTTCCTGCACTGTTCACTTTATCATTGCTGTTCACTTTAGCACATGCTGTGTGCTCCAGCATGCAAAAGATGGGCGTTTAATGCTTTAATAGTGCCTAAAATTTCAGTTGCATTTATGGATTCTGGAATAATGAATTTGAGCTGTGAAAGCGTCAAGGACCTTTCTGATACTTTTAATTTAACCTGCACTGATATCTAGGACTCAAGAATTGCTCCGCTCAGGGCTGTGCGCACTAAGCTATTATCAGAGCCATGGTTGAATGAACATACGTGCACCCTTAGATGCAATTACAGACGTGCTGTGAGGAGATGGAAAAAAGATAGGCTGTATTTCTTTACAGATTCTTAGGAACTCTCTTTCTGCTTACCAAGAGGCTGTAAACACGGCAAAGTCTCAAACCTAGTGTCCACAAATAGCCACAAGCCTCAGGTACTTTTTAATGTCTTGATGCATGGTCAATCATCCAGGTAAGTAAATCCCAAAAGGTTCATTCTGTTCATCTGGATGTACAGAAATGTTTCATCACTCATCCAAGTGACTTCTTCAGTCTCAGCTGACTGCCGGTTTTCCCAGTTATGCCACTCAACTTTGGACTATCATATTTCTTCTTCGTCTTCATCCATTTCACTGGTGGTTGGCAACCCACTTAACTGGAATTGCAAGAAGTTGTACTGCTCTTTAGTGGAAGAGAATGTAATTGTCTTGTCAATATACACCGCTCGCTTAGAGCACCAATAAGGTGAAATTGGATCTTCCATGCCACATCTGATCATTTCTCATAGCACACTTATGTGCTGTGGCACTGTGGTTGGGAAATACTTCCTTTCAACAAATGTATGGATTGCCAGATGAAAACTGAACTGTGCCATGAACACTGGCTAAGTAATGATCTGTGATTAAGTGTTGAGGTGATTCATTTTACAAAATTTACAGTGTGATACTTCTAGTCCTTTGACTAAACCTGAACTCGAAAGTGGTAATGGGGGCAAAAAACTGCCATTGACCAGCTAACTTTTATGCTTTTAATTTTGCCTTAGTGGGGAAACCTCCATGAGACTTCTGGTGTTTATTGGGATTATAATTATACCTAACAAAATGCCTGATAATGAGTTGTTTTCTCCAGTCTGAATGTTGAAAATATTATAATTAAAGCAGAAAATTCGATATAAAAGGGCAACTGAACCAAACCATAATCCTACCTCTAACCCTCATGTAATCATACACCAGCAAGTGTACAGTCCTGAGCCTTACAGTATTTAAACTGATTGATCCTTTTTGTATTTAAATACTTGGTTGCTCACAGGAAGAAAAAGCGCTTCAAATAATGAAAAGCTTTATATAATCTAAACCTGGAATGAGATAAGACTAATGCAGATCCAAATGCATGATGCAGTAGCCAATTAAAAACAATTAGCAAACCTCTAAAAGGGTGTTTCAATGATATCATTTTACTTTCATTAGCTCAAAAGGTCTTTGCATTTCAAAAATATTGTGCTACTCGTCCTAATAAGAGTCAATACAATTTGAATATTTTTTCCTCACATTTGATTTTGAACATGTGTTCAAACATATTCAGATTCTAAACAAAAACTGGCTAGTATGAACAGGAACAGCCTGTGCAGGGCTAATATGCATTTACATTTACTGTGGTAAAGAAATCCAGATGCCACGTCTGTCATCTTCTGCTTTTTATCACTGTACACAAAAATTAAATGTTTTGCATTCTTGCAGCATTACACATTATAACACATTACACAGGTGTTATAAATGTTCCATACAAAGCTAAGTGTGACTGTAGTAGTCAATCATACTGAAGAATACAGCTGGTAAACAAAGATGTCTTTGCATATTTTCAGTTTTTTCATTCCTCACTGGTTTCTATATTTCCACACAGATGTGCATAAAACAGTTTCCTCTATTTTCTAGTTATTTTTGAAATTTTTAAGGTATTAAGATTTTGATTTATTGTTATGCTGGGGTTTGCTATCTGTCAAGCCAACTCTGATTTAGTGCTTTTGCTGGTGGCATTTGCTTGGTTACTGGTGGCATGAGCGGCCACTTACCAATACTGGCTGTTCTAATTGTTTGCCAACAGACCCCCATTGAAGGGTGAAAGCTTACCCTGCTTAGTTGCAGCTTTCTGGCATATATTGTTTTCCCACACATACCATCATTCCTCCTTCAAAGAAAAAGTACTCTGTTATTAAATAATTTTTTGTATTTTATTGGAATGTATTTATCACTTTATTGTAATTATTGTTTATTAGTTAAAAAAAAAGCTATTACAGTGAAAATTTGCTTTTTAAACTACTAATGGATAGATGATCTCATCCACAATTTCGTCGTACATGTACAATGACAATGAAGAGCTATTCTATTCTATTCTAGTTCCATTTGCTCGCATACTAAATTTTGATAATATCCACAAAGCTGAGGGTATTTAATCGTAAACCACAGTAAAAGACAGATTGAATATATCAATCCAATTCCCTCCAAGCTCAACACCACTTTATTTAACTCTAATGTTTCATATGTTTTCCTATTATATATTGTTTATGATTGTAGTATGGCAGCAGAGGAACATGTAGGAGTGATTGCTGTACTGCTGATGTAGCTTACAGATAAGCAAAGAACACACGTGTGAAGATATACTATAGCATCTTCAGAACGCTGATAAACTGTCAGCTGTAGTACAGCAGCTGCCAGAGTTACGTCACTGCCTTTGATACTGAGCTAGATAGCATCGCAAAGATCAACCAATCAGGACGAAGCCCCAACAACAACATTATATGCATGTTTGCTTTGCTTTGGTTCATACGGTAGTGACAGCCAACATGAGGCTACAGTAGCTACAATACCCCACCTCCTCACCCAAAGGCATAATTTAGCATGGACTTCTACTGCGTGACAGAAAACCTATTTTTCCTACTTTGAAGTTTTCCCTGTCTTTGAAGTTTACACTTTCAGTTTGAGTCTTTACTTGCTGAGTGCATGTAAAGTACTCTGCTGTGCTATTCCCTAAAGCATGTGTGTGCTGTCTTTGTTCTCTGGCAGATCTAAGGATGACAAAAGCTCATTGTCTCTTTTGCAGCTCTTGAACCTGTGTGATGTTGAGCAAGCTCTGTATATTAGTCACACCACACATTACTGAGAGATCTCAAATACACACTAAGAAGAGGTGTTATTACTGCACCTTTGTATTGTGATATTTTCATCATTTCATATTAGCTTTTTCATTTTGTTCTTGATACATAGCAGTAAATCAGTCCACCAGCACTCACTTTAGTCAAGCCGTGTTGAGAAATCAACCTTTAATTAAAACGCTTGTGCTATAATAAACACCTAGTTTTAAATGGCACACAGTATACAAGACATGCTAACTAGATATGTCGGATGGTGTCAGCTGATCCTTTAGTTGATGTGGGCTCAGCTAATCTGCTAGGTTTGCAGCTAAAATTAACTTTGTGGCCTGCCTGCCATAATAACACAGTGCTTGACTAACTGTTTTTGTATTATTTGAAAGTATAGCAGTTGCAGCAACTTCAGATATGCAATGGGTAAATCAAATGCAAAGGAAGTGTTTTCACTAATCTTGAAATGGTCTGCAAAAAAACCCAACAACAAATACAGATCTATTCATAAAATATGCATAAAATAAATAATATATAGTGAAGAGGATCTTTAGTTTGCTACAGTAGCATTTATTAAAATGTGTGTTAAATATGCTGGTTAAATTGTGATAGGTACTGCACTGTAAAAACTGTGATTGGGATTAAACATCAAATATCTGATCGGTTTATCAAGATATCGCATGTTTGCAAAAGTGCTTCGACGTTTTCGGAGCATCTGCTACCCACCAGCTCGATAGCAAGCCGGGAGCTCGAGGGTCACTGAAGCCGCTGAGAACGGCACATCATTTTCAGATCACCGCCGAGTTTCGCTACTCAGTTTAAACGTAATGTATAAGTCACTTAGACAACCTAAAAATAAAAATGTTATTGTTTGGCTTTTTTCAGTGTTTTATTTGTTCGTGAGTAAATCGGTTTGGCTGAGATTAAAGTTATTAGATTAGATAAAATAAAACTTTATTAATCCTCCGGGATTTTCACACAGCTGAATAAACGTCAAACAGAAAACTGATTAAACAAAAGTGTGAGACGGTCGAAAATTTACGCCAGTGTCCTGTTATATTTTAGATAGCAAGGAGCAGACGGCTGAGTTTATTAAACTCCACCGAGACAGCGGTGACGCTAATCAGAAGGCTAGACCGTCCAATTTCCCCAGCCGTTTACTTCCAGCCTACCCAACCTTCTGGGGACCCGGCCCACGTAGACCGCGAAGGCCGGGTCCTCAGGAGGATGCAGCCCATGAATTTGGACACGACCAGAGTGGTGGAGTTTGAAATATTACTCTTTCTGGGTCACAAAATAAACTTTTAAGATATTTTCATGCGAGAATGGTGCTGTGTAAACTTCAAATACCTGCTCGGTTTATCAAGACATCTCTGTCATGTAACGGTGTGTGGCAGGCAGGAAAATAGGACCCAAACGCAAACTCACGGGAAAACAGAACTGAACTCAAAATGCAGCTTTATTGCTGACAGGTGACAAACGATAACAGTGATACAAAAGCAATGCAAAACTAAACTGGGAAGCGCTAATTGTAACACATACCAGAAGACACGGGGAAAATCACACACAGCATGAGGGACGATGCAACGCTGACTCAGAGAAACACAGGGCTTAAATACACAGAGGGATAACGAGGGAATGAGACACAGAAGGAGAGCACAGCTGGGAGTAATCAGGCTGGACGAGACAAGCAAAGCAGGACACATTCACATAAGACATGGACCATCAAAGTAAAACAGGAAGTATCATACAGAGACGCAAACTTGACACAGTGGAGAAAGCAACTAAGAAACGCAGAGACAAACCATAAGGCAGAGGACTCTAAGAACCAAAATACGCGGAGGGAAATACTCAGCTTGGAACACAAGAAACTAGACTAGAGGGAGTAACAAAAGACCAACCATGAGAACATAATGCACAATGCAGAGGGACAGAAAACAAACTCAAACATGCAAAGACACACAATTACACAGAACAGAGGGGACACAGAGAGACATGAAGGGCAAGGGATCAAAACTAGAAGCCATAGAATAAATCACAGAAGTACCATATTACAAACATCACAAGGAACTAGAAACGCTGGGTCAGGGGAAACATGGAATAAACACAAAGAGAGACGAGGGCTCAAAAATACACAGAGGGGCACACAGGGGGTAAGAGTCACGAAGGGAAAACACTTAGGGAACAACACAACAGGACAACTCAGGAAACATGGCCTAAATAAGGAATGAAATACAAAAATACAAGAAACTAAGAATACTGGGCCCACATGGCCCAGGACCATGACAATCGCATATTTGCAAAAGTGCTCTAATAGGAGAGTGATAGTAATTATTACTCAGTAAAAACGTGTATGAGTAGTTTTAATCAAATCTAAGCAAAGTTCAACAATTTTGAGATGTTCAGTTATTTAAATTTACACAGTTTTGTTTGGGGTAAATTCAGCAATGGTTTGTTGAGTAGATTTTTAAAAAAATCGTTTGAGTACCAAAAAAATTTAAGAAATCTAATAGATTTAACTGATGAAAGCATTTTCATTTTAATCATTGTACACTTCCGCCCATAATCCTTTGTGCCACGTGCAGGAAACACGCGCTTCATGCGTGGACATCTCCATTTCGTCAGAGTTAAGACTTCTTAATTTTTATTAATCCTTTATTTATCCAGGTAAAAAATCTCATTGAGATTAAAAATCTCATTTCCAAGAGAGACCTGGCATCATATCAGCAAAAGTCACATACCACATAGGTATATAACATTTAAAACAAATACAATATCCCATACAAACATGTGTAAAATATACAATAACAGATCAAATTAAGAGTACATTAAAAACAATCACACTGAGTAAAAGAGCTGTTCTCTCCTTCCTTTAAGACAGACTTAAACTCTCCCAAGGTAACCAATTCTGATAATTTCAGTTCCTTCTGCAGATTATTCCAGGAAGCAGGGGCAGCGTATTTAAAAGCAATCAATTGTATGATTTTGTTCGAATGAAGGTTGTATTGGTTGTGGTTTTTACACATATAAACACATAAATAAGATGGAACCAGCCCAAGGAGAGATTTATAGATAAAGATCAACCAATGGGAGAGTCTGCGAATATGCAAAGATGGACATTTAGCAGCAGCATACAAAGAACAATGATGTACATGATTTTCATAGCCAGTAATAAAACGTAAAGCACAATGGTACACAGTATCCAACTTCTTTAGGTAATGGGCAGGTGCATTCATAAAAAGCAGGTCACCATAATCCAATAAAGGTAAAAAGGTTGCACGAATCAAATGTTTTCTCACTTGGAGGGAGAAACAGGATTGGTTTCTAAAAAAGTAACCTAGTTTTAGTTTTAACTTCGACACAAGCCTTTGAATGTGAGTCTTATATATGTGTTCAAATATAAGACACGGTTTAAACAATAACGTATATCGGTTTTGAGTAAAGGTTTTAAACAGTATGATACGTCAAAATTTTATTAATAATCATCACTGTAATGATAGTATCATATTTTTACACAAATGACAGTTAGTGGACTGCTAGCACAAGGTCACTTTCCAAGCCTTCACGACTGTGTTACTGAACAGCTTTAACTAACCACATGTTTTACCGTATTAAAAAATATCAACGATATATTCTGATGAGTTTTAACGTCTTTCATCCACGTTTAAAAGTTCATGAAAAGGTTTTGCGCTCAGTTGTGAGTGATTTAGTTTAAATCATTTGTGCCGGATTTTGTCAGCCACAGTCAGTTTTTCGAAGCTTTTGTCTCGATGCAGTGGTTTTCAGTTGTGGTTAATGAAGCTAAAGTGGCTCAGTCCAGCGTCCAGGGTGTGCATTCTAGAGTGGAATGCACACCCACATCCTAGGAGCATAAGAGAGGTCCTATCTTCTCTTTGTTGATACAGTATATGGTATAGCAAACACACGTATATCTCTCTAAGTATAAGAGCCTTTTGTTCAGATGGACCCGCTAGACTCCTGGCACCAGCTTTGGGGAGTCTTCACAGGGTCACATCTTGACCTCACACAAATCACACACACACACACACACACACACACACACACACACACACACACACGCACACGCAAGGTACTCTTTGTGTGTATGTAGACGTCATATGTTAATGAACCTATGCATATTCATGTAACCTCAATAAAAGAGCAGTGTTACGGGAGAATGGACGAGAGCAACTGGGGTCAAGCGAAGGAATGGCGTTTGTCCGGTTCTCTCCCGTGCACGAGAAACATGAAGAACTTTGCCTACTTCGTGTCTTGCTTGCGGTGTAATTATATTGTCCTCAACGTTCCAGCGAATAGGTTCAAGCTACAAACCTATCAGCGCCCTACACTGTGTTGTAGCTGATAACCTTGGTGCTTGTTGAAAGTTTTAACGGGCCATATGTTTGTAGATTCTGCCTTGGACATTCTTCAGAGTACCAGACATAAGAAGTACGGTCTGGGGTCTTCCCACTTCGAAAAAAGGATGACTATGTTTTACACGTACAAGCTGTCAAAGAAAATCCTAATTTAGTGCCTTATTTTGGCTTAAAGCGGTCATGTCCATTAACTGATCAACTTAATAATTTACACTTTGTGTCTGGATACCCACCAGATGTCCTTCATGACCTTTTTGAGGGAATAGTGCCAAGAGAGTTAGCATTGTGTTTTCAAGTTTTTTTGAAGAAGCACTACTTCAGTTTGACTGAACTGAATAATATAGTCACATGTTTTCCATATAAGGGCTCAGACAAATTGAACAGTCCACAAGCAATCCCTTCAAATTTTGCTGGTCGCAAAACTGTAGGAGGAAATGCTCATGAAAACTGGGCCCTAATACGTTTGTTGCCTTTCCTTGTTGGTTTACGTGTACCTGAAGATGATCCTGTTTGGCAACTTCTTCTGACTTTGAAGGACATTGTTGAGTTAGTGGTTGCCCCTGTTCACACAACACAAAGTATTGCCTACCTTTAATTTAAAATATCTGACCATCGTGTCAGATATTTGGAAGTTTTTCCTGATCAAAGGCTCACACCAAAACACCATTTTTTGGAGCACTACCCTGCTTTAATAGAAAAATATGGGCCATTGGTTGGAGTATGGACAATGTGCTTTGAGGCGAAACACAGATTTTTCAAGCAAGTTGTGAGACACACTAACAATTTCAAAAATGTGTTGCTGACCCTTTCTACAAGGCATCAAATGATGATGGCATACCACATGCAATCAAAAGAGGTGAAACCTGCCCTGCTTGTCACAAAAATATCCAGAATGCCTGTAGATGTGCTGCATCCAGACATACAGGCAGATTTGAGAGCAAGATCACCATCTCTGACTTGTGTGCAGCTTGCCACCACTGTCACCTACAGTGGAACAAGATACACTGCTGGGATGATCCTGGCTAATGGTTCAACATGTGGACTACCAGACTTTGCTGAGATAATACAGATAGTCGTTTTGGACAATTGTGTATATTTCATTGTGAAGTTACTTGCTGCATGGTATGTAGAGCATCTGAGATCTTTTCAACTGGAGGACACTGGCAAGATCAGTCTTTTGGAGCAGCAGAAACTTGGTGACATGTGGCCCTTGGCTTCTTACAATGTGGGAAGAAAACGCTTGGTAACCCTGAAACGTTACATCTGCTGTGAATAATAGGTAAAAAACAAAAAACAAAACGACAACAACAAAAACTTGATAACATGTAAATCTCCCAAGTATTTGTTATTTGCAACATTTGGTGTGTTGAAGTGTGCTTTTTGTTTTATAGTTTTATATCTCAACTATTGTATAAATGAAAAGTAATAACTAATTTTATTTAATTGAAGGGAAATTTAACTCTGCCCATTTACATTTTATTTTAGGTTGAACAAGATGGAGGCAAAGCTTCGTGTAATTATTGATGACCAAATCGAGAAGTTGGTTCTTCCATCAGGGATCCCACCAACATTGGAGGAGCTGCAGAGTGTTGTGAAGGATACTTTTGGGATTTCAAATGACTTCAGTCTTCAGTATTTTGACCCAGAATTCCAGGACTACTTCACTCTTCACAGTGACGGCGATATCCTACTAGATGTACGAGCCAGGATCAACGCAGCGTGGATGAAATAGCGCCAAGTCACCGGCGTCCTGTGTGACCGAAGAATGCCCAATCGCCTCAAGTCAAAGATCTACAAGAGTGTAGTGCGCCCCGTCGCCCTCTATGGATCCGAGTGCTGGCCAGCCAGCGCAAAGCACGAACAAGCCCTTCACATGATGGAAATGCGGAGATGGATGGACCGAATCAAGGACGACGTGAAGAAGATCGAAGCCGATCTGACCGACGCCCTTGACCGACCCAAGTGGAGACGACTTTGCAGAAAAGCGGACCCTGCAACCGAGCGGGAAAAACGCTAGGAGGAAGAAGACTTCACTCTTCACAGAGCTGACCAGATAAAAGACAAAGACACTGTGAAGGTTGTTGGCATCATCCCGGTCATGCTAAGCTTGACTCCGGTTGATGACAGTTTTGGCGGCCCCTCTGGCCAACTGTCTGACTATGACTCCTCATATGCTGAGTCAGTTGTATGTCAATGCAGACTCTGCTGCAACTACTTCTTCTCAGGACACCATTATTCTCAAAAGGCAGAAGACCACAGAACGTTGTGAGCCCTGGCCGAAACAGTTTCCCATTCCACAGTTTGCATATGAAACTGAGATGTACCTGGAAAGAGCCACTGAGGAGTATAAAAAGAATGGAAATCTTCTGCCCACCTCCAAAGTAAAGACTGATATTCTTGAGAAGTTGGCTGAAACTATATTTACATTTGCGGCCCATCCTTCAAGTGCACAGGTTAGTTATGTTGGTGAGGCACTTGTGACAAAATACCCTTGTCTCAAGGAACCTGGCTCTTTCTCAGGTTATTATGGTTGGCAACAAAGCATCAAATACAAGATGGCCAATTATCGTACAAAACTTAGAGGGTTTGGTGTTCCTGAGTTGACATGCAATGCCATGAAACACAAGAGTCCAGGTGACCAGAAGTCTGCAAATAAAGTGAAAAAGCCTCGGAAAGCAGAGGTAAATTACCTTCCGCCATATCCAGCAGGTGAAGATGAGGACAGTCAAGAAGAAGAGAGAATTCAGTTGCTTACTGAAGTCAAGAAAAGAGACAACAACAAAGTGATAAAAGAAAAAATGGCTAAAACATTTGCACATAGACGACATGAAATTGTCAACCTGTCCCCCAGCATTGAAGACATCAAAGCCAGATGGCCAGCTTTGTTTGAGGCATCTCATGTGAGTTCCAAATTCATTTTAGGTAGGCTTTTGGTTTTTTTTTAATGTAATCTTTCAAACTTCAAATAATTTGAGGCTGCATCATGGTTTTTTTTGTCATTCAGCTGCAGGATGAGTTCTACAGGATCACCCTGGTACACCTTGAACCCAAATTCATGTCCATGCTGGATGAGTACACTCCCAAACTGTTAGCCCTTTTCCATTCCAAGGGGGGAGCCATGGGATTGAAGTTGCAGGCTGTCATAGCCAAGGTATTTTCCACAGACATTTCAGCTTGGAATTTTATTTAAAGAATTTTTTTGTCAAATTTCATTTGCATGGTGCACAGCTCCACTAATTTGTTTGCATGTTTTTGTCAGTGCAAGAGGACGCCACTGATATAATTAACAACACAATTATGGGTTTCATGTTTTAATTGTATTTTAAATACATGTCTTTTCTTAGTAAAAAAAAAAAAAAAAAAGTAATACAGGTATTGCTGGGTTTTTGTTTTGTCCCAAGAAGGAAAAACCCTTTCTGACAAACAAACTAAATTAGATAAAAAACTAAATGACTAAATTAATGTAATTTACTAAAACGACACATTTAAAGATTGAAGCTTACAAGCATACAACTTGTTTAAGCATACAACTTGGAATTGTCTTTACCTATATAGTGTTGACAATACCTTTGTGTTGACTGTCAGCAACCAGGCATGTGCATTAACATCAGCTAATTATCGCACATAATGTTCCATGTGATGATAATTTGATATTTAACAGTTTTTTTTTAATACTGCCAATTCTCACAGTTTTGTCTTAATAAATGGTCACTTATCTGATGATAATTTTTGGAATTCTTGTTCATTTTCAGTCACCAAGCAATCCTAGCAATAACATAACCAGAAATCTGGTTATTCAGTGCTTGATGGTGTACCCTTGGGGAGTCCATTGATCAACTGATCAAAGAGTACAGTGTAAGTGTTGAAGTAGAAACATTATTCTGTTTTTGTTATTCATATGTGTTTGTCAAGTTTCAAATAATTTGAGGCATTATCATGTTTTATTTGTCATTCAGCTACAGGATGTGTCCAGGAAATATTTCATGTGTGCAACTACAGTCAGAAAACCCATGTGTTTGTTGTTTCAGGATGCTGATGAGGATGGTGTGTCACAAGATCTTTCTGAACAGAGGATGAAAATCTACAAAATCAAGGCTGTTGGATCTGAGGAGGATGACATTGGCATTGTGCTGGAGGGTGTGAGAGTTATGCCTGCTCTGGGTAATTTTCCAAGAGCATGCGCAATGCTGGTTGGATTGACATATGCAGTCGATCTTGCCTATCTCAAAGAGCTAAAATACACCTTGGAAGTATTCCAGAAACTTTTCCTTGAACTGGATTGTGCTAAGCTCTCACCAAAAGTGAACAGCCTCAAGAACAAGTTATTGGCTTAAACGAGGACTCTGAAAGAATGAAAAGGAAGTAAGCTCACTGAAAACCTTTGGTTTGTCTTTGTTAGATGCAGCTATCTTTTCAGTTTTCAAGTTAATTTCAACTTATTCATATCTTACCCAAATGACCTGCAATGTGTCAGGCTGTATTTGTGCTCTTCATTTTAATGTTTGTTTTTTATTACCTACAAGTTTCTTAGGAATATTCTGTTTGAAAGGCAACAAATTGGAGGAATCACTAGTGAAGCTTTTCTTTGTTTATAGTGTATGTTACTATAAAACATTAGTTTAAAACAACTTTAAAATTTAACAGAAGTGCAGTCCTGTAGCTGTAGAAATGTTACTTCCTCTTACATGTGTCTTAGATTTTCTCAGGTTAAACATCCAAATTGGGATAAAAGGTTGATTTACATTATTGATATTCCATGTACATGAGTGAAAAAACTTTGTTCTACAGTTATATTGAGTGATTCAATTTAACAAAAGATTGACTAACAAAACCTTTTGTTAGTCAATCATAAATGAGTAACAGAGATAAAGGAAACGGTAAAGGATATTCAAATTTCAGGTTCATGTTGATATTACAGTCTAATCTAAAGATTAATTTCTTTTTTACAAAACTGGTTTACATTCATGCAGTTCCTTTATGTTGCTGTTGCTCTGTACACAAAGCTGTGTGATAAACTGTTTATGACACTAAAACAAATTTACAGCAGAGGAATGTATTTAGGAGATCAGGAGATTGATAAGAATTCAGTGTATACGAGCAGAAAAATGTTATATTATAAATTACTGTGTTTTATTTTCCACAATAAAACACATTGCTGTTTTGATGTTTTCTTTGTGAAATTGATTCATTTTACTCAGAAAATAAGTTAAATTCATTTCATTTTCTCTTATTATTCAGTCATTATTTTTAAGGTTTATTTGGAAAATTATTGAATCCAATTTGAGTTTTACTGAAAAAACAAGAAGATTTCATTTCTTTGCAATGGATATTTTAGGAAGTTTTTACTAAACCTTTGCCAGATAGTTAGTAAATTCAAAGTAATTTTTCTCAGAGACTTATTTCATATCAATTTTTTTTTTTTGGTAAAGTTGGGCAATTTAAACCTTCAGTTTGAGATTTTGACCCTAAATCCAACACATATTTACAGTTTAATTCTATTAATATCTACTTTTGTTTTCTATTTGAATTTAATTAACATTTTCTCTACATTTTACATAAATCTTTTGAAATTAAAATCTACTTAATTATTTCAAGTGTCACTTTGTTGCCATAACTTTTTTAAGTAGCCTCTAGTCACAGTTTTTACAGTGTGGGTCAAATTTGATCCAGTGTCTTGTGGGGTATTAAATACTTAGGTTAGTAGATACTAAAATGATAAATGGGTTATGAACAGCCAGGACCCATAAAAAGAAGCTTGCAGTACTCAAAATGTTAAAACTGACTTTGATAGACAAGTGTCAGGACAAAGTGCATCCCAGCTTGCTGTGCATGGTTCTGTGTACCTCCAGACCGTATGCCCACACTCAGCCTTGGTCTTTTTCCTGTTTTTTGGAAATATTTCAGATTTATGTGGTACACATTTTTCTTTCTTTATTGTCCATTGGTAAGAAATACTAAGATGTTCTTATCCTGGTTCATACTATGTTGTTCATAGTACCATTTTGTTAGAATCAGCCCGCATCTCCCTATTTAGACAACATGTCACAAGTATCTAACCACTGCAACTAACACATTTCAAATGGTCCAACCTTTAATATGAAGTTACATGTTCTCAGCTCAGAGAGTGAAGAAAGTGTTTTGAGAGGAGCTGATGTTTCGCATGTAAACTATGGGCAACTTTAACAATCATGTGTAGTTCTAGTTGAGAAACACACAATTTTCCCTAGCGAGCAGAAGTTGCTACGGTGTGCACTGACTGAAATGGCTGGTCTGTATGAATTTGTAACTAAGACCTAAAAGAGCTACTCTTTTTTGCCTTATTTTCACTTTAATTTAAAAAAAAGAAAATTGTATTTTTTGCTTTAGCTGCAAGTCAGTGATTAGGTTTACTCACTGAAAACGTCTTGGTTAGGTTTATGAATGACAGATATGTTGGGTCAAGTAATACACAAGGATACCTTGTGTTTAAGTGAGTCAGTGGCTCTGACAAAATGATATTAACAGACACCGTTAAAATGGGTTGGCCGCACACACTATGAGGAACTAATAATATTTATATAATATTTGTTGTCCCTTGCATTGCCTTTCCCACGTCAATAAAATCCATTTAACTACTACATGAAAACAGGGAGAGCAAGTGAGATAGATTCTTCACCTTAAGTACAAAATTAATTGGCAATGGATTATAACTGCACATTAAGACATCGTATGTTTCAGATGCCTGCAGCTTTCCCAAGGTCTCACACATACTGTGGTGCATTTATTCTTTTTAACAAATTACCATTTTCCATTAATGGTTCAGAATTAAAAGGACACTCTTCAAAAGACTTGATAAACCATAAACTCCTACATCGTCAAAGCTTATATGCATGGCTTTTCTAGGAAACCACTCAGGAGCAAACTCTACCGTACACCCCTAAAAGAAAACAACAAAGAAAAAACTGAACAAAAATACAACTTGACATTATGTTCTTTTTCTTTAAACTCTGCCTATGTTATGTCATTTACATTCCTACCTGCATTAGCCCATCTATTTTCATCATATTATTCCTGTCCTTTGTCGTTTCCCCTTTCCCAATTCCATTTTTGGACAAGTCATCAGCAAGGTCTTTTACTTTTCTGCCACTTTTAGGTGGTAGTGTGGGCAGAATATCGAGCTATAAAAGGTAAAATTACTTCAACCACGAGCAAGTTGATTGCTCGCGGTTGAGGATGTTAAAAGGCATAAGGTGAATACTGAGAGCCTTAGGGACTGATGTGAAAATGTGAAAAAAAAGTCCCTTTAAAAAAGTGCACATTAAGACATAAGCTATATATGTATATCTATCTATATCCATCTATTGTCACGGTCCAACAGATCTGCCTGAGAAATTCTGCTTTGTTTTCTCTTTTTCCTCTCTTCCTCTCTCTCCCTCTGTCGCCTGGGCAGAGTTCATTGTGGGCTCCCACCTTTGGCCTACATACCTGGGAGATGATCAACACCTGCGTCTCATTCACTGGCTTCTACTAAAGGGAAGAAGCGAGACTGATCTTCGCTGAATCTTTGCTTGACCTGTGTCAGTGAAATCCTGGCTAGGACCTTGCAGTCTAGTTCCCGTGGTTTTGCTTCTTGCGTTAACACATTGTTTCCCTGTATACAGACACCCTGGACCTGCCCTTGTTCCCTACAGCGATCCTGGTGCGAGAGAGGAGGGAGAGACTGGTGAGATACCAAGAGAGACTGAAGAGGAGTGAGAGTGTCCCCCTGCTTTTCCCTGTGGATTCCCTGGAGCCCTGATCCCCGCACCCTTGTATTTAGCATTTTGTCACTGTCACACATTTCACCTGGTGTTTGTGAATAAACCCTCTGTTCTTCCTTTGAGCAAAGGAGTCCTGCGTTTGAGTTCCTCCAGTTACTGTAACATCTATACACTGTGAAGAAGGATCTTAGAGAAGCAAGTATTGCTGCCCACTGTACTGAAGATCTATAAGCAAAACGTGTAAAAGACATGCAGGTGTGTCCATTTCATGCTTTACCTATCCAAAATGTGAAATGTACACACATGCAGAAGTTGCAGGAAGCTGCAGTAACAGCAGAGGGAGATATTTTATTTCAAGCCCACATGAAAATAATCACTGGAAAGAATTTAATCAGATATAATTAGCACATTTACTTGTAAATACATATTAGCTGCCTAGCTTAAATCATTCACAGCGATTAAGGACCATGGAATGTACTTCATACATTTTTTGCTCATTACAGACTTTGTGGATTTTAACTATACTATCTCCCCATGCTGGTAATGCAAATTCTGCATGCAGTTAAGCAACTTCTTCATATGTGTCCATTCCATGTTTTGGAGAGGCAAAGTGTGAAATGGACACGGTGGACATGCGTGTCTATTACACATTTTGTCATGATACTGGGTTGCTATAAGGCCATTTCCAGACAATTTGAAATCCATCATTCTACAGTGTGAAAGGCTACTCACAAGTGGAAAACATTCAACACAGTTGCTATTCTTATCAGGAGAGGATTGTATAAGTACAGGATATTTGGAAGAGTTGCCAGGAAAATATTTTTTCCTCTGAAAAGGAAAAGGGCTTAGGTTTATATCTGAACAAACCACTCGCAGAATGGTGTATTTGGACAGGACCAGATGGGGAAATGTTTGGCCATAATGCACAGTGTCCTTTTTAGCAAGAATGAAAGACAGAATATCAGCACATTGCATCCACAGGACTTGGGAAGCTTGCAGTCATTAAGTTAGCCACAAATTTATCTGCATACCAAAGTATTCTCAAACCATTGATAAGGCCATCTGTCTAAGAGCTAAACCTTGGTCCAAATTGAGTTCTGATCCAAAGCACACCAGAAACTCTACAACTGAACTGCTTAAAAAAAAAAAAAAAAAAAAAAAAAAAAGTAAAGGTGTTTCAAAGTCCAGACCTCAACCCAATTGACATGATGTGTCAGGACCTTAAAAGAGCTCTGTCGAAACAGCTCTGCAAACAAGAGTAGGCAGAATTCCTCCACAGTGACGTGAGAGACTAATAAAGTTATACAGAACATGATTGCTTCAAGTTATTGTTGCTAAAGGTTGTTCACTGCATTTCGTTGCCCTGTACCTGTGCATGTGCAATGACAATAAAGTTGAATTCTATTCTATTCTATTCTATTCAACATGCATCAGACACTGCTTCTGTATTTTGGCATAGATTTTGTTTTTCAATTTTTTTCTTATATTTTTTTTATTTTCAATATTTAGTATAAAACTCATTTTATTAAATCTATTTATTTGAAATTAAATGTTAAAGACTTAGCTTAACGCTTACAAAAGGGATATTACATATTTTAATAACACAGGTTATGGTTTCGTGTTTTTCATCAAAATTTTCCATCCCCTCAATGCCAAATACCTTGTACCATATACGTTGGAAATAAGTAGTAGTGGCATGAAGGATATCTGACATTTACATGAGAAGTAGGATGCTTAGTAAATTAAACAGCAAGCAGTCTGATACTGTGATGATAGACAAGCAGGAAACTTTAGCTTTTCTTTCATCGTTTCCTGGGTGTTTGAAGTCGTGTCTTTGCATCAACTATCAATAATCCAAGACCTAAAGGCCTTAATTCTAGTGTTCCTTAATGTATAATGGCAATACACAGGCACTGAAGAAAACAAACATGATAAGGGATGTGTGATGAAATGTGGATGGCTCATAGAAAATTAGTATTAGTCTATAATGTTAAAGTGGATTATGAACAGTCATATTCCTCATGCAGAGCATGTTTGATGACCTGCATAGTGATACATGAGCCTCTGGCTTTTAAAGTCTGCCACATTAACATTTTTTTAGATTAAGATGGAAGCCTGTTTTTATGGACAATAAATACATTGCTGAGAATAAAAAATTCAAAGTCATAAATTCATCATAACAGTGGCTTTCCTGGAATAATTTCAACACTGCATGATTACAGATCAATGTGATTCTAGTTTTTATGGTGTATTTATTTATTTAGAAACGTACACCCCAATGAAGACTTTCTTTCGTGTGTATTAGATATTAAATAGAAAGAGGGTGAGAGATTAAAACAGTTTACTGGAGCGTAACATAATGTAATACAGAAAGGAGAAGAAAACAGCTACATTACAGCAATACTAATCACTGAAACTCTAATTTTATGCATCCATCCTGCAGACACAGCTGTGCCTAGCTTATATTTTCTGTATACATCTTTTTGTTTTTGGATTTAACCATAAATAAATAATTACTTTTTGCTGTTTACTTTGTGCAGTCTTTTTCCAGTCGATAAAATGAAATAAAATTGAATTTAACTGAATTGGAAATTAGAGCAGTCTAGACTTCAATATTCCTTTCCTGACTTTGTGAAATGAAATGCAACAAATGATTATTTTCTATTGTGAATTACTGAATTGATATTAACTAAAATCATAAATGGTAACTAAATAATGAAAAAATAATTTCAACAGGAATATTCTCTTATCTAAAATCAACATTTAAGTTGAAATGTACGCAGAACACAGTACTTTTCTTCATATTTCTTATTTTTGGTTGAGAGAGACTACGCTTGTTGGCATGGAGGATGTCAGTGTTTTTTCCTGAGAAATATTTACACATTTTTCTGAGACGTCAAAAACAATCTGACTTTCATTAGTAACTTTAATGCTATTCCTAGGCTGAAGCACTTATTTATAGTTTTTAAACAACAGGGTTGTTTGTGTTTAATTAAAAGAGAGTCCCACTGTGTTTTGATTAGTGGTACTATGGCTCACTCTATTCCTGCTAATTACTAGTGCAATTGTGTTTCCATTGATAGCCAGTTGGTCATCAATCTTCCTGTTAAAAAAAAAAAAAAAAAAGGATAAACTTTAAGAAGTCACATGATCACCTCAGATTTCAGCAATATTAACAAGCAAACGACTCAAACATTTCACAGTTTAGCAGTCATTTGTAATGATGATACATTTCCATGTAACTGGTAACCCAAAAGGGACAATACATCATCATATAATTTTTCTGTTTAGTCATTGTGGATCAGCAACAGGGCCTTTAAAAATATGTCTATGTCTTCGCATTGCATTCTGAACTTATTTATTTGGGCCTCTGGGCATTCACAACTTGCTGGTTAATCAGTAACACCTGACAGCAAAAAAGTTCTGGTTGCCTGAAAAGCTGGTGGAGATTTGAAGAGTAGAATGCCTGTCACCAAACTTAGATGTAAATGTATGACTTTATCTAGATGTTGTGTTAGTGACAATATTCAGTTCATTTTTAAAAAGATAAGACAAGTTTCTCATGACCTAAATGTATTTGAAAACATTAGTTGTTTACATTTGCATTGGTAACCAGAAAACTACCCCTATTTTTAGTACATTAATCAGTAACATCTTAGTGTTTTAAAGAGTAGACAGTTCATGGATACTGAATACATGAATAGTTTAAAGAAAAAAAAAAAAATTAAAAAAAAAAAAAAACAAAAAAAAAAAAAAACACACCAAGATATTTAAGAGCCTCTTTAGACAAGGAAAGAAAATCACCAGTTTGATGAAAAAAAAGACAGTCCCAGAAAAAAAGAAGCAAGAGTGGGCACTGATGTAGGTTCCATTAATGTTAATGTGTGCCCAGAATCAGCTGTTGGGTGCCAGGGGCGGAGCGTGGGGGTGGCTTACTGGGCTTAAGCCCGGGTTGTTTTGTCAGAAGCCCGGGGTCTTTTGGAGTGTAATTTTTTCATAGCTAGATGCCTGGCTGACAACTGTATAAAACAAAAAGTACACACAATATTCGAAGCACATAGTGCACACTGTGGGAATTTACGACTGTGCGTGAATCCCCCCTAATATTGGTATGATCCGAGCTCAGGCACTAAGCGACTGAGCGAGGGGGCGGGGCAGCTGCTGCCTGTGAGTGCGCTGTTGGAGAAACGGAGCCAGCCATACTAAGGAGAGCTTAAGTTTGACCAGGTACCAAAGCAAATCATTCGTACTGTACAAATAATGTAAATATGACGGTGTATCACAAAAGATTGATATCAAACTGATCACTTGACCAATATTACGTTACTTGCTCTTCAAGTGAATCAACAAATGGCGAAATGAAAAGCCGAACAAATGCTATTTTTTTTAAGAGTCTTAGCTTAAGTGTGTTTATTTCATATTTTCAGTTCTTACCCTCCCCGACTAAATCGGTTTCAGTTATGTACTGAAATATAAGAATGGACATTAGAGGGTTCTTTCAAAGAAAAAACTCAGGTAAATGTTATTTTATATATTATGCTTTGTATGTTGTTCAGTATATTTCTATGCAAAACAAGAGGGATTTCAGTACACAGCAGGATATTCACATTTGTAACCAGATATTTACATACACTTTAGGGAGAAAACATAAAACATTTTTACTGTACAACATCAATTTAGAGTAAACTTTTATTTTAGATAAATATTGAAATATCTTTTGAATTAGTTAAATGTCAGAATAAAGAGAGACAGAGCTGTCTATTTTTATCACTTTGATCAAATTTAGGAGTACATATACACTAAGTTTATTGTTAATTAATAAGAAAACTGCAGGCGATTCCATTCTGAGCTGAAGAAGCTTCTGATAGGTTAGTAGAGTCCATGTGAGTAAATTGGTGGCACACCTGTAGATGCATATAAGGCAAAACACAAAGCCTGTTTCTGTGACATGGGAACATCAAGAGATGTCAACCAAAACACCAAGAAAAGAACTGTGGAGCTCCATAAGTGTGGCTCAATTTTGAATACAATTTGGTGCCATTTGCAATTAAGAAAGTTTCTCTCTTTACTCTTAAAGTTAACAAATATGTTTTTTATATTTATCAATCTAAAAAAAATGAATATTTAGTCTGATTTGATGTTACAATTTAAAAAAGTGTTTGTGTTTTGATCTGAAGAGTACATAAATATGTGGTTTCAACTGTATATTTGATGATTGTCAGCACAAAGAGGGAGAGAGAGGAGAATGAGGACAGAACAGAGATGGAACAAGAGCAGGTGAGACACACATGTTAGTCAAATGGTTGTTTACCAAAAGTATCACCGTATCATAGGTCCTCATGTATCTCGTACCTAGTGTTTCTTTTTAGGTTTGCTATTTTTCAAATTCTACATTTATTAAGTTATACAAGGCTAAATAATTATATAAACTTTTCTCAATCTAAATAGTGGACATTGGTAGAATTAAAAAAATAAGTGTAATACAGGTCTATGATGATTTTTAGTGCTACTATCATCTAGTTCTGATTCTGGTTCTGTCTTGGTTAAATCCTAAGTAGTCCTGATTTTGAACTGTTGTAGTCCTGTTTTAATTCCGGATCAGTTTTGGGTCTGGTTGAATTGGGGTTTAGTCCTCGTGTCTTGATACAGCCCTGACCTTGTTCTGCCTTGCTGCTTAATTAAAAAACTAGTTTAAGGTGTCCTGCACATGTGATATATATTTTTCCCTATATGAAGTCATTCTTTTTTGAACAAAACTCAAAACAGAGCCTATTAATCTTTCAGTCATTTCTACCCCCCCCCCCAAAAAAAAAAAAAAAAAAATCCCACATGCATACTACCCTTTAGGGCTAAGCCCCGGGTGTTTCAAATGTCTGGCTCCGCCTCTGTTGGGTGCAGACTCAGAATCAGAACATAGGAGCAAACTGCTTTGGCTTAGAAATATAAGAGAGGGACAACATCTCTGTTTAAAAGAAATTCATTAAGACAGCAGTTACTTGCATGGTACTCACAACATTACACTCCAGCAGAACACACGTTAAGGTTCTTTAGGAGTGTTTGACTTTGAAGAAGCTGTATCACAATCAGAACTGGATCAGAATCATCTTTATTTTTGCCAAACTCTTACTAATCATTTCACTTTACATCCCAACTGCAAGTGTCGAAACAGGAATTCGACTGCGGTTCAATTTCGTCTTGTGCATGCAATGAATTGTTTTAAAAAATAGGCAGTATATGCAATATACATCAGTCATTGTCATGACAGGGCCTTATATATAATCACACCTTGACTCATGTGATGAGGCACATGAACGACTCTCTTAAGGGACAACTCCCAGTAGAGCTTAAATACCTGGGAATCTGAAGAACTGACGAAGCTTATCCAATGAGAGGAGAAACGTCTTGAAGAAACTTAAAGAAGTCCAACCACTTTTCTTTCCAAGCTCCTTAAACTAAAAGGTTTGCAGTTTATAAGAAAAGACTCCAGGTGAGAACTACATGACCTTCCTAACACAGTCACATCAGTACACCTGCCTTTATTGATTTAGAAGCAGATTTTGCGTACTCTTGTTTTTGCCAAGAGTGCTGCCCTGTGATCTGCTGAAAACAAACAGGAAAAAAAAAAAAAAAAAAAAAAGATAAAACAATATAAAAACCCCAACCTGCTGGTCTCAAGAACTATAGCCCTAGTGAGATTGTTTGGAATGCATTTGACTGCCACACACACACAAACAGCGCACACACAAACACACACAGCACACACACACACACACACACACACACACACACACACATACTGAGTGTGTGAATAAAACACAGGAAACCAAAGTAGAGCTCAAAATATATATATATTATGTTTGTTATGAGACATGTATAGACAGATGTACAAAAAATAAATAAATATGCATATATATCACAAACAAAAATAATGTTGACAATACAAAACAGCTTATTAGGTTCCAAAAGGAGGTGGGATGAGGTGTAGTCCAGTATGAGATTTAGTTTAGTTCCATAGACCTGTGATAGGTCATGTGTCAACAGTTTAATTCAGTCCATAGGTTTACGATTCCTACCGCAACGTAGCGGTGGTCGGGTGGCTCGCCATCTCGCGCTGATCAGGGCTGATCGCGGGAGAGAAAAAAAAAACCTGACCTAAACAAGGTCAAAAACATAAATTATCATTCACCGAAGAAAATGAAACAGCATTCTACTGCTGTGACAAAATAAATCCATAAATAACAAAGACAATGCCATGTTTCACACAAAAATCAATAAACCATCATCTCTTATAATGAATTTCATTCAAAATACTATTATAGAAAAACATTCTTATGGGTCCCATCAAAGTATATCAGCAATAAAGCTAATAAACATTATCCAAAGTTAACCAAATATATTTACAAAACTCATTTAACCACAGGTGTTGCGCAACAGATTCAATAATCTCAATGGAATTTAACTATGCAAAATCTCATAGGCCGTTTTGGCATTTCATCAGAAAAGTAACAAAAAACATCCAAAACGGACAAAACCACAAAATTCAAATGACTCGTTCAACTCTAGATACGTTAAGTCAACATTCGGCCATAATGGAATAAACAAAAACAACAATATTCAATAAATAAAACTAGTAATTGCACTTACTGTCGCTAGCCTAGCATTAGCTTACCGGCGTTTTAGGATGCGCGATCGCGGCTCCGCATGTTCATTAATTGTAGTGATGGGACGTTCTGTATCGAGGCTTCGGAGCGTGTGTCGAGTAATGGAGGGGGCGTTTCCGCGAAGCGCGTATCGAGGCTTGCTTCATTTATGGGAGGAGCTGAAAATGATGACGTCCGAAGCCTCGCTGCCCGGCTGTACCACGTGACTGGTTCATGAAGTGGTTCGAACTTTGCCGCGAGATATGACAGCGATATAAACCCCTCAGACTTCATTCACAATGTGGGTGTTTGATGGAGAGTTGCGGTTAGTGAGAGTTTGGAGACCGTTTGGAGGTTTATGAGAGTGAGGAGAGAAAGTCAGGAGAGAATAGAGCCAGCTAAGAAGAGGAGGATGTCCTCCCCTGTGTGGGAACATTTTGATCTTATTCATCCCAACAAGGTATGTAAATTTCTACAGAAGATGTATTTTCATGATACTGATGGTGCAATACAATTTATGTTGAGCTGTCTTGACTTTTGTACAAGGTGAAGTGTTTTCTATGTGCCAGGGAGCTGGGATATAACAACAACACCTCATCCATGCTTAGGCACTACAGAGCTTTGCATGAGAATAAGGGGGACACCGATTGTGGAGCAAGACCAGGTGAGCCATCAAATGCCATGATAATATAGCATGCAGTAATGTTACTAAATGATATAACAATATTATACAACTGTTATAAGTTACGTGTGTGATATTTATATTTGTGCTTTGTCTTTATTGTCTTTCCTCAGGAGAACAATCTCAAATAGATGAAGACCTGGTCAGCATGGTGATTGAGGACTCCCAGCCATTTAGCATTGTGGAGGACAAAGGATTCAAAAGATTTGTTAAATCATTAAATCCTAGCTATGTTCTCCCCACTAAAAAGGTCATAAAAGCAGTGAAAATTTAGTTTTTACAGAATAAAATGTGAACAGGCAGGACTGAGGCTCAAAGCCTCAGTGTGTAGCTGTCCATACCTCAACGTTACAAAAGCACAACCACTGTCCACACCCCAACCACACCTCACCTCACAGTAAATGATCATTTCCATTTCAAGCATTTCCAAATAATCATTTCCCATACTGCCACTATAAATATACACAGTATACTGCCATCACTACAATATACATGTTTTACACACTCCTTTTGTTGTTGACATTTACAGGCTGTGTGCAAAAGGCCACACTCTTCAAATTCATGCCAGCTATTATTTTTACGTCCAGTAGGTGTCCTGCTAGAGCAAATGAAGCTTCATGAAGCTTCGCGTTGGGGTGAACCAATTGGATGAAAAGCTTCAGTGCTTCATGGGGCTTCATCTGCCCATCACTAATTAATTGTGACAAAACAAAAGAAACAAATAACTCACCGTTGAGTCGATTGTGAGGTAGTGTAAAGATGAATGGTTATTGCACGCTGTCAACTGGTCTGTAGTGTAAAATTTGTCGATATCTCACAAGTACGCCAACCACAGGGACAACAGCAGGCAGAGGAGCAGGGAGACGCAGCTGATTGACCCGGAACTTATACAGGATTCATTCCCGCCACAATAAAGGGACTGGCGGAAGTGGGGTCAGAAGTTACCGTGGTTACACTCTACCAGCTTTGCACATCTAGAGACTGAAATCATTGCCCATTCTTCTTTGCAAAACAGCTCCAGCTCAGTCAGATTAGATGGACAGCGTTTGTGAACAGCAGTTTTCAGATCTTGCCACAGATTCTCGATTGGATTTAGATCTGAACTTTGACTGGGCCATTCTAACACATGGATATGTTTTGTTTTAAACCATTTCATTGTTGCCCTGGATTTATGTTTAAGGTCCTTGTCCTGCTGGAAGGTGAACCTCCGCCCCAGTCTCAAGTCTTTTGCAGACTCCAAGAGGTTTTCTTCCAAGATTGCCCTGTATTTGGCTCCATCCATCTTCCCATCAACTCTGACCAGCTTCCCTGTCCCTGCTGAAGAGAAGCACCCCCAGAACATGATGCTGCCACCACCATATTTGACAGTGGGGATGGTGTGTTCAGAGTGATGTGCAGTGTTAGTTTTCTGCCACACAGCGTTTTGTATTTTGGCCAAAAAGTTCCATTTTGGTCTCATCTGACCAGAGCACCTTCTTCCACATGTTTGCTGTGTCCCCCACATGGCTTGTGGCAAACTGCAAACAGGACTTCTTATTGTTTTCTGTTAACAAGGGCTTTCTTCTTGCCACTGTTCCATAAAGGCCAACTTTGTGCAGTGCACGACTAATAGTTGTCCTATGGACAGATTCCCCCACCTGAGCTGTAGATCTCTGCAGCTCGTCCAGAGTCACCATGGGCCTCTTGGCTGCATTTCTGATCAGTGCTCTCCTTGTTCGGCCTGTGAGTTTAGGTGGACGGCCTTGTCTTGGTAGGTTTACAGTTGTGCCATACTCCTTCCATTTCTGAATGATCGCTTGAACAGTGCTCTGTGGGATTTTCAAGGCTTGGGAAATCTTTTTGTAGCCTAAGCCTGCTTTAAATTTCTCACTAACTTTATCCCTGACCTGTCTGGTGATTTCTTTGGACTTCATGGTGTTGTTGCTCCTAATATTCTCTTAGACAACCACTGAGGCCGTCAAAGGGCAGCTGTGGAGCTGTTTTGCAAAGAAGAATGGGCGAGGAACCATCATGGAAGGACAGGCCCCTGCACGGTATGTACCACCGGCAGATAGAGGAGGTGGCTGATATCCAGAAATCCTACCAGTGGCTGGACAAAGCTGGACTGAAAGACAGCACAGAGGCACTAATCATGGCAGCACAAGAACAAGCTCTGAGCACAAGATCCATAGAGGCTGGGGTCTATCACACCAGGCAAGACCCCAGGTGCAGGCTGTGTAAAGATGCCCCAGAGACAATCCAGCACATAACAGCAGGGTGCAAGATGCTAGCAGGCAAGGCATACATGGAACGCCATAACCAAGTGGCCGGCATAGTGTACAGGAACATCTGTGCCGAGTATAACCTGGAAGTCCCGAGGTCAAAATGGGAGATGCCCCCAAGGGTGGTGGAGAATGACCGAGCTAAGATCCTGTGGGACTTCCAGATACAGACGGACAAAATGGTGGTGGCTAACCAACCGGACATAGTGGTGGTAGACAAACAGAAGAAGACGGTCGTAGTGATCGATGTAGCGGTTCCGAATGACAGCAATATCAGGAAGAAGGAACACGAGAAGCTGGAGAAATACCAAGGGCTCAGAGAAGAGCTCGAGAGGATGTGGAGGGTGAAGGTAACGGTGGTCCCCGTGGTAATCGGAGCACTAGGTGCGGTGACTCCCAAGCTAGGCAAGTGGCTCCAGCAGATCCCAGGAACAACATCGGAGATCTCTGTCCAGAAGAGCGCAGTCCTGGGAACAGCTAAGATACTGCGCAGGACCCTCAAGCTCCCATGCCTCTGGTAGAGGACCCGAGCTTGAAGGATAAACCACCCGCAGGGGCGTGCTGGGTGTTTATATATATATATATATATATACATATATATATATATATATATATATATAATGACTATATCTAAGGCCAAGGCAAGAGAGGCAAGAGGAAACAAAAAAAGAGGTGTTGGTGGTGGGGTGGGGGTAGAAATGGGGGGATTGAAATAAAATAGAAATGCACAATGTATCGCCCACTGATGCACCTGTGAGAGCGAAAAAACAAACAAAAGAAAACAAACATATAGCACCTGGAACACAAAAAATCAGAAAGTACACAGTGTGTGTGCTTGTGTATCCAGCAGGAGAAGGGGCAAGGCTCCAAATGGGGTGACTATGACGAAAGGGTGAGAGTCCCAGAGGACCGGGTGCAATGTGCAGTCAACCCTGCTAGAGGCCAGCACCCTAGTACAAGTTGAGAGCAGGGTCCCAGGACCCCAGGCACCTCCCCTGGCACCTCCCCTGGACCTCCCCTGATAAAGGGGAGGTCCCCTGATACAGGGGAGGTCCAGGACAACACAACAACCCGAGCCACCAAGGAAATGAGATAACGACCACACTAGAACATCCAGACACGCAGACCAGGACCAACAAGCATCCACGGGAGGGGCAGAAGCATCCAGTGACCATGTGTCCTGGGGCCAAGGCCCAGCAAGCCCCAGGCCCGCCATACACACACACAGACATTGTTACGGCCATAGCAGGGCCTCTCTCTCCTGAGGGTGCCTGTGTGGGCGTGTCCCACTACCTCCTACCTGAGATGCCACCTTTCCCTCCGGCGCAGCTGACTCCCATCAGCAATTAAGGGTATTTAAGCCCAGAGCAGGGTGAGCTCTGGGCCAGAGTGCCATTTGTGTGGGTACAGCTAGTGAGCTGAGTGTTTTTGCGGTGTTTCCAGCTGGTGAGCTGTGTTTTGTGGTTGTCAGCTAGTGAGCTGCGTTTTCCTTTTGACATTTTGCATTACTGACCAACGCCTGAGTTTTGTTTGTGTTACTTTTATGGTGATAGCGGCTTGTCCGTCTCTTTTCAGAGCGTTCTCACTCCCGAGGCGTAACATGTCGACGTTTTGTCACGTCCCGCGGCGTTCCTGAGGAACGCGAAAGGAGACCTTCGGCGTTCTTATGGTACGCGGCGGGTTATGGCTGGAATCCAGTGCAATGACACTCCCGCGGTAATAGACGTTCCAGCCCTGTATTCCAGCCCTAAACCTAACCTTATCCCTAGCCCTGACCATAACCTTATTCCTGACCTTAACCAGGACTATAATGATGTTAAATAGCGTGGTTCTAGGCGATTTGAAGAAAAAGAGCAAACATGTGTAGATTCAGTCCAGACGGTTCTCATATTTCCTCTTTTTTCCGAGGTCGTCATTTAGGAATGTGGTGGGTAGCCGAAAACGTAATATGGTGACGATTTGTCACCTAGCGTAAAATGTTACGCTTTGGGAGTGAGAACGGGTTGCTCTTTTAGTTGAATTACTTCAATAAAACTGTTTTATTTAACTGTTTCGCCTCCTTGACTCCGTTTTCTGACCCGGTCACTTTTGTTACTTCCTCCTCCACGCCTAGACCCCCCAGGGGAACGTAACAGACATACACACACACACCATTCTCACCCACCCACTGGTGCCAAACAGAAGGACAAGGACACATGTGGACACATTGATAACCTCTCTCCTGTGGCGTCGGTGAGCAGATGCCGCCCTGTAGCAAATCTGGACAAAGCCAAAGCACGCCACAAACTGCCTATAGACCTGGGTCCCAGGCAGGGTGTGTGAAACAGGAGTATAGGAAGATGCCCCTCAATGTTGAAGGTGCGATGTTGAGCTGGTGTGTTGTAGAGTGTGACTGTACTGGATGAGTATGGATGAGCGTTGAGTGTTGTTAAAATTCAGTTCACCTTCACACACCCCTGTTCTCTGCAGCCTGTTGGAGCGGGGGGGTCTGGGTGCAGTTTCCCCCTCCAGGGGCAAGGGTACCTAGACCTGGGGTATAGAGTACGCTTGGGGGGTGTGATTGTGTATTGTACAGTGTCTCTTTATGTCTGTCTCCACGTTGGGTGAGTGTTGAGTAATTGCATATGAGAGCATGAGGGTGGGAATGGATGTCTGTATCTGTGTGTGCCTGTATGTCAGTGTCTATATGTCAGGTTGGGTATCAGACGCCACCGCTCTAGGGACATCTTAGGCCCTCCAAGGTATGGAGGCCTATCTCGCCCCACCACTCCCCCTGCCAGTGGCAGATGCCCTCAGACATCGGTGCGTTGGTGGTTCTTTGTGTCCAGGGATGGGCGTCCAGGTACACACCGGCTCACTCCTTGGTGGCTGCTTGTCGGGGCCTGGAGCCTGGGGCTCGCTCGGGCCACTTTGTGGGTGGGGTGCCCCCGGCCTCTCGGCCTGGGGCTCAGTCACTCTGGCACAGCTGGCTGCCGGCGGAGCTCACGGGCACGTCACTGCAACCCCCCCTGGCTTCTGCTCTGCGGCTGCTGAGTAACCCCTCATCTGGGGCTCTCCTCAGCTCTTTCTGGGATAGTGGCGCGGCTGCCCCTCTGTCTTCCTTGGTCTCTTGTGTTCTGAGGGCCTCTGGATGTCTGGAGTTTTGATTTCCTCCATACCTGCTTCATGCCCAGGAGGACGGGGCTGTGGCTCCTGTAGAATGTTTAGCTTATTTTAGAGTTTAGAAATGTGTTATCATAGAATGTAGAACTACTGTAGAGACATTGATACTGCCCTTAAAGTAATAAAGGCCTCACTGTGTCGTGAAATTAGGAGTAGATTGTAGGAGACCTCCCCCACTGAGTAGAAATTCCCCAGAGGATGTTTTACGGTGTGTTCATACCGAACGCGATGGACGCGAGCAAAACGCCCCAAACGCCCCTAATTTGACGCATGCACATTCGCGTCTCAACGTCTCAAGAAAAATCTATCGCGCGTGAACCGGAAATGTGGGAGGAATGTGGGAGGGAGTTGTGCCAGACCGGTATCTTTGCAAGATGGCAGCTGTCGAGCTAGCGCTTGAAGAGAGAGTCACCCTTCTCTATGTACTGTGGAGAGCAGAGCAGCGGAGTAAAAGACGTCCTCGCCGTACCTGGGTCCATCAGGTCCTCCAGAGGTGTGAGCAGTTTGGTGAGTTTCACCATTTGCTCCAGGAGCTGCGCCTGGATGACGGCCGATTCCAGCGCTATCACCGTCAGCCAGTTTGAGGACCTGCTTCCCCTCGTCGGTCCCAGCATCGCCCGCCTAGACACCAACTACAGACGCTCAATCCCACCTGCAGAGCGCCTGTCCGTCTGCCTGAGGTTAGTACAACTATTTAATACGGTAGTCCTTTATTGATACCTGTGCTAATATGCTAAACCATCCATTTATACACTGCTAACATGGATGTGCTATGCTAACAGTGAATGCTGTCGGTGTTTACTGATAGCAAACTGTGGTACAGAGACGACTCTTTATAATATTTCTAGTGATACTCAGAAGCTCTCATCAAGTCCCGATTTAATTCGATTTATGCTGTTATCAGTGTTTGAATGACAGCATGGCTGTGGTGTCCTATCAATGTATGCGCTCGGTGTTTGCTGATATCAAACTGTAGCATTAGGACCACTGAGTTAACCTTTGTAGTAATACTCACTCCTTTTTATTTAGAACTGGTTTAATTCTGGGATAGTTGAATATTTGTATATAATCCCTGCAGCTGTCAGACTCTATAGCAGGGGTCACCAGCCTTTATTAAAACAGAGTTAGATAAAACTGTGAACAGTTTGGTTCATCTTTAGCTACATGGTTCTATCTTGATAAGCTATGTCTTACCACAGATTAATTTTTCAAAAATATTAATGATTTAAGCAAGGAAAGGGCTACATGTCAACATACAACTCTTTATTTCTATTAATGTCTTACTTCATTCCTACCTGATTGACATGTTTAGGAATTATGAGTGATTGGCACACTCAAGTTGTGAAAGTTGCTACCAATCAAATTATGATATGTTAAAGTTAAAACAAAACACAACTGTTTTAGATATGATCTAATATACATTTTGTAATTACCCTTATAATTACAAAATGTTCTATGTAAGATTCATGTTTTGTAATTTAAATCTGACATCACAAAAGTATTTTGGAATTTGACTAATGTATTTTGTAACTGCAGTACACATAATACTGATTTTGAACAATTTTGTCCAGGTTCCTTGTCACCGGGGACTCCTTCACGACCAAGCATTCAGTTACGGAGTCGGTGTGTCCACGGTGAGCCAGATCACCCCCCAGGCAGCGACGGCCATCTGGGACTGTCTAGTGGACGACTTCATGGCTGTGCCTTAACCTGGAGACTGGCGGTCCATCACAGAGGGATTCCAGGAGCGCTGGAACTTTCCTCTGTGCTGTGCAGCTGGATGGGAAGCACGTCCAGACAAAGGCACCCCATATATCATATAGGAGACACACACATTGATATACACTAAATATTTATTTCATTTCTTTTATGTGGTGCCCAAATTGATGCACCTGCTTGATTTTGTTTAAACAATTATTGCACACTTTCTGTAAATCCAGTAAACTTCTTTTCACTTCTCAAATATCACTGTGTGTCTGTCCTGTATGATATTTAACTGACATTTTTTATTGTAACAACCAAGGATTTATATAGGAAAATAATGTCTATTAACAAGGTTGCCCAAACTTTTGCATCCCACTGTATTAGTATATTTTGTCATTAGTATAATATGAAATAAATTCTACATGTGTCAAGTCGTGTGCCAACATTTGCTGTGTAGTAGAACTGAGACATTTGTCATTATAAAAATTTATTTGAAATAATATTAAAAGTCTCAAACAGAAAAACATTAAACATAAATATATAAAATATAAGAATTTACAGAGAGACAGGAATAAAAAGGACCAGCTGCTCTCCAGAGCAGGAACATGGCTGAGGAGGAAATGCTCCATTGGAGACTGGTGTGGCCTCTTCAGGGACACCAGGATGGCCAGCTCCACCGCCGATGGACCGTCCTGGGACCTGTCCCTCATCTGCCTCGGAGCCGTCCTCCCCTGTGGGCCTGTAAAACAGCACAAAACACAAAGAAATGAGAAGATTGCTACTAGATTTTAATTTCAACATTGAAAAAAAAACAAAAAAAAACAATAACAGGATATAATCAGATTGGTTGTAGATATTTAGTAAAGGTGATCACAAGGCAATCCCACCGACTAAAAAGGTATCAGTGCTTGCTGTACATAACTGTGGGTGCAGCAGCAGGAGCTCAGGGACTGGGGATGCTCTGCTGCAGAATCAGTTGGTTCTATCAATACAGTATTACAGTTTTTCTCGATTGCTAAAACACATTTCCTGAAACTACGCCTCATATCCTCACAACAGTAAACACAAATCCATAACATCTCACTCAATTTCCCAAACATCCTATTTCCAGGTCAAAATGAAGCTCTACACCCAAAACTATTCACTCCTGCTGAAAAACCAAACTTTGCCCACAGACATCAAACACAAGCCCTCAAAAACACACACACTACAACAGAGTTTTGCACACTGGTACAATTAATTCAAAACAATAGTTCCAAAACAAATAGGTTGCTTATGGTTCTCCCCTTCAAAACCCTTGTCACATGATAAACACAAAAGACGCAACCAATGTATGTACAGTGGCACATTGTCATTCATGTACTATACAGTACAACACACACCAGAAACATTATCCCACCTCAGCATCTTGTCTTTGGTCTGGGTCAGGCCAGAGAATCTCATCCACATCACAGGCTATATTGGCCCCAGCCAGGCAGCGGGGGTAAAATCCTCTTGCATGCCTGATCCACCCCTGGCATGCAAGAATTAAGGTAGCATAAGGAAAAACTTGATATGTCTAGGCAGGCCTCTTCCATGGCCTGAAGGAGGTGAACATGGACATAAGGTTCTCGGTCACTTTCCACCGCCATGCCGAAAATAACTCCTCTATCGAGTTTAGAAAGGGAGAGTATGCAGGCAGAAAGATATTAGAAAACCTTGGGTTATTGGTAAACCAGTCACGAACCAGAGCAGCGCGATGGAAGCTGACGTTATCCCACACAACAACGTAGTGAGGCTGCTCTGGCTGTGCTGGTTCCCTGTAGTCCAGCTGGAACATATGTTGTCTTAAACCATCAAGAAAAGCAAGGAGAAGCATAGTGTTATAGGGTCCTAGTACGGCATGGCGGTGGAGTACCCCTCGTTGGCTGATGGCTGCGCACATAGTGACATTCCCCCCACGCTGATCAGGGACATTTACAATAGCCCGATGGCCAATTATGTTCCTCCCCCTTTTCCTTCTTTTGGTCAGGTTAAAACCTGCCTCATCCACAAAGATTATTTCATGGGGAACAGGCCGTCCTTCAATCTCAAAGATTCTCTGCAAAACACATAACACAGTAGAGTCAATCGGTACCCTGAACCACAGTTCAAGAGTGCTGAAATGGCAGCATAAACTGCCATGCTGTGATGGTACACAATACTTTATACAGTATCAAAACTCATACCTGAACATATTCCACACGTTGGTTTTTCACTCTGTCAGAGTTTCGTTCGAAAGGGACTCGGTATGCCTGTTTCATCCGGAATTGATTCTTTCGGAGGATGCGGTCAATTGTGGAGAGGCTGATGGCATGTATGCCTCGAAAAAGATGATCATCCTCAATCACTCTCCTTTGAATCTCTTGCAGGCGGATTACATTATTTGCAATTACCATGTTTACAAGTTCCCTCTCTTGCTCCTCCGACAAAAGCCTTAACCTGCCTCCACCAGGTGGTCGTCTCTGTGTCCTACAAAAATAGAAGCACTCATTACTGTAACTGTCACACATTCATTTTACAGGCAAATAATGGAAACATACTGAAACTCAAGACACATAAGTTCAGTAACTTAAACGTTACTGTACAAAGCAGTCTTACTGCAAGTACACCTACCTGTTTTCCTCCCTGAAGGTTCTGATGATGGAGGCAACAGTGAAGCGACTCAAATTTGGTTGTACTCGTTGCCCAGCCTCCCTCATAGTCATCCCATGGACAAGGACATGGTCAACTAAAGTGGCTCGAATTTCATCCGAGACTGACTGTCTTGTTGCCCTTGCTCTTCCCCTTCCTTGTCGCCGTCGTTCTCCACCTCCTTCACCACGTCCTCCTCCACCTCTCCCTCCTCCCTGTTGTCCTAGACCACCTCCTCCTCCTCTTTCACCACGTCCTCCTCTTTCACCATGTCCTCTTCCTCCACCACGTCCTCCTCCTTCACCACCTCCTCCTCCTCTTCCACCACGTCCTCCTCTTTCACCATGTCCTCTTTCTCCACCACGTCCTCTTCCTTTGCATCTCTTTGGATCCATTGTTTCAAACCTGAATGAGCTGACTTTGGCCCTTTTATCTATCCATCGCAGGTTCTGATTGGTGTGTGCTAAATTTTGACTCCTAGTGTTTCCACCTGGTTAATTGTGTGCTAATTGAGCTCAAGCTATGCTGACTTAAGTTAACATTATTGCATGCTAGTGCTTTCTAAATGACTACATGGTGTAAGCACTGTAAAATGTAGGGATTTGTGTGTAGAGTTTTGCAGTAACAGTTCACCAAATTTGAGTCATGTGTCAAAGCAGGGAATAGTGTTTATAGTTCAGGGAAATGGGTGAGCTTTTTGAACAATAGCGTTACGGTTTTGAAATTTTAGTTTAGAGGCCTGGTTATAGTGTTTAAGCAATCGAGAAAAACTGTAAATGTTAACAGGTTGAATATAATAATCGTAGAGTAGACAGTGGTCCCTCATTTATTGCAGCAGGGGTTCTCAGAATAACTAGCCCCTCGCCACACACTTTATACACTTTTTGCCCCACACACATGAACATTGGTCACAGTTCTCACAATTGATTCTCAAAGTGCAAACCTTTGTAGATTGCAAAACGTAAAAGTATTATTATGCCGCGGTTTGTCTTCATCTGCCCGCCACTTTCGTGCGCCTTTTTCCCTCGCGGTGCAGGTGTGTATTTCCGAATGAGGGTCGTAGTTATGGGTGTTTTTGTGCTGTTTTTTCTATTGGACGTGATGGTTATCAAAACCAAACGTGATAAATTTGGCAAGCGCAGGAGACACGGCACGGAGCAGATTTGTCAATCAGGCTGCAGAATGCAATGCTGTACTGTGCAATAAAAAAATCAGCGAAAAAGCAAAGCAGTGACGGATGAACAGCGGGACCACTGTGTGCTGTTTATTAATAAACAATAAAATATATTCCTAAATGACAACATGCATAAAAGCAGAACGGTATTTGTACGTCAGTGGGAAAATAGCGGTGGCTTCCTAGCTTTTGTGCGGCTTCCCCGGGTCAGTAAAAACTTTCAAAAGAGAAATGAATGAACTTACCAGGTTGCCCGATCTCTTCACATATCTTCCTCCAAGCTCGGTCCTTTTTATTTCTGTCTCGGTACAGAAAGCAGCTGGTGTTGTACAGCTCCGAGTTGTTTGCTGCATTGATTAGCCTTCCCTCCATTGAAGAATGAAGGGCTTTGGCTGGATCTGCCCCTTTGACCTAGGTAACAGCCACGTCACCAGGCTCCCGATTGGTTGTCGCGGCGCGATTTGACACTGGAGTTCAGATTTTTCCAACTCGAGCGGTAGACACGAAACGCGTGTATGCACAAAATGCAACACAAAAACTGACGCGCGTCAAACGCAAATCTGCTTCCGAATTTACGCGGGACCCGCAATCGCGCGTCATCGCGCCTTTCCATTGACTTTACATGTAAACCTGACGCTCTATTCGCGTCCATCGCGTTCGGTGTGAACACACCGTTAGGGTGGGGGTCTCAACATTTGTAACTGTGGTCTGGAAGGGAGAGGGGTTTTACGACCTCTAGGGAGTTACCTACACCCACAGTGTTTTAACTGTCACGCACACACGAGCACTCACATAGACACGAGGGAACGCGCACATGTAGGCATTCATGTGCTCGTGCACATAGACACAGACAGAGTTTGCAGCACACCGTAGGGGGTTTTATGATGGGGTCGCTTCTATAAAGCTGGCTGTAACTAACAAAGGGGTGAAGATTTTGGAGAGGGACACCGGCCTCGTCTTCCCTTCTAGAAGTGCATGCTTAAATGAAGATGAATAAAGATGAATAAAAGATTTTGTGAAAATGACTACTGAGTCGGGTGCCATCTCTGGATGCTCGAGGAATAAAAAGAACCGGGGTAAAACTGATTTCATAACACTCCCCACACCCTCTAGCAGATCATTATATGAAGGAACCTTTTACAGTTTTTCTCAAATGCTAAAACACATGTCACAAACGTTACCACCAGGTCCCCCAATGTCCAAACACAACACCCTTCTCTAAAGCTACATAAACACAACCACACCTTCCCACTGCAAAACTCAAACTCCCACACCAAGAGAGCAGCTCGAAGCTGTCAAAACTGTAAACACTATACACAGCATTACACACTACAGCAAAACAATTGAAAACACAATGCTCAATTTGTGAGAAGGTTCTTTGTTCCATAACTGCCAATGCATATTTTAGAAACTATACAGTAACGGATCGTCGTAGATCTCTGCAGAGGATTAGGCATTTAGATTTGTGAGTTTCATATGAGTAGTATAAATCTATAGAAAATCCTGCATGTACGTACACTACTGTAACACAACAGAATCTATTGCACACAACAGTAATCTTGAAAACATGAACAGGGTGTGAAGTTTTTTTATTTACGTTATTCACACCACACACACACCACAATCACTGTGCGGCATCATGTCGCTGAGCTGTTGCTCGCATCTCGTCCGTAATGATGGTGCGAGGTTGTCTTGCTCTCCCTCCTGGACCTTCTCCTCTCCCATGTTGGCCTGCTCCTCTTCTTCCAGGGCCAGCTCTTCTCCCTCCTCTGCATCAAATTCCTCTTCCCCTGACTCTGCCTTCATCCATTGTGTTTGTTTGCAATCTTCAGCATACTGTGCACTCTGAACTTGCTTTTACATGTGGGTACAGCATTAGCAACAAGTGTCTTCAATTTTGAGTCATTGTGTGTAGTGAATGACGCCAGGTGTGTTCCCTGTGTTCAAAGATTGGTGACTGTGGCAAGCATTTTGCATCACATGGGCTTTCATTTGAGAATATGAGCAGAGTTGTTTTGCAACATGTGTTTTAGCAAGGAAAAATGTGTTTAGATTTATGAGTACAGAGGGTTGTGTTTTGTGAATTGTGTCTTCATGTGACATGTGTTTATGGTACTGGAATATGGTGGCTACATTTAGTAAATGTGTTTAGACTACTGGTCATTTGGGTTACAGGATTGGCTTTTGTGTTTTAACATTTGAGAAAAACTGTAAATACCTCACACCTGTGAGCGCTCATGCTCACAGGTGTACACACGGGTGCTCACAGACACAAACTACACCCTTTTTGGCTCCTACCTCAAAGCACACTGTGTGCTGTCGATCTTACGTGCTGCACAATAATGTTTAATATTTAGTATTTACTGTTATATTCACATAGATCATCATGATGTTGTTTATTATGTTGCTCTTTTTTTTCTTTCTGCTTGTTTTCTCTTTTTTCTTTCTCAACAGGTGATCCAGGTGATTGATATGTATTTTTTGTCTGCTTATTTTGTTGGTTTTTGTTTTTTGCCCTTTATCCTCGTCCCTCTTCCCCACTGTTTTTCTTTCCCTCTTTATTTCTTTTCAGCTCACAGCCCGACACATACCAACACAACAGCACAGATAGCACAGACGTTAAGGTGGCGAGTTGCTGGGTCTGAAATGCTTGGAGAAAACTGCAAATATGCAAATTTGCATATTAATGCGGTGCTGAATGACATTGGGGAGTAGCGGTGGGAGCCAAGTCTGACTGATTAAGGCCAGTTGGTGAAAAAATGTCACAGTCCTACACCTCCAAGTTTCCTCCCCTGGGCCATTGGCACTGTAAACAAAGACTAACCCATTAATTCAGGTAATATTCATGAATGAGGTAACAGATTTTTCTCAGAACTATTACATATATACGTATGTATATTGCAGTACAGATAGCCAAAGAATTTCCAGCATACTTGATAGTATAAGTGTATTACCCATATTGAAATTTGAAATTTAAAATAGATGTTTTGATTTTCCTTATTTCCATATATAGTTACGATGGATGAATCTTCATATTAACGTTGGGCAAAGTTTCAGATATGGTTAGCATTTACTGTATACAATTAGTCCTTATAAGCCAAAAAGCTAAGACTTTAGAGTGCTCTAAATAAAATTCTCTTTCTACTCTGGGTCTGGTTACCAACAACGAGAAAGGGTTTCTTTACATGGTTATAGAAAGAGATCTCAGCACAGCATGTCCAGCCACCTGATCTGTCTGATTCACTGTGCCTAGATGTACTCTTTAATAAACTGGCTTGATAAAGTTGACATTTTATAAAGGGGCAGCAACATGGTGAACACTGTCACATTACAACACAGAGGTCCTGGGTTCAAGTCCAGGATTTCTATGGAGAGTTTGCGCATTCTCCCTGTGAAAGTGTAGGCTGTGTTTGGATATTCCAGCTTCCTCCCACATGCATGGGGTTAGGTTAATTGGTCATTCTAAATTCGGGATGAACTTGACTGGTTGTCTGTTTTTATCCATTAGACTGGCAGCTTGTTGAGGATGTATCCTACCTCTTACCATATGGTAGCTAGGCCTCCTATGACCCTGACTTAAATAAGTGGAAGAAATTAGATGGATTTATACTCTTTAATGTTAGGATGCCTAAACAACAACCGGTAACATTATATCATTATATCACTGTTTTGGTCAGTGATGTAATGTTGAACATATATAGCTTATGACTACAGTTTCACTGACATATTTATAGTCTAGCCTGCTCTTGTCATATGTTTTTATATATGTAAAGTCGATACTATCCAGTCACCTATTGAAAGCAGAACATCCCATAGATCTCTGTTCAGGATCCCTCATATCATCCTTACATAATATGCGTGCTGAAACCTCCCAACCTTATTTCACCATCAGTTGTCAGTATTGTGTTTACAGTTTATTTCAAATGTCCTGTTAATCAATTTCATCACAAGAAAAGTAATTCTACATATGTATTCCCCTGAGACATGTGCTGAATTTGTTCTGAATTGAATATTTGTTTGCTAACATCAGGGCCTATTATCTTTAATGACTGTATGCTTGTTCCAGTATTATTTTAGTTTCTATTTCAGTAGTTTCAATACTGATGAAAGGTTCTGATTTCCTGAGGAATATTTAGCCCTGCTTTTGAATTAAAAAAATAAAATGGTCAGAGAGGCATAAAGCTTGACAGCATGTGTGTCTAGTTTCAGCAGGGGGGTGATTCAAGAGCAAATGTCAGTCGTTCTGTCAGCTTCATTTTGAGTTTACTGAGTGTCAATACACACATGAACAACAGTAAAATGCATTTATTTTTGTACAATATTATGGCTAAAAATTCAAACCCAGTCTGTAGATATACACACACATACACATACATAGACATACACACACACACACACACACACACACACACACACACACACACACACACATACATATACACACACACACACACACACATACATATACACACACACACATATACACACACACACACACACACACACACACACACCTACACACATACACACATACACACATACATACATACATATATACATACATATATACATATACATACATATACACAGTGTTGGGGAGTAACGGAATACATGTACCGCCATTACGTATTTAAAATACAAAATATGAGTAACTGTATTCCGTTACAGTTACCGTTTAAAACGGTGGTATTTAGAATACAGTTACTTTGTTGAAATAAATGGATTACACGGCGGTACTTTCCTGCTTCATATTGTGGCGGGTCAGGACTGTTTGGGTTTTGTTTGACAGTTATGTGCCGTTGTTTCAGGCAGGGCGGCAGCGTTACGGTTGCCATGGTTACAGGGTGACGCTCTCTCTCTGCGACTGTGTGTTTCCTGGGTGAGAGAGCGCCTTTTTGTTGTTGTTGTTGTTGTGCTAAGCTAATAGGCAGAATGCTACAGGCATAGCCCTAAAGAATGTAGCCTCGTGGGCAGTGTAGTCCTTGCTGCAAGGAGAATGGACTGCGACACGTTATGTGTCTGTGAGTGCGAGGAGGAAGAAGAAGGAGAGTGGAAAAGTACAAGCTGTCATCAAGCAGAAACGGGAGCTGGAAGCATGTAAATATAATAATAACCACTGCAGCCAAGAAGAGTGCCTGACGAGCCCAGTTGTAAGTAAGCTATTAAGACTCGACTGTACGCTGTGTTTGTGTTTTCCTCCGAAACACTAAGTTCCGTTGGAGCAGCCTTTCAACGCCTCTCTCTGTCTCTTGCTAGCAAAGTTGACCCAGACAACAACAAAGTAAAGCTAGTTTTCAGCTACTAGCCCAACTCACCGAGTATTAGCCAGAAGTCCTTTACTACGGTTCGGAGCCGCGGACCTTCAGTAATAGTAATAAATCACACAGCAATAGTACATTCACGTAGTTGTAAAAAGCATGATAATATATTAAGTAATCCAAAGTATTCAGAATACGTTACTCTCATTGAGTAACGTAATGGAATACGTTACAAAATACATTTTGGGGCATGTATTCTGTAATCTGTAGTGGAATGCATTTTAAAAGTAACCTTCCCAACACTGCATATACATAAATATATATATATATATATATATATATATATATATATATATATATATATATATATATATATACTTAACACCCAGCACGCCCCTGTGGGCGGTTTATCCTTCAAGCTTGGGTCCTCTACCAGAGGCCTGGGAGCTTGAGGGTCCTGCGCAGTATCTTAGCTGTTCCCAGGACTGCGCTCTTCTGGACAGAGATCTCCGATGTTATTCCCGGGATCAGCTGGAGCCGCTCGCCTAGCTTGGGAGTCACCGCACCTAGTGCTCCGATTACCACTGGGACCACCGTTACCTTCACCCTCCACATCCTCTCGAGCTCTTCTCTGAGCCCTTGGTATTTCTCCAGCTTCTCGTGTTCCTTCTTCCTGATATTGCTGTCATTCGGAACCGCTACATCGATCACTACGGCCGTCTTCTTCTGTTTGTCTACCACCACTATGTCCGGTTGGTTAGCCACCACCATTTTGTCCGTCTGTATCTGGAAGTCCCACAGGATCTTAGCTCGGTCATTCTCCACCACCCTTGGGGGCATCTCCCATTTTGACCTCGGGACTTCCAGGTTATACTCGGCACAGATGTTCCTGTACACTATGCCGGCCACTTGGTTATGGCGTTCCATGTATGGTAAGGAGCTTTCTTGTCTTTATGTTAGTGGCTTCTATCTCCTCCTTTGGCCGGCCTATTACCCCAGCAGGGTACCTGATCACGGGCAGGGCGTACGTGTTGATGGCCCGGATCTTGTTCTTACCATTCAGCTGACTCCTCAGGACTTGACCCTCTGCAGGTACTTGGTGGTTGCAGCTTTTCTAGCGGCCTCTTCATGGTTCCCATTCGCCTTCGGGATCCCCAGGTACTTGTAACTGTCCTCTATGTCTGCAATGTTGCCTTCTGGTAGTTCAATCCCCTCAGTTCTGACTACCTTCCCTCTCTTTGTTACCATCCGACTACACTTCTCCAGTCCGAACGACATTCCAATGTCATTGCTGTATAGCCTGGTAGTGTGGATCAGTGAATCGATGTCTCGTTCACTCTTGGCATACAGCTTGATGTCATCCATGTAGAGGAGGTGGCTGACAACTGCTCCGTTCCGTAGTCGGTATCCGTAGCCAGTCTTGTTAATGATCTCACTGAGGGGGTTCAGGCCTATGCAGAACAGCAGTGGGGACAGAGCATCTCCTTGGTAGATCCCGCACTTGATGGTGACTTGTGCTATGGGCTTGGAGTTGGCCTCTAGTGTTGTACGCCACATCCCCATTGAGTTCCTGATGAAGGCTCTTAGGGTCCCATTGATCTTGTACAATTCTAGGCATTCCAGTATCCAGCTGTGGGGCATTGAGTCATAGGCCTTCTTGTAATCAATCCAGGCAGTGCACAGGTTGGTCAGTCTGGTCTTGCAGTCTCGGCTGACTGTTCTGTCTACCAGCAGCTGGTGTTTTGCGCCACTGGTATTCTTGCCAATTCCTTTCTGTGTCCCGCTCATGTATTGACTCATGTGCCTGTTCATCTTAGCCGATATGATGCCTGACATGAGCTTCCATGTAGTACTGAGGCAGGTTATTGGTCGGTAGTTGGAGGGGACCGGTCCCTTCTTGGGGTCCTTGGGAATCAGGACCGTCCGACCTTCGGTTAGCCATTCCGGGTGTCTCTTGTTAACTAGCAGCTGGTTCATTTGTGCTGCCAGACGCTCGTGGAGTACAGTCAGCTTCTTTAGCCAGTAGGCGTGAACCATGTCGGGCCCTGGTGCTGTCCAACTCTTCATACTGGAGACCCTTTCTTGGATATCTGCCACTGTGATGGTTACTGGACCCTGTTCAGGGAGGTCACTGTGGTCTGCCCTCAGATCCACTAGCCACTGAGCATTGCCATTATGGGTTGCGTCCTTCTCCCATATGCTCTTCCAGTATTGCGCCGTCTCCAGCCTTGGTGGTGCTGTTCTCTTATTATTATTGTTCCCTTGCCACTGAGAGTACACCTTTGCTGGTTTATTCTCCTGCCTTCTGTCTCTCTGGTGTACCTCCTCAAGCGGCTGGCCAAGGCTGTGAGTCTTTGCTGGGCAGTTTCCAAGGCCTCAGGTATGGACAGCTTGCTGTATTTCTTATGCACCTTTTTTGTCGCACCTTTCTGCAACTCCGTTAGTTGGCTAACCTCCCTCCGTGCTACTTTGATCTTGCCCTCTAGCCTCCTTCTCCATGGAGGGTACTGCCCCTTGTCGCTGTTCAACTTTGTAGCCAAGCATCTCACTGATCACTGCTGCCGTATTGTAGATCAGCTTGTTAGTGTCAGTAATCGTGGTTGTAGGTATTGTCCGTAGTGCTGCATTAACATCATTTAGCAGACCTTCTGAGGGTACTTCACGTAATCTTGGTAACCGGCTATGGGGGATCCAGGTTTCAAGCTTGGCCATGATCCTATTTTTTCAGGTCAGTTCCTCTCGCACTCAACGATCCTTCTCCTATCGCACTTGGGGCTATGTACCCAATCTCGGGTGGGGGTGATGATATCTCCCCCCTGACCTGGCGTCCTGACTCCTCCTTGCCGTAGCATTTGTGTTGTACCTCGTCAATCTCTAGCTGTGAGAGCAGTCCCTTCTTACGGGAAGGCTTACGCTGCTTTAGCACGTTTAGCAGCAATTTGAAACTCCAGGCGGCTAGAACGCAAAGTATCAAAGGATACCTGGAGATTATCTTTCTTCCATTTCCTCTCAGCTTGGCGGCATACACGCCACAGGGAACGCATAGAATCATTAAACCAACGTTGAAAATTAGTTCTAGGAGATTTCATTTTGATCGGTGCTACAGTATCAAGGATGGAAGAACACATGGATAGCAAAGAATTAGCGATGTCGTCAACCGTATGATGTTTGGAGCAGTCAAAGCTAGTAGTAGAGGCAGAAATGAGAAAAGCCACAGAAAATTTAGTCACAGATTCATAATTAATAATACGCATAGGGCGTCGGGGATTCTCAGGAAACAGTTCAATCTTACACAGATCAGTGTCAAAGATAACTGGGAAGTGATCAGAGATCCCAACATTATCAATATGCTTAATACAAATATCCAAGCCACATGAGAAAACCAAATCGAGGGTATGGCCTTTGAAGTGGGTTGGCCCATTAACCCACTGAACAAGATTAAAAGAGTCAGTTAAGGTAAGAAAGTCTGTGGCTAAGAGGTCATTCTTACAGCAAATATCAATTTTAAAATCACCAGTAATAAGAACACAGTCATAATCAACAAAAATAGATCCTAACAGATCAGTAAAATCATGAATAAAAAATTTATTATACTTCGGCGGTCGATAAACCACGGCACACAAGTTTAGAAGAATTGACCAGTTCCACTAATTGAACTTCAAAGCTACCATAGGTAGGAGAAGGCAGCTGCCGAGCTTTCCTGTTAAATCCAGAATTGAATTCAAAATCCTGCTCCTCACATACAAGGTCTTAAATAATCAGGCCCCATCTTATCTTAATGACCTTGTAGTACCATATCACCCTATTAGAGCACTTCGCTCTCGCTCTGCAGGCATACTTGTTGTTCCTAGAGTATTTAAAAGTAGAATGAGAGGGAGAGCCTTCAGGTTTCAGGCCCCTCTTCTGTGGAACCAGCTTCCAGTTTGGATTCGGGAGACAGACACTATCTCTACTTTTAAGATTAGGCTTAAAACTTTCCTTTTTGCTAAAGCATATAGTTAGGGCTGGACCAGGTGACCCTGAATCCTCCCTTAGTTATGCTGCAATAGACGTAGGCTGCTGGGGATTCCCATGATGCATTGAGTTTTTCCCTTTCCAGTGTTAATAGACCTCTCTGCATTGAATCATATCTATTATTAATCTCTGTCTCTCTTCCACAGCATGTCTTTTATCCTGTTTTCCTTCTCTCACCCCAAATGGTCCCAGCAGATGGCCCCGCCCCTCCCTGAGCCTGGTTCTGCCGGAGGTTTCTTGCTGTTAAAAGGGAGTTTTTCCTTCCCACTGTCGCTAAAGTGTTTGCTCATAGGGGGTCATATGATTGTTGGGTTTTTCTCTGTATCTATGAAGCACCTTGAGGCGACTTTTGTTGTGATTTGGCACTATATAAATAAAATTGAATTGAATTGAATTGAGTATGGCCTGGAAGTTCCGAGGTCAAAATGGGAGACGCCCTCAAGGGTGGTGGAGAATGACCAAGCTAAGATCCTGTGGGACTACCAGATACAGACGGACAAAATGGTGGTGGCTAACCAACCGGACATAGTGGTGGTAGACAAACAGAAGAAGACGGCTGATAGATGTAGCGGTTCCGAATGACAGCAACATCAGGAAGAAGGAACATGAGAAGCTGGAGGAATACCAAGGGCCTCAGTTACAAAGAGCTCGAGAGGATGTGGAGGGTGAAGGTAACGGTGGTCCCAGTGGTAATCAGAGCACTAGGTGCGGTGACTCCCAAGCTAGGCGAGTGGCTCCAGCAGATCCCGGGAACAACATCGGAGATCTCTGTCCAGAAGAGCGCAGTCCTGGGAACAGCTAAGATACTGCGCAGGACCCTCAAGCTCCCAGGCCTAAAGGACCCGAGCTTGAAGGATAAACCGCCCACAGGGGCGAGCTGGGTGTTTTGTTTTTTTAATCTGAAACAGCATTCTGATGCTCAAAAATTCCAAATGCCAGGAGACAAAAACCCTCTCTACTATAAAACACAAGACTTTAAACTCTTATTTTGATATAGATACAGTTAAGGCTGGATCAGCTAATTTTGAACCATCCCTTAGTTATGCTGCAATAAGCTCTGGCTTCAGACTTCCCATGGTAGACACAGCACCCCATATAAAAAACACCACATACATTCCTTATGTTGTACATCAATTTAGAAATTCATATTAGGAAAAGGCTTTAGATTATGCAAAATAAAAGAAATAGGGATTGACTCAAGACTTTGCGCTATAGTGCAGACAACCAGTAAAACCGCCCACAAAGACTGAAAAGAAAGTAGGAGTGTTATGAAGACAGTCACACAAAGAAGACAGTCTTTCAGAAGTAGTTAAGAAGTTAATTAACAGGTTCAGCATGCTTCTACTTTTTTTCTCCATTTTAACAATTCAATAGGTTTGCTACATGAATGGAAACGAGCTCATTAACATTTTCTATAGTTCCTGCTCCACTGTAAAAGAATAACTTCTGTTCTTCTGATAAAAATGGAAATCACTGCCTTCAGTTGTTTCCTGTGGCTTGTAATTCATGCTGCACTCTTTTGTTGTTTCTGTGTGTCAAGCTCTGAGTGGCAGATACCGTACCACACTGGTGTATATGTATACATATACAGAATAAATCCAACAAATTGGCAGACTTTTTGAATGTCAAAAAAAAGGATCAGTTTTCTGCAAGCTGGGTGAGGAACCAGACAAAGAGCGATTCAGAAGACCCTTATGAAAAGAATATCGAGGGAACAGTTTACCCTGCCCGGGATAGGGTTACAGGGGCCCCGCCATGGAGCCAGGCCCGGGGAGGGTGCCCGAGGGCGAGCGTCTGGTGGCCGGGCCTTAGTCCATGGGGCCCGGCCGGGCACAGCCCGAAGAGGAGACATGGGCCCATCCTCCCGCAGGCCCACCACCCGCAGGAGGAGCCATAGGGGTCGGGTGCATTGTGTGCCGGGTGGCGGCCAGGAGCGGAGGCCCTGGCGGACTGACCCCCGGCTGCCAAGACTGGCAATAGGGACATGGAATGTCACCTCTCTGGTGGAGAAGGAGCCTGAGTTAGTGCGTGAGGTTGAGAGGTACCGCCTAGATATAGTCGGGCTCACCTCTACGCATGGCTTGGGCTCTGGAACCAGTCTCCTGGAGAGGGGCTGGACTCTGTCTCAGTCTGGAGTTGCCCCTGGTGAGAGGCGGCGGGCTGGGGTGGGTATTCTAATATCCCCTCGGCTTGCTGCCCGGTGGACGAGAGGGTTTGTTCCCTGCGCCTTAGGGTCGGGGAACACCCGAGTGGCAGTTCGGAGTACCCAGCCTTCTTAGAGTCCCGGGGGGGGGGGGGGGGGGGGGGGTGCTGGAAGGTGCTCCACCTGGAGACTCTGTTGTCCTGCTGGGAGACTTCAATGCTCACGTGGGTAACGACAGCGAGACCTGGAGGGGCGTGATTGGGAGGAACGGCCTCCCTGATCTGAACCCGAGCGGTGCTTTGTTATTGGACTTCTGTGCTAATCACAGTTTGGCCATAACGAACACCCTGTTCGAACATAAGAGTGTCCATAAGTGCACGTGGCACCAGGACGCTCTAGGCCGTAGGTCGATGATCGATTTTGTAATCGTATCACCAGACCTGCGACCATATGTTCTGGACACTCGGGTAAAGAGAGGGGCTGAGCTGTCAACTGATCACCACCTGGTGGTGAGTTGGATCAGGTGGCGGGGGAGGACTCTGGACAGACCTGGTGCACCTAAACGCATAGTGAGGGTGTGCTGGGAACATCTAGCAGAGGCCCCAGTCCGCGAGATCTTCAACGCACACCTCCGGCAGAGCTTCAACAGCATTCCGAGGGAGACTGGGGACATTGAGTCCGAATGGACCATGTTCAGTGTCTCCATTGCCGAAGCTGCTGCATTGAGCTGCGGCCGCAAGGTGGTTGGTGCCTGCCGTGGTGGTAATCCCCGAACCAAATGGTGGACACCAGAGGTGAAGGGAGCCACCAGGCTGAAGAAGGAATCCTATCGGGCTTGGTTAGCCTGTGGGACTCCGGAGGCAGCCGACAGGTATCGACAGGCCAAGCGGAATGCGGCTCGGACAGTGGCTGAAGCAAGATCTCGGGTGTGGGAGGAGTTCGGAGAGGCCATGGAAAAAGACTTTCGGACTGCCTCGAAGAGATTCTGGCAAACTGTCAGGCGTCTCAGGAGGGGAAAGCGGTGCTCTACCTGCACTGTGTATAGTGCTGGCGGAGCACTGCTGACGTCGACTGAGAAAATTGTCAGGCGGTGGAAGGAATACTTCGAGGACCTCCTTAATCCCACTGACACGTCTTCCGAGGAGGAAGCAGAGTCTGGGGATGAGGGGAATGACCCGCCAATTTCCGGGGGCGAGGTCACTGAGGCAGTTAAACAACTCCTTGGTGGCAGAGCCCCTGGTGTTGATGAGGTCCGCCCCGAGTTCCTGAAGGCTCTGGACGTTGTAGGGCTGTCCTGGTTGACACGCCTCTGCAATGTTGCGTGGAGATCAGGGACAGTACTGGACTGGCAGACCGGGGTGGTGGTCCCTATCTTTAAGAAGGGAGACCGGAGGGTGTGTTCCAACTACAGGGGGATCACACTCCTCAGCCTCCCTGGGAAAGTCTATGCTAGGGTGCTGGAAAGAAGAGTTCGTCCGCTAGTCGAACCTCGGATACAGGAAGAACAATGCGGTTTTCGTCCTGGTCGCGGAACACTGGACCAGCTCTTTATCCTCTCGAGGATACTTGAGGGTGCATGGGAGTTTGCCCAACCAGTCTACATGTGTTTTGTGGACTTGGAGAGTCCACAAAACACATGCGGATGATGTGATTCTGTTGGCTTCATCAGGTGAGGGCCTCCAGCTCGCACTGGAACGGTTTGCAGCCGAGTGTGAAGCAGCGGGAATGAGGATCAGCACCTCCAAATCTGAGGCCATGGTTCTCAGCCGGAAAAGGGTGGAGTGCCCACTCCGGGTTGGGGATGAGTTCCTGTCCCAAGTGGAGGAGTTCAAGTATCTCGGGGTCTTGTTCGCGAGTGATGGGAGAAGGGAGCCGGAGATCGACAGACGGATTGGGGCTGCAGCTGCAGTAATGCAGACGCTGCACCGGTCCGTTGTGGTGAAGAGGGAGCTGAGTGTAAAAGCGAAGCTCTCAATTTACCAGTCGATCTACGTCCCTACCCTCACCTATGGCCACGTGCTGTGGGTAGTGACCGAAAGAACGAGATCGCGGATACAAGCGGCAGAAATGAGCTTCCTCCGAAGGGTGGCTGGCCTCTCCCTTAGAGATAGGGTGAGAAGTTCGGCCATCCGGGAGGGGCTCAGAGTAGAGCAGCTGCTGCTCCACATCAAAAGGAGCCAGCTGAGGTGGTTCGGGCATCTGACAAGGATGCCCCCTGGGTGCCTCCTGGGTGAGATGTTCCAGGCATGTCCCACTGGGAGGAGGCCCCGGGGCAGACCCAGGACACGCTGGAGAGATTATATCTCTCGGCTGGCCTGGGAACGCCTTGGTATTTCCCCGGATAAGCTGGAGGAGGTGGCTGGGGAGAGGGAGGTCTGGGCCTCTTTGCTTAGGCTGCTGCCCCCGCGACCCGGCCTCTGATAAAGCGGATGAAGATGGATGGATTTGTTTAACATTTAAACCTATTTTCTGCATATTCCAGCATATAAAATAAAATAGTTTTGTGTTTACACTCACTCTTTCAAATAGATGCATGTAAAGCACAGCAGAAAATAAATAAAATCAAAGACTCAGCGGTCCTGTTGTGCTATTTTCACCTGTGGGGCAGGTGAGGTTTGCCCTGGTGCAGGTGTGCCGCAGCGGTCAGTGGAAGGATCCGGCAGTATCTCTGTGAATTTCACATTCCAGCGGCAGCCTATGTAGTGCTTGCTCGGACGTTTAGGGGGTTTTTCGCTGTAAAAAGAAGTTTTCTTCCCACGCAGTGAGCAGCGGATGCTAATGTTTTTGTCACTTTTTACAGAACCAAACTCAAAGTAAGGTCAGTACTTCCACGCTTTAAATGCTGCATGGTCATACTTTCTCCCGCACTCATTTTATTATCCATTTTTGATCTGCACACAGTTGTTGCCACAAATGTCGCACTCGCTTACGTCATTGTCATGAGACACTCTCGCAGGAGGAAAAAAAAAATAAAAAATTCACGGTTTTAGTAACGCAGTGTGCTTACGGGAATAGTAATCCCTTACTTTACTCGTTACTCGAAAAAATTTATTGGATTATAGTAGTAGACACAAAGAAACACAGGGCTTAAATACAAAGAGGGAGCAATCAGGGAATGGGTAACAGGAGGGAAACACAGCTGGGGCAAATCAGGCCTAACGAGACAAGGGGAAGCAAAACCAGACACATTAACATCAGCCATGGACTTTCAAAGTAAAACAGGAGACATAACACAGACTCACAGGCAGGCACTATAACAAAGGGAACAGAGACGTGGGACCAGGGCAGACACAGACACTGACTGGACGTGTGGATACAGCAGACAGGGGAGACAGCAACTATGGAACACAGACAGAAAACCAGAACACTAAAAAACTCTAACCAAACCCCACCCAGAGAACCTAAACTAAGAATAATCCTAAAACCCATAAAGCAAAGCTAGAATATAATGAAATAACAAAATCAAAGAACCAAAAACACAAAACGCTGGGTCAACGACCCAGGGACCCTAACAGTACCCCCCCCCCCCCCTTAAGGGCTGGCTTCAAGATAGCCCAAACCAGAACACCAAAAACAACCCAACCAGGGTGGGCGGTGGGGGAAACAGGACTGAGCCAGAAACCAAAACACAGGGAACAAAGTTCAAAACAACAGCACTGAGGCCCAGGAACAGTCCAAAAGCAAACAAACAAAAGAGCCCATGAAAGGCGCAGAGGCCCAGGCAACAGTCTCAAAAAGGCTCAGGGGGCCGGCCCGGAGGCTGATGGCCCAAGAGCCCAGAAAACAGTTCAGGGGGCCGGGCAGGCGGGAGGCACTGGCAGCGACCAAGCAGATCAGGAGGCCGGCCGGGACGGCAACGATGTCCAGTCATCGGCCTGGAAAGCGGCCGAACAGGACGTGCAGGACAGGCAGGCCCAGACGGCATGGGGACCTCAGTCACCGACGACGCGAGGCAGGACCGGGCGACGCCGAAGGCGAAGACACGGAGGCGGGACCGGGCGGAGCTGAAGACGGAACCGGGCGAGGGTGAAGACTCGGAGGCGGGACCGGGTGAGGGTGGTGACGCTGCAGGCGACGGCGTGGGAGCCGCAGGTGGTTGCTGGACGGGCCCCTCGGACCCTCCAGCGGAGGCAGGTTGCTGGACGGATGACCGAGGAGAGGAGTGACGGTGGCGTCACTTCCTTCTAGACGAGGGAACAGGAACCGGTGGAGAAATGGAGACCTCCTCATCCTCCGACCACATAGCCACCAGGAAAAAGGCAGGCGAATGGACAGGCGAACAAGGTCCCGGCTGGTGTGGGGAAGGAGAGGAAGTGTGCGGTAGCGATGAGGCAGGTGGTGAGTGTGTGTTGTCCTGGGGCGGCGGTAAAGAAGTGGAGGTGGAGGTAGAGAGGGCAAGCTCGCCAGCCCTGACTTGCTCCCTCCAGGCAGCTATGGAGCTGCCCAGCACAGTGTCCGTAGAAAGTTGAGTAAGCCGAGGGTTGCTCCGAATGATGGCATCTACAGCGCTTAGCCCAACTGCCATGGTCCTCAAATCGTTGGCCTGAGCAATGCGGTCAAGGAGCTTAATCATCCGCTCCATCTCAGCGTTGAATTCAAAAGCTGAAGAGTCTGCGGGGTCCATGTTCTGGTCGTGATCTTCTGTCATGGAACGGCTGTGTGCAGGCAGGAGTGGAAGTAGAAGGACCCAAAGTGCAGACACTCGGAGGCGGAAAGTAACTCAAAACTCAGGTTTTATTGCTGGATGGCAAAACGTGGCAAAACGTGGCAAACGTAACAAAAATCCAAAATCCAAATAAACTTACATGACCAGGCAGACAGAACACACAGCCTAAATGAGAGTAGATCACAACACAGACACAAAGAAACACAGGGCTTAAATACACAGAGGGAGCAATCAGGGAATGGGTAACAGGAGGGAAACGCAGCTGGGGCAAATCAGGCCTAACGAGACAAATATTGTTGGGCAAGATACTAACCCCGTGTTTGCCTACTGGTGGTGGTCAGAGGGCCCGGTAGCGCCAGTGTCCGGCAGCCTCGCCTCTGTCAGTGCGCCCCAGGGCAGCTGTGGCTACAATGTAGCTTGCCATCACTAGTGTGTGAATGTGTGTGTGAATGGGTGAATGACTGAATGTAGTGTGAAGCGCTTTGGGGTCCTTAGGGACTAGAAAAGCGCTATACAAATGCAGGCCATTTACCATTCAAGGGGAAGCAAAATCAGACACATTACAGTTTTTCTCAAATGCTAAAACACATTTCACAAACGTTACCACCAGGTCCCCCAATGTCCAAACACAACACCCTTCTCTAAAGCTACATAAACACAACCACACCTTCCCACTGCAAAACTCAAACTCCCACACCAAGAGAGCAGCTCGAAGCTGTCAAAACTGTAAACACTATACACAGCATTACACACTACAGCAAAACAATTGAAAACACAATGCTCAATTTGTGAGAAGGTTCTTTGTTTCATAACTGCCAATGCATATTTTAGAAGCTATACAGTAACGGATCGTCGTAGATCTCTGCAGAGGATTAGGCATTTAGATTTGTGAGTTTCATATGAGTAGTATAAATCTATAGAAAATCCTGCATGTACGTACACTACTGTAACACAACTCAATGCAAAAACAGAATCTATTGCACACAACAGTAATCTTGAAAACATGAACAGGGTGTGAAGTTTTTTTATTTACGTTATTCACACCACACACACACCACAATCACTGTGCGGCATCATGTCGCTGAGCTGTTGCTCGCATCTCGTCCGTAATGATGGTGCGAGGTTGTCTTGCTCTCCCTCCTGGACCTTCTCCTCTCCCATGTTGGCCTTCTCCTCTTCCTCGTTGGTCGCTCCTCTTCCTCCTCTCATTTGAACTCCTCTTCCTCATTGGCCTGCTCCTCTTCTTCCAGGGCCAGCTCTTCTCCCTCCTCTGCATCAAATTCCTCTTCCCCTGACTCTGCCTTCATCCATTGTGTTTGTTTGGAACCTTCAGCATACTGTGCACTCTGAACTTGCTTTTACATGTGGGTACAGCATTAGCAACAAGTGTCTTCAATTTTGAGTCATTGTGTGTAGTGAATGACGCCAGGTGTGTTCCCTGTGTTCAAAGATTGGTGACTGTGGCAAGCATTTTGCATCACATGGGCTTTCATTTGAGGATATGAACAGAGTTGTTTTGCAACATGTGTTTTAGCAAGGAAAAATGTGTTTAGATTTATGAGTACAGGGGGTTGTGTTTTGTGAATTGTGTCTTCATGTGACATGTGTTTATGGTACTGGAATATGGTGGCTACATTTAGTAAATGTGTTTAGACTACTGGTCATTTGGGTTACAGGATTGGCTTTTGTGTTTTAACATTTGAGAAAAACTGTAACATCAGACATGGACTTTCAAAGTAAAACAGGAAACATAACACAGACTCACAGGCAGGCACTATAACAAAGGGAACAGAGACATGGGACCAGGGCAGACACAGACACTGACTGGACGTGGGGATACAGCAGACAGGGGAGACAGCAACTATGGAACACAGACAGAAAACCAGAACACTAAAACTCTAACCAAACCCCACCCAGAGAACCTAAACTAAGAATAATCCTAAAACCCATAAACAAAGCTAGACCCAGGGACCCTAACATCTGTACTATAGATGTAGTATGTAGTGGTTGGTTGTGGACAGTGTTGGGGAGTAATGGAATACATGTACCGCCGTTACGTATTTAAAATACAAAATATTAGTAACTGTATTCCGTTACAGTTACCGTTTAAAAAGGTGGTAATCAGAATACAGTTACTTTGTCGAAATAAATGGATAACACTGCGGTACTTTCCTGTTTCATATTGTGGCGGGTCAGGACTGTTTGGGTTTTGTTTGACAGCTACGTTCTGTTGTTCCAGGCGGCAGCGTTACGGTTGCCATGGTTACAGGGCGATGCTCTCTCTCTCTCTGCGACTGTGTGTTTCCTGGGTGAGAGAGCGCCTTTTTGTTGTTGTTGTTGTTGTGCTAAGCTAACAGGCAGAATGCTTCAAGCATAGCTCTAAAGAATGTAGCATCATAGCAGTGTAGTTCGTGCTGCAGGGAGAATGGACTGCCATACACGTAGGGTTGCCAACCGTCCCTTAAAATACGGAATCGTCCCGTATTTCAAAACAAAAGTACACGTCCCGTATTGAGCTAATAAGGGACGCGCTTTGTCCCGTAATACAGTGAGAATCAAAAGTAGTCTATAACTTTTAATGGAATTAACGCTTTGTTTGAAAACATAATTCCCAGCCCCTCTCCTGCGTTGTGACCAATGAGCTGACAGCACACTTATGACAATTCGAGTATGACAATTCAGATTACCGCTCATCTCATTGGTCGAGGAAAGGTCGCTTACGGAGAAAATACCGGAAGACAACAGATGACCAAAACAAGAAGCATGGCCAACAGGGAAACAAACGCCGACACTGCGGTGCAAGTCTCGGACGACAGTAAACCTAAAGCTGGGCAAACACTGCGATTTTTTCAGTCACGTTATTCAGCTCCTGCTCAAACTGCACGATTGACTCGCAGGGGTTAGAAGTTGGTAGGTCACGATGCAGGTCTCACACTATACCGCCCGATGCTCTGATGCGACCTGAGTGCTCACACTGTGCCTCCATAAAATGAAGGTTATAACAGAAAATCTGTCGCGCTCTCTCTCTCCGTCTTACACTCACACACCACCACCATCAACTTTGCTAAATTGCTAATGAAAAACACTGATCAGGCAGCTGTGATTGAGCAGCAATGTAAATCCACCTATTTTCACGGTTGTTGTGGTCGTGATAATTTTGTGATGCCACATCGGCATCGGATGAGCTTTCCAAAGTTCTACAAGTTGTGCCTCCATCGCTTGTGTCCAGATCACAGGCTGCACAGCCGCGCTGCTCCATCTTTTACACCAACGTTTACGTGTTTGCGCGCGAGCAGTGTGAGCGGCTGTGGTGAGACCCTCACGAGCGATTGATGATCGGGAGCTGGTCGTGAGGTGTTAATCACTTCTCGTTACCCCACGTATACTACACGACGCACGATGAAGGCCAAAATCGGTCCGATCACTCAAAAATTGGCTCAAAATGGGCCTAAAACCGCACAGTGTGAGCCCAGCATTAGAGCAGCAATGTTTGTTCCCCTCAGAGAAAGGGAAGAATGGGAAAAGGAAAAGTTAATATGGGCATGTGCAGTGAATATCAGCGCTATGTGGCCAGAAGTGTGATAATATAATTTATTTTGTGTAATAAACAACTGCAAGGATAGATGATTACAACAAATAGATGACTAATACATAAAAGTAATACATAGATGAATAATGATGATGAGTTAAGATGCGTAATCATGGGAACAAGCGGGTTTACAAACAGGAGCAGCTGATTAGCATTAGAAAAGCTGAAATAATACCTCAACTGAAGCCAATTGTACTAAATGCACTAAATGTGCACTGTTACAAGAATGTTTTTCTTTCTATTGTTTTCTATTATTTTAAGTTAAGCAGGACAGAGTTCTTTTAAAGAAAGATTTACTTATATTCTCAAAAGTTAAGCATGACAGGCTTCTGTTTAAGAAGGAGACCTGTTTTATTGTGTTAATGTTGTCATTTTGAGTTAAAAATAAATGGCTAAATGATCATTTGTTTCACATGTGTTCATATCACAAAGAATACACATCTACTTAAATCAAATTCAAGTCAAATGGTTAAAAAAATAATTTCACACACACAAAAAAGAGCTAGAAAATTCACCACACTGGGAAGGGTGAAGACAACTGGGTCGCCCGGCCCTGGCCACGAGGTGTCCCTTATTTATTTTTCAGGGAGTTGGCAACCCTACATACACGTTATGGGTCTGTGAGCGCGAGGAGGCAGAAAAAGGGGAGTGGAAAGGTACAAGTTGTCATTGAGGAAAAACGGGAGCTGGAAGCATGTAAATATAATAATAACCACTGCAGCCAAGAAGAGAGCCTGACGAGCCCAGTTGTAAGTGAGCTATTAAGGCTCGACTGTACACCGTGTTCGTGTTTTCCTCCGAAAACAATAAGTTCCGTTGGAGCAGCCTTTCAACGCCTCTCTCTGTCTCTCGCAAGAAAAGTTGACCCACACGACAAAGTAAAGCTATTTTTCCGCTACGAGCCGACAGGGACCCCGCCGTATTAGTCAGAGGTCCCTTTACTACAGTTCGGAGTCGCGGACCTTCAGTAACAGTAATAAATCACACAGCAATAGTACATTCACGTTGTTGTAGAAAGCATGATAATATATTAAGTAATCCAAAGTATTCAGAATACGTTACTGTCATTGAGTAACGTAACGGAATACGTTACAGAATACATTTTGGGGCATGTATTCTGTATTCTGTAATGGAATACATTTTAAAAGTAACCTTCCCAACACTGGTTGTGGAGGATTAATTTTGCCTAATACTCCACACACATGGAGTGTGTGGTACAACATTAGTTGTTCCTTCCCTGCACTGTGAATGAATGTTTCTAAGTATACATTTAAAGTATACAACATTTTGGAATGAAATGACAATGTCTGCTGTTTTCTAGACTAAAGAAGGGCAGAATTGCTTTTATGTTCAATATAAAATGTAATTGTCTGTAAAATTAAATTAGTGTTTACCAGTGAATGATCACACTGAGTGAAATGCACATTCAATTCAATTCAATTCAATTTTATTTATATAGCGCCAAATCACAACAAAAGTCGCCTCAAGGCGCTTCATAGATACAGAGAAAAACCCAACAATCATATGACCCCCTATGAGCAAGCACTTTGGCAACAGTGGGAAGGAAAAACTCCCTTTTAACAGGAAGAAACCTCCGGCAGAACCAGGCTCAGGGAGGGGCGGCCATCTGCTGCGACTGGTTGGGGTGAGAGAAGGAAGACAGGATAAAAGACATGCTGTGGAAGAGAGACAGAGGTTAATAACAGATATGATTCAATGCAGAGAGGTCTATAAATACATAGTGAGCGAGAAAGGTGACTGGAAAGGAAAAACTCAATGCATCATGGGAATCCCCCGGCAGCCTACGTCTATTGCAGCATAACTAAGGGAGGATTCAGGGTCACCTGGTCCAGCCCTAACTATATGCTTTAGCAAAAAGGAAAGTTTTAAGCCTAACCTTAAAAGTAGAGATAGTGTCTGTCTCCCGAATCCAAACTGGAAGCTGGTTCCACAGAAGAGGGGCCTGAAAACTGAAGGCTCTCCCTCCCATTCTACTTTTAAATACCCTAGGAACAACAAGTAGGCCTGCAGAGCGAGAGCGAAGTGCTCTAATAGGGTGATATGGTACTACAAGGTCATTAAGATAAGATGGGGCCTGATTATTTAAGACCTTGTATGTGAGGAGCAGGATTTTGAATTCAATTCTGGATTTAACAGGAAGCTAATGAAGGGAAGCCAAAACAGGAGAAATATGCTCTCTCTTTCTAGTCCCTGTCGGGACTCTTGCTGCAGCATTTTGGATTAGCTGAAGGCTTTTCAGTGAGTTTTTTGGACATCCTGATAATAATGAATTACAGTAGTCCAGCCTGGAAGTAATAAATGCATGAACTAGTTTTTCAGCATCACTCTGAGACAGGATATTTCTAATTTTAGAGATGTTGCGCAAATGGAAGAACACAGTCTTACATTTTTGTTTAATATGTGCATTGAAGGACATGTCCTGGTCAAAAATGACTCCAAGGTTCCTCACAGCGTTACTGGAGGCCAAGGTAATGCCATCCAGAGTAAGAATCTGGTTAGATACCATATTTCTAGGCTTTTCAGGGCCGAGTACAATAACCTCAGTTTTATCTGAATTAAGAAGCAGAAAGTTAGCGGCCATCCAGGTCTTTATGTCTTTAAGACATTCCTGCAGTTTAACTAATTGGTGTGTGTTATCTGGCTTCATGGACAGATAGAGCTGGGTGTCATCTGCATAGCAGTGAAAATGTATGCTATGTCTTCTAATGATACTGCCTAAGGGAAGCATGTATAATGTAAACAGAATTGGTCCTAGCACTGAACCCTGTGGAACTCCATAATTAACCTCAGTGTGTGAAGAGGACTCTCCATTTACATGAACAAATTGGAGTCTATTAGATAGATATGATACAAACCACTGCAGTGCAGTACCTGTGATACCTACAGCATGTTCTAATCGCTCTAATAGGATATTATGGTCGACAGTATCGAATGCTGCACTAAGGTCTAGCAGGACAAGCACAGAGATGAGTCCACTGTCAGAGGCCATAAGAAGATCATTTGTAACCTTCACTAAAGCTGTTTCTGTGCTGTGATGAGCTCTGAAACCTGACTGAAACTCTTCAAATAATGAAGAGTGAATGCAGAAGTTGCAGTAAGTTGATGTAAGCTACAGTAACAGCAGACAGAGTTATTTTTATTTCAAGCTAACTTGAAAATAATAACAGGAAAGTGTTTAAACAGACATTATTAACACATTTATATATATTGACACAGTGGACCGGCATGACTATACAGGTTTTATCATGATACTCGGTTGGAACTCCAGCTTTAGGTCAACTTGGGTAATGCTTTTGTAAGGCTCCTTGGGTTAATGGTATTCTTCCTGGCAGATCCTCAAACTCTGTCAGGTTGGATAGAAGCGATTCAACAACTGTCAAAGATCCATCCCAAGACCATTGCAGCATTTTTAGCTGCATTCTTTTGGTCACTGGGTGCTCTGTAAAGTGAACTGCCATCTGTAAGTCTCCTGTATGGAACTGATTTTCTCATGGACTTTTCTTGCTTTTGCTTCATTCAGTCCCATTTCATATTGTCTCATACACATACCTGCCATAGCATAAAATCAGTTTGCTTTAATAAATGACATCATTTTCTGACCAAAGTCCAGAGTTTTTATTTCTGTCTGGTGCTATAATGTTGCCTACTAGGAAAATATCCAATTTAGCAATTCTTCTGCATGAGATTGATTTAACTTCACTTCAAAAATCCTTCCACCTGAATTCTGGACAGCATGCTGACAGGAATTGTGCAACCGACATCCTGCTGGTCACTGTGAAGCTGAGTTTGGTACACTCTACTTTATGTTTGTTGGTCAGCATTCAACCAAATGTGCATTTTCACATTTCATATTCATATTCAAGGGTGTATTTTATCTAATTACACAGCAAGAAATCATGGTTTGAAAGATTGTGTGCCTGTTATTATCAACTAGCAGGTACTGCCCCCTGGGTTTAGGTACTTCCTATCCATCTTTTTTCTGCAAAGATTAAATGTAAAACAACTGATATTCACAATTTTATAAGTCAGCAGGGAGTTAGCTAGCTACTTTTCATCTAAGGATGATATAACATATTCAGACTGAAGTATTTCTAAAGAAAAAGAAAAGAAACACACACACACACGAAACAAATAAACAAAAAATACAGCTCTGTTATTACTTTGGACATAAAGATGGAAAACTAATTAGCAGCACTGTCATATTTTGAGGGTTAGTGAATTTGGACTAGCTGACATATAATGGTGTGCTACCTGGTGGCTGTCTACAGAGCTATGGTTAGGCTAATATAAACACATTAGCACAGGGAAGATGTAGATAGGGGACAAAACTTTAGCCTGGAAAGCATTTGAGAGTCATCTACAGCACAAGGTTAGTTGTTAATATGTTGCTGCACAACTCTCTATGACAAAGTCCTGGTGAACATGATGCCCGCATTGTGAGCCTGCACTGCAGTGTACACCATGAGCTTTTACTTAGCATAAAGTTGTGCTGTGATGAACAGTGCTGATAACAAATCAGAGAGGCTAAGAATGACCACTTGCCTTTCATAGGTCTTTTTCTACTAAAAAAAAACAAGACACAAAGATTTACAACATGCTGGTACATCACCACTCAGTAAGCGGATTCATCATGCCCGTGTGCCACTGTTTATTAAACATCCTATGTATTCCTTTGCCTTATAAGAAGAGACAGAGAAAAGTCAAATCACTTCTCTTGCTTTACCGAAAATCTCACATGAAGCCATTCTGAGATCTGACTACATGCTGGGTTATAGCTTTATAGTCACTCATCTTTATCCTTGTCCATTTACAAGAAATAAGCAGGATATTCAGAATATTACCATGGTAACTGAGGCTATGCAAGTTCGTGTTTACTGGTTTATCTTTCGAGAGTGAGGGTGAGTCATTTTAAAGGATGGATATATAAAGAATAATTGTTTGGAATGCCATAGTCTCATCTAAAAGCCAATTTCCTGGATGCTAAGTATTTTTCCATTATTGCTATCTAATGTGGAAATAAAGTAAAAGCACATTGAACGTAAACCTGCATGTTACTGCTTGTGCATTCCATGTCCACACTGATAAGGATGGCTACTGTATTATTGTGGCTTACCACCCCCTAGTGGGCATAACTGTGAAAACAACAGATACCAGCAAAACCTGTAAGAGACACTCCCCACATAGCAAAATTGGTATGGCCTGGATCTGTCCCACACAATGTGCTTACACATGGCCCACATACTGCAAAGAATGACAGCCCTTTGGTGGCCCAGACCAGGTTTGCCAGAGGTAATCCACATATGGGCCAGCACAAGGCCAGTTGCAGACTGGCCCAGAACAAGTTCAGCTCTGGCCCCAGATGTCAGCCTAATATGTACCTTAATCAAGCCATGTAATAACAACATGTGCCGGAACATGATAGTGCAAAAGTAACATGACAAAACTCTGTTCAGACAGTGAATGGACTGATTCTTATATAGCGCTTTTCTGCTCTCCTGGAATACTCAAAGTTCTCTATACAACATGCCACACGCACCCAATCATACACTTTCTCTAAACTGAGTGCTTCTTAACTACATTCATACTCTTGACATGCAGACTGAAGGAGCCAGGGATCAAACCACTAACCTTCTGATCAGTAGGTGACCTGCTCTACCTCCTGTGATACAGCCACCCATTGCTTATTTCTTTCCAAAAAAAAAAACAACAACATTACGCACCTATATCACAGTGTTATTAGAAAATAAACATTTTCTCTTTTGTTTTGAAAAAAAATGTACTGTGTCCATCTTAGACAAAACTATTATTCTTCATTACAGTTATATGCATGACATCTTAACATAAGCATAGAATAGGCATGTCAAGCATATGATAACCCTTTTTAAACTGAACACAGTCCAATCTTCCCTCTGAGATACTCAAACTTTTGTCTAGGCAGTGGTTTGGTTAACATGTCAGCCTTCATGTTTTCTGTACAGCAGTACTTCAGCTGGATTTGTCCATTTTGCACACATTCACGAATGTAGTGGTAACGAATGTCTATGTGCTTTGTTCTTGCATGATCGACTGGATTTTTTGCTCCTTGATTGTCCTCCAGGATCACTGTTGCTGTGGTCTCCATTCCAAGCTCAGTTAGTAGTCTTCTTAACCAAACTCCTTCTTGTGCAGCTTGGCTCAAAGCAATATACTCAGCCTCTGCAGTTGAAAGTGCAACTGTTGCTTGTTTCTTGCTATGCCAACTGACTGCACCTCCTGCAAGTAGAAAGATGTTTCCAGTTGTAGAACGTCGATCGTCCTGATCACCTGTCCAATCAGCATCTGAATACCCAACCAAGGTTCCTGTTTCTGTCCTTTGATATTTGAGCCCCAGGTTTAGAGTTCCTTTCAAATATCTTAGGATTCTTTTCACAGCTGTCAGGTGTGTAGTGTTTGGGTTTGCATTGAACCTTGACACCACACTCACTGCTTGTGCAATATCTGGTCATGTGGCCATGGCAGCATGCAATAAACTTCCAACCATTGACTGATACATGCTTGGGTTTACAGGTTGACTGACATCATCACTCTTTCTTAATTTGACATTTGTGTCAGCTGGAGTTGCTACTGGATTGGCACTGTCCATTCCATACTTTTGTAGTATGTTTTCAATATACTGTCTCTGATGAAGCATAACATGGTTTTTGTCCTTGTCTTGGATCACTGAGATGCCCAGAATGTAGGATAGCTCACCCATGTCTTTAATTTTGTAGTGTTTCTTCAGAGTATCCTTTAAGGTCTTCATGCTCTCTGCTGATTCTGCAATCAAAATCAGATCATCAACATACACAGCCAATATTTCCAACTCCTGACCTGTTCTAACAAACACACACTGATCTGAAGTACTCTGTGTAAAACCAATACTTTTCATGAACTCTGTAAAAGCTTTGCTCCAGCAACGTGGAGACTGCTTCAGTTCATATATTGACTTGTTTAGTTTGCACACTAGATGTTCCTGCCCAGGTTTGATGTAACCCTCTGGCTGCTCCATGTAGATTTCCTCTTCCAGGTGTCCATTCAAGAATGCAGTCACAACATCCATTTGATGCACATTTAGATTGTTTTGCACAGCAAATGACAACAATGTACGAATTGAACCAAATCGTACAACTGGAGAGAATGTTTCATCATAGTCTGCACCATAAATCTGTGAATAGCCTTTGGCAACAAGTCTGCACTTGTATCTTTCCACTTGTCCATCACTGTGATGCTTAACTTTAAAGACCCACTTTGATCCAACTGCTTTGCGATCCTTTGGTAGATCCACTAAATCCCATGTGCCATTCTCTAGCAGTGACTCATATTCCAAATCAGCTGCTTCTTTCCACTCCTTTGCATTTGGACCTGACATAGCCTCTTCGAGTGTATTTGGTTCTGTGACACAACAGATGTTTGCATAATGATCAACTGTAGTTACATCAGCAAACTCCTCAAATCCATATCTCTTTGGAGGTCTTCTGATCCGCTGATCTCCTTTTGCAGCTTCACTGGCGACAGTCTCCTCAGTACTTGTTTGTCTTTCACCCGTGTGTAGTATTACCTCATTCCCCAAACCGAGATCTTTTTCACTTTGTTTGCATTTAAACTCTGTTTCATTGAAGACCACATCTCGTCGACTCAGTATTTTTCCTTTTTCCTCATCCCACAGCCAGGTAGCCTTTTGCATTGGTTGCATATCCCAGGAAACGAACTTTCACTGCCTTTTTGTCCAGCTTCTTTCTCTCTGTGTCTGAAACATGAGCATAAGCAATACAACCAAATACTTTCATAGGGCTAATGTCTGGGTTTTTTCCATACCATCTCTGATAGGGTGTTTCGTTCTTTAAAGCAGATGTTGGGAGCCTATTCTGTATGTAAGTTGCAGTAGCAACAGCTTCTGCCCAGAATATGTTTGGCAACTTTGCATGTGACAGCATGCTTCTAGCAGATTCCACTAGAGTTCTGTTTTTTCTCTCTGCAAACCAATTTTGCTGTGGTGTGTGTGGTACAGTCATTTCATGGTGGATGCCTTGAGCTTTCAAATATTCTTGAAACTCTTTAGATGTGTATTCCCCACCATTGTCAGTTCTGAGTCTTATTACTCCCTGTCCACATTCATTTGAGAAGGTTCTTTCAAACTCTTTGAACTTGCTCGGGACTTCCGTTTTTTCTCTTATGAAATACACTTTACAACATCTGGAGTAGTCATTAATGAAAGTTACAAAGGACTTTTTTCCTCCTAGTGACTCAGTTTGAAAAGGACCACAAACGTCACTATGCACTAATTGCAACTTGCGTTTTGTTCGTATTTCTCCCACTGATTTGTAAGGTTTTCCTGATAATTTGCCCTCAACACAAGCTTCACAAAAAATGTCCTCCTCTTAACTCCTTTTACCAAGTTTTTGACTTTTTTCAGATTTGTAGTGTGACCTAGGCGCTGATGCCACATACTTGCTGGAACTGAAGCAGTTGACACTCCATGACAGGTTGTGCAGTTTCCCTCAATATCCAGCTGATACAAGCCGTCACATCTTTGTGTTCCCATTCCATGGAGAGCTCCATTCTTTCCTCTTATGTAGCAATGAGTCCTTTTGAACTTCATTGTGTTTCCCTTCTTGGCAGGTTCATTGATAATTTGGGAACATACAGCACATCATACATTGTGGCATCTTTTCCATTACTAACTCTGAATGACATTTTCATTGTTATGTTGCCCAGACCTAAAGCCTCAACTACTCTGCCATCACCGAGTTTTACTGTTTGTGGTTCTGAAAACTCTTGGTAGTCCTGTAGAGCTTCTTTATTTCTTTATTTCTTTAGACCGATGTGTGTTCTCTGATCAATAATTACCCATCTCTGTTTGCTGATACTCCCTCTCGCACTTCTGTCCTCGAACATGACATAGATGTAGGTGACCACCCTCCGATCAAACAACACGCTTATCGTGTGAACCCTACCAAACGTGCACTTTTTCAGCAAGAAGTTTCCTACCTGCTGGGAAATGGTCTTGCTGTCCCTAGTTCGAGTGCCTGGAGTTCCCCATGCCTTCTTGTGCCGAAGGAAGACAAAACTCCACGTTTTTGTAGTGATTTTCGCAAGGTGAACAGTGTGACCAAACCCGACTCCTACCCTCTTCCCCGCATGGAAGATTGTGTGGATAGGGTTGGCTCCGCAAAGTTTGTCACCAAACTGGATTTATTAAAGGGTTATTGGAAAGTTCCCCTCACTCCGCGTGCATCTGAAATTTCTGCTTTTGTCACTCCTGATCACTTCCTCCAATACACCGTCATGCCTTTTGGCCTTCGAAATGCCCCTGCCACATTCCAACGCCTTATGCACATTGTCTTAGGTGGTGTCACAAACTGTGAAGTGTACTTAGACGACATTGTAGCCTATTCAGAGACTTGGTCAGATCACCTTGGAACACTCACGGAGATTTTTGAAAGATTAAAAGAGGCATCCCTTACCCTAAATCTTGCCAAATGTGACTTTGGTAAGGCCACTGTGACTTATCTAGGGAAGCAGGTGGGTCAGGGACAGGTGCGCCCCCTGCTGGCTAAAATCCAGGCTATCCTAGATTTCCCTGTGCCTCGCACTAGACGTGAGCTTCGCCGGTTCCTTGGTATGGCCGGCTATTATCGTGGCTTCTGTAAGAATTTTGCAGATGTAGTTGCACCTCTCACCAGTCTCACAAGTGTATCAAAACCATTCGTATGGTCCCCCACCTGCCAGAATGCTTTTGAGTCTGCCAAAGCTCTCCTCTGCAGCACACCAGTACTTGCCGCTCCTGTTTTCACACATCCGTTTAAACTTGAGGTGGATGCCAGCGCCAACGGTGCAGGTGCGGTACTGTTGCAGGAGGATAGGCAGGGTGTTGATCACCCAATTGGTTACTTTTCGAAAAAATTCAACTCCCACCAACAGAAATACAGCACCATTGAAAAAGAAGCTCTCTCCCTATTGCTTGCTCTACAGCATTTCGAGGTCTATGTCGGTTCCAGTTCAGCACCTGTCATTGTTTACACAGACCACAACCCCCTCGTGTTTTTGACCCGAATGCGAAATTCTAACCAAAGGCTCATGAGATGGTCCCTCTTAGTACAGGATTTCAATCTGGAGATCCATCACAAGAAAGGGACAGAGAATGTACTGGCAGATGCGCTGTCACGTGGTTTTCGGAACCCCTAAGCGCCAAACATCTTTAGGGGAGATGTTTGGTCTTGGGAAGGGGGGTGTTATGGCCCTGTCCATAATCTGTTTTGGTGGCTGTTGTTGTCTGTTCCTTTAAGTCTTTGCAGGTCCTGGAGTGGATGAGCTGACGGCTGCTGATTGGTCCCCTGGCCATGTGATCTTCTTCAAATCCCTCACCAGCAGTTGTCCCGGGGCAGCCACTGACAGCAGCAGCAGACCTGACCCTGGCCTCCAAAACTTGAGACTTTTGTGCTTGTGATTTGTGCGGCTTCTCTGAGTTTTGTATATAGTGTGTATATTAGCTTTCATTGTACATAGCACATTGTAAATAGCACTGCAACAGAAGGGGTGAGCTGCCGTATTGTTTTTCCTTGCACTGTTTTCTCCTGTTTATTTCAGTTAGGGAGTTAGGTGTAGCGCTTGTCTTTTGTTTGATGTTTGATTTCACATAGGGTTTTAGATAGCACCTCCTCCTGACTTAGCTTGTTTTGTTTGTTATTTTGGCCTTTGTTCACCCTGGAGCTTCATTTTTGCAGTGTAGATAATAAAACACGATTCACTAAGGAATTGGTTTCCCTCTGTGTATGGTTTTGGGGACCAGGGCGGGGCAGTCTTTTCAAACGTATGTTGCGTTCCTGTACCCCTAGACTGGGGCGTAACACATGTCATGTGTTTTGATGCTCCTGAATCAATTAACCATTCTTCTTGTTGTGCATCACTTTTACATGACTCATTTACAACAAAAGCTCCCTCATATGAGTCCTCTTTGTCCTATACACCACGCTTTTAGCCTTGTGGGCCTTGTATTTCTTTTTAATGCTTGGACAATCACGCTTGATATGTCCTTCCTTCCCACATTTGTAACATCTCCATGAGTCGGAGCTGTTTGCTCCCACTGTTTTTGATCCACTCTGTTCATTTCTATGCATCTGAGATGACATCGCTGATACACTACTGGACACAGTGGTGTTGTCAGTAAGCACTCGCTTTTGTTCCTCATTTATCAAGGCTTGTTGAACAAACTGTAATGTCAGACTGTCCATCTTTGTCTCCAAAGCAGTAACAACAGTTGCATAGCTGGGTGGCAAACTACCTAGAAGGGTGACAATTTGATCTTCCTCTTCAATTACAGAACCTATTGCCCCTAGCTGATCAGTAAGTTCCTTCATCCTCTTTAAATGATCATTGAGATGTTCTCCTTCCTTCATTTCACACCGGAAGTACTTCTTCTTCAGAAATAGCTTGTTAGCAACAGTATCTCTTTCAAACTGTGCTTTTAGCATCTCCCATGCTTCTTTGGGGGTCTTACAGTTTGTTATCAAGTACAATTGGGGTGTACTTACATTCAGTACCAGCACTGAAAATGCCTTTTCTTTCTTCCGTTCAAATTCAGCTCGTGCTTGGGCATTAGAATCAGCAGCTAACTGCTCTATCTCCTGTACCATAGTACCCACAGTCCTTTTGCCTTCAACAGGTGCTCCAGTTGAAATTTCCACGTTGCCCAATTCTCCGGTCCGCTCAGCTTGTCAATAAACAGTCTATCTTCCATTGGGAATCCCACAATTCTGTTTATGACTCCCAAAAGAAAACGTGTTAGCAGCTTCCCTTGGCGACCTCTGGGCCCATAACCTGATGTTTTTAACGAACACCTTTTATTGCTTTGCATTGCACAAACACACCAACAGAGGGCAATAATATCCCTTCAACATACATTGTAAAATTACTATTACAACAGGAATAAAACTTTCAACGGCTCCACTTACCAGAGTTTTGTGTGTGATGAGTCCTCTCAGGTTCTGTGCTTGATGTTCTCTGTACCATGAACGTTACTGTGTTTTTCCTCATCATGTAAATGATTTTCCCACTCATCCACCACAAGACAGGCCCCTCTGCTTAGCAGCTTGCCTGCTGTTTCTCTAGTTTTCCCTTGAGCACCTGCTCTCTCATAATAAACCCAGCTGTTGATTTTGGCAAAGCTGCACTTGGTTTTTTGCCTTATTGTTATTCTCTTCATGGCCAGTACAAGTTTTAGTTGCTGATAGAATGTCATTTGTCTTATCTGACATTACTCATTAATGAGAAATAAGAAGCAAAACAATATGTCAATCAAGTTAAATAATCTAGACTATATTGAGAATACCAGGCAAAGGGCAAAAGGTAATAGCAAAAATAACTAAAATCGAAACTGCAACCTTGTACAAATCAAATTTGCTGATTATTTTAAACAGCTTAAAACAACTGATGGGAGAAATGAAAAAAGAACATTTTAGTAACTTAAATTGGGATCAATCTGTAATCACAGGAGGGCTTAAGTAGAAGAAAATGGTTAATATCTCATACTGTTTAATTGTCGCAGTTTTGTCTTGGAGAAACGGAATAGTTAAAGATTTTTCTCTGTGTGGTCGCCTATTTAATCTTCAGACTGTAAGATGGCCCCACTTCATTCCAAATGGTAATGCTCAGCTATCAGTTTATTAAGGAGACACCATTTGAAGAAACTCATCACATATGAATGGTTTTGAGTAATAAAACACTGCAATGATGTAACATAACAGAGGCGAGTCTCAGGGTGGTGGTGGAAGTGAAGAAGATGAGGACTTGTGGTTCTCTGAGTGACAAGAATGAACTGACTGGGAGCGAGACTGAAAGGCAGAATAACAGAACAGAACTGAGATTTAAAGGACAAGGAATAGAGGCTTATTGATTCACAGAAGCCAGGCAAAAGCACTGTACCAGAGTGATGATGGCAGAGTTTCACATTATGGGAAAGACCAGGTGACAGAAAAGAAAGGATTATCAGCCTGAATGCCCAGGGATGCAAGCAAACGAGTGAAAAGACATATTCCTTATTTAACTTAACAAAAACTTTAATCCTGTAGGATGGGAGTATCCCTAACCGCAAGTCTACACTATCACAGTTACTGCTCATCGTTAGCGGTGATTTAGACCCAGTGTCTGTCTCTGTGTCCTTTTTGGGCAGTTAGCATAAATTAACTTTCATTTTAATAGTGACAGGGATAAAAACTGCATGTGTGGAGCCAAACCAGGCAAATATTTAAAAAAAAAAAAAGCAAAGCAAAACCAAAATAATCCTTAAAAATGTTTTTGTGATTTTGCCCCAAAATATGGTTTTATAAAGGCTTTTCCACTAGAAGCTACACTTCTAGCACCAGCTTTGATGTCACATCTCCATTTCATTGTCTTTGCTTAGACCTCACATGGTCTAAGCAAAGTCAGGCTCTGAGCCACATCTCCAGGAGTGTGGCTCCGAGCCTGACTAGCAATGAAGCAATGGCTGAGTGTTTTTGCACTCCTGTCAATAAATATCTGTGGACTGTCCGCGAATACAAGTTACTCAGCTACCAAAATGACTTTCTCAAGCATTACATGCACTCTGAGTTCTAAGTGAACTGAATGAATAAAACATGGACCAAATTCCAGGTATTTAATATAGTCTGTTGCCAAAAAACAAAATATTTATTTTTTATATATGAAATCAACTGTGCTCTAAGAGCAGTCCCAGAGCAGAACAGATTTAGACTACTTAATTAGATTAGATTACAGTTCTATTTTGAATGTAGCGATTCTGACTGGCGTGGGTTGGTGTTCACAGGTGAGTCTTAAGACAAGGCAACCAGTTGTCTTATGAAAAAGTAGTATTTATCTATTTTTTTCCAATTTAAAAGTACAACTGCTGTGAAGAAAAGACTACTGAGACAGAAAAATAAGCAGGCAGACCATTGGAAATTCACACTTTGCTCTGCTCTGTCTTTGTGACACATGGAGTAAATGAGCAGATGGTTCTCAGTGTGTGGTGTTCTCACTGTAACGCACAGAGGAACCTTGTGATGGGTATAGAGTTTATGATTTATACTGACTTTATTCAAGCTGGTTATCACAACACCCTGCATTGATATGTCATGCTACATAGATTTATGTAACTATTGTTTGTTCTTCTGCAGGCAAGTGAACCAAAACACACCTCTGGATGTTTTAGGACTCGAATGATAGAAAGCATCAGACCTTCCTTCCACAAACCTAAACTAAACTAACCTAAAAAGAACAAGCCAAATGTGCTTTTTAAGCAATCAAAACTTGTGCTGTGGCACCTTTTTTAATTCTATGAGTTATTTTTATCAGTATTCTCTCTCCCCAAGCATTCGCAGCAGATGGCCGCCCTTCGCTGAGCCTGGTTCTGCCAGAGGTTTCTTCCTGTTAAAGGGGAGTTTTTCCTTCCCACTTTTGCCAAAGTGCTTGGTCACAGGGGGTCATATCATTGTTGGGTTTTTCTCTGTATGTATTATTGTACGATCTACCTTACAATATAAAGCACCTTGAGGCAACTGTTGTTGTGATTTGACACTATATAAAGAAAATTTAATTGAATTAAAACTAGTGGTGATACTGTTTCCAAACCTTAATTGATGTGTGTTATTGTAGAGTTTTTACCTCACAGTATAAAGATGATGTGACTGTTAATGTGATTTGGCACTAAATAAATAACATTTAATTGACCAACATTGAATCTCTCTCACACACACACAAAATACTTGAGACATAAAATAATCAGCTGTTCAGCTTTTGTAATTAGAAGAAAAATGACATCTATGAATCAGTCCATAAAAAGATCATTATAAAAGAAAGAGAAAAAAAAAACAGTACCAAAAGAAAAAAAAAGACAATATGAATTTATAAAGTTGTCAAAGATTGAGAACTGATTAAAGAGCACAACAAGCAGGATTGCATATATACATTTACATGACAGCCACACTCCTCAACATCAGCAGAGTACATAACAACAAAACAACAATGCTATCAGAGAAAAGACACAGACAGGAGGAGAGTTTGTTTGTGTAGAAAGGGCAGCATTCTTGTTATTCATTTCAAAATTAATGCAAAAATAAAAATATGAGTGCTGACATATTATAAATAAATAATGAATTTAATGTCAGTGAATAAAAATTAAATACAAGAGTTTTTATGCAAAGCTGCTTTGGCACATTTACAGACAGTATTGTGATCATTAGATTCAAATCAGGGACATTTTTAAAAATATTGCATGTTGTGCTAATTGAGCATCACCCTCAACATCCCAGTGTTCAACTTACTCTGTAAAAGGCTCTGTCACACCAGCATCTAAAACAGCCAAATGTGGGAGTAAAGAGTCTCCACAGAGCAAGGGTGGTTCTAGTTCCTCAATCAGTGAGTTTCTACATCTACATAAAGGTACAGTGTGCAAAATATCACCACTAGATGTCAGTAGATTGCAGGAAATTGTAATCAAACTGCTGATCAGATGGAAAGTGTGATTTTTAAGACATTTGAGCCTAACATTAGCGAGCATAAGGTTAGCTTATAACCAGCTGCTATTGTTTAGCTGACTTGTTTTTACTTGATAAGTAATTTAAAGAATTTAAAAAAAATAGCATTGTGTATATTTATTTCAGTGTTTATTTAAGAATTAAACATTCTTTTTTTAATTAAATAACTTAAAAAATTATGGTGCCAAAGTCACTTCAATCAGGTAAATCTGCAGAACTTTTGTAATGGAACATTTGGCTTTGAGTTTAGATGCTTTGATTTCTAAATGTCTATATGGTATTAGAAGTCAGTATTGTAAGCATAGTTTGATCCACAAACTATATATTAACGATTAATGTAGTTTACTGGTCAAAAAAGTACCTCCAATGTGGATGTAGCTGCATTATTTTTAATTACCACCAGGGGGTGACTCGTGTGGTTGCAAAAATAAGACTAGAACTCTGTGGGGAAAAGGGTTCTTTTCTGCCTGGATCTTGATATGATCACAATAATGACTTTTATGACTTTTATGCTTTAAACATTAATTTAACTTAAATTTAACTTTAACTTTTATTTATTAGCAGGGATGGGCATTTACATCAAAAATAGAACTTCATATTTACTGGTCTCCTTTTGACGATTCGTTGACAACTGCCAACCCCAATCTTCTTTCACATGATTGTGCATAGTTGTAGTAGACTTGCACCATGCTAACTTTACCTTGTGTTTGCCCTGGTCCACATTGATGTTTTAGAACATTTTGACAGAGTTTCTAAGTAGTGATGGGATTTCCAGCTCTTTTCGGCTCCGAACCGCGCCTAGCATCCTGGAGCACTTCTGTTGTGTTTTGTACGTTTTTTGGAGTTTTTACGTGTTTTGGAGTTTGTACATGCTTTGTCTCTAGGTGCCACCGTAAATATACACAGCAAAATCTCCAGTGTTAAATTAACACTAGAGAGTGTCTATATGGGTCCACACCTCTGAGTGTTAAATACAACACTGTTGAGTGTTAAATTAACACTTTTGACAGTGTTATATGTTTAAAAGTAACCTAGTCAGTTTTGAAGATTAACAATGGCTAACACTGAGCAGTGCTGATTTTCTAACACTGGAAAATAACTCAAAATGTTAGAAATATTCCAGTGTTAGCAAACCAGCACTGCTCAGTGTTAGCCATTGTTAATCTTCAAAACTGACTAGGTTACTTTTAAACATATAACACTGTCAAAAGTGTTAATTTAACACTCAACAGTGTTGTATTTAACACTCAGAGGTGTGGACCCATATAGACACTCTCTAGTGTTAATTTAACACTGGAGATTTTGCTTTTATTTATTCACTCCACATAAAATGTAACAAATAAATCATATAATACAAAAAACAACTATTCACATTTCAACTTTTAACTATTTAAATTTTCAGCTTTTTCCTTTTAAACAAATTTAAAGTGAAACAACACAAAACACTGCAAACCACAACACAATTAAATACAAATTAAAATATGAAAAAAAAGAAGATGCACATTCTCTGTCATATGGGCCTGCATGAATAAACTTTCTGAATCCTTTATCATCTGCAACTGAAAATAGTTGTGGATGATTACTACACCTTTCTAATGTGACGTTGTTGTCTCTTTCTCTCTCTCTCCCTCCTACTCTGTTCCTGTGCGAGTGTAACTACCGCCCCTCCCCCCTCTTCCCAGCACAAAGCACAAGGCTCCCGTGCGGAGTGAAGTGGGAAAAAAGTGCGAGAGAGAGGGTGAGAGAAAGAAAAAAAAACTTATGGCTAGTGATAAGGATCAAATGATCCGGCTCTAAGAGCCGTTTCTTTCGCGACTGAAACATCACTAGTTCTAATCCACTAACGCCACCTTCTGGTTGTAGAGGTGCATTGCAAATTGAATGGTAAATGGACTGTATTGCGCTTTTCTGCTCTTCCAGAGGACTCAACGAGCTTTATACAACATGCTACGTTTTTAAGTGCTTTCTAGCTAACATTCAGCTCCACATTCATACAATTTAGGATTTAGCAACTTGCCCAAGGATATTCGACATGCAGACTGGGGCAGCCGGGGAGTGAACCACCAACCCTCCAGTCAGTAGATGACCTGCTCTACCTCCTGAGCTACAGCGACCCCATGTGCTGGTAAAAACAAAGGATTTTAATAACTAATAAGTGCTTTTGCTTTAGGTTTCTAGCTTTCATGTTTTACAGGGATGATCAATTGTGCTTTTTGTGCCTAGACAAGTCAACAGGTTTTTGTGAAAAAGGTCTGTTGGTCATGGCACAAATTCTTGTGGCAAAGTTCATCATATCTGAATAGGTTACAGATTTTAAATGCTGCCGTTAACACACATTTTCATTTGTTTTAAATGGGCAGCCAAGCAATTTCCATGGGCAAGAAGCATTAAAGAAAATATTAATTAATTGGCAAACAGAGCAATAATCTCTATACAGAACTCTCTATTTCATCTGAAATACATCATAGTTTTGTCTTTCTTGTTTTATTTCAAACTAATCTTTATTATAAGACCATAAGTGGTGCAAGTCTTCTTTATGCACGTCCAAGTAACTATATAGATATGCATGTGCTTTTCTAATGGAAAATACATTTGTGCTGCTATACTGGTGTGGTTATATTAATATATATAATATCCTGATAGTATACTGCACCTTCAGCTTCTTAGACATTTTATTGTGTTTTGAAATAAATCTGAACATTTAAGTGGCATTAATCATCAGGTTACCCTCAGTAACCTACACAGACCTAATGTTGTTTTAGAATTTACCACCAGTAATTAGAATATATCACTTAAAAAGGGCATTTGGGTTGTTGCTATGGCCCTTCAAACTGTGATTATCTTGTTTCCTTTATTTGCTCTTAAGTTGTAGCTAAGAGTAAATAAGCTGCCTCCAGTCTGCCTGCAGTAAACTGATTTTGCCTGATAGATTTTAGAAAGAGAGAAAAAGAGCTCTGCGTCAGTGTATGTAACTCTCTGGTGACAAGGGCATAAAACTGTTTTTAGCACTCTGAACGTGAATGTGACCACAGCAGCCTTAATTCCCGTGAATAGAAACAAGTTTAAAACAACCAAAACTCAAACTGAGAAAGTAAACAGAAAGTACCTTGGACAGCAAGGTGACTATAATCACTGTAAGTGAGGATGGAGGATGATCAAGCATCTCTGAGGACACGCCCACTGAAGCAGCATTTTATTACTCTACTGTTTATTGTGTAGCTAATGGAGTGAAGGGAAAAAAATCAAGCATAGAGTAATTTCAGTAAAGTCATGAAGCTAAGGTTAGTTACTGACATGGCAGACCACAATGCTGGAATCCCTTCAGGACAAGACCTGTGGATAACTGTGGTGATAGTATTGCACAGATCTTTCTATCTGCTGTGACATATCTTAAAGTGATTTACCAATAACTGTCCAAATCCAAGTATCCAAAACCAGAAGAGATTTACCTAAGAAGACTGGAGGCTGTATTTAATCTTTAAGAAGTTCATTGAAGTAAAGAATTAAGGTTCTAAATAGTCTTACATTTCAAAACATCAAAAATGTGTTGTGCATTTGTTAATGTGGGATACTGAGTGAAGATTGATGAGAAAAATAAGGCAATATTTCCCTTTTGAATGTCTAAAAAGTGAGTGTAGGTATGAGCCTTTTACGACTTTTGGCTTTAAATGACTCAAGCAATATGAAGTTAATTTGGTTTTATTAATACTGGCTGTGGGATCTCGTAGAGTATAACATGCCATTGCTTTGTCTGTAGGAAAAAAAAACAAAATATGTAATTTTGTTCCAGTAATGTGGAAAATAACCGACCGGTATAAATGCTTTTTTTTTGTTCATACTGTAAACGCTTTGTATACCACAAAGGTCTGAGGTGTTTCATTGGTTCTTGAGGATTATTGAATTATGAAACACAAATGTCATGAACCTCACACTGTATGGAGTCAATTGAACTGATTATAGAGATCTGTAGAATTTTAGTACATAAAAAACTACATAAAAACCTGTGTGGCTTGGCCCTGCTACGAAACACTCACACCCACGCGTTCATAGCAGGGTTTTCTGTCAAGATAGCAGCATGTTAGACGTCATCACGTGCCATTGTAAGTCATGGTGTTTTTTGTGTGTGCATGAAGGCATTCTGGGGGTGTTTGTTACATACACATACACAAGATGATCCCTGCCATCATAGCCTGGCATGCAGGTTGACAATAACGCCGTCCTCAGGGAGATCTTTGACAGGAAGGTCGCTCAAGTGTTCCATGCTATGGTCGGTGTTCTCGCAGCTGCTTTGTGGTGACTCTGGGGGAGGCTGGTACAGGATACTGGCTACCAGGAAAAAGATGGTCCCCAAAACCTGAAACAGAGGAGGAATAAAGATGTGAAAGAGATCAAAATATGACAAATTTGCACAACTAATTCAAAGTTACTGACATACAGTCGGTCACTGGAATGTCAAAAAATTAGCTATAGCATAGTAAAGTGATATCATTTTAATTGAAGACGTTTAACAAAATATTACACTAATCACTAAAGAATTGTCTGCTATGCCTCCTCTGTGCCAATAAAATGAGTGGACAAAGCAAAAAATTAAGAATATTAATTAAACTAAAAAACAAACAAAAACAAAACTGAGAACACTGAAATGCTAATGTTGGTATAGTCAGAGGTTTATATACACTCATGGCTATGAATGTCAAGGAAAATTTGGCCTTTTAATGATTTCTTTAAACTGTTCTTTTTCTTTATTTAAGAGGATGATTCTGCAGCATACATATTTAAAGACTTTAAAAAACAGGAATTGGGTGGAATACATATACATAGATTCACTTATTAAATCACGCAGTAAGTGTTGCTTACAATGTATTTGAACTTGTCAAGGCCAATACCTATTAATATCCTGTTAGTGATTTTGATTGATTGAAAAATAGAAACTGTTATGAATAGTATTGCATGCAAAGTATGTTTGTTTTAAACTTAGCTACTTGGTTATCTTGGAAAATATTTAGTAACCCTATCTGGTTTTATATTTCATTTAAAAAAAAAAAACACTATAAAAAGATAAACGGTTAAAAGACATTTGGGAGTGAAAAAAATCCATCAAACAACCTGTTCGCCTATGAATCATTAATACCTTATAGAGGATTCCAGCTACTAGTGTGTACTGGCTCATGGCTGAATTGTGATAAAGGTAGCAGGATCCCTGCTCGCCACACTTATCCTGCCACATTAAGCAGGATAGGTCAATCACTGAGCCAAAGGCTATGGGTCCTGGAATACCACCTGCGAGAAGAAAAAAGAGACAAAATGGCAGAACATAAAGCATTTTGATTTTGCATGGGCATCTGTGTAAAAGTTAATCTAAATAAAGAATGCACTTGGCCTACCAAGTGTGCGCACTACAATCCACTGGATACCAAGTCCAAAGGATCTCTGACTGTCAGGTACACACCTATGGAGGGCAGGGTTAGCCAGACATATTAGAATCAGAAACAGAATCCTTTTTTAATCGCTAAGGAAATTATGTGGTTAGAGTTGCTTAGAGAGAATAATAACAGTAGCACACTGAACTAAACAAATAATACAATAATTTATTAATTATCAATTTTATTTATAGAGTGTCTCAAGGTGCTTAAATGTATTATTAAAAATGTATTGTTTATTTTATTCACCAATTCAAATTATACTAGAATTTTGTTAAAGATAGACAGTTTAAGAAATACTTTGAAGCTTAGAGCTCAAATGAATGACATTAATAAATGAAACAGAGTGTGATACATATTTAGTACATTCAGAGGTTTAAGTGTGGCCACCTACCTGAGTGTGGCAGTGAGTGCTGGGATGCTACAAAGGAAGGTGAAGCTGATAATGATGAAAAGCAAGGAGAGGAAGGCTGGCATGTGATGGCAAGAGCTGCCACACTTCCCTGCCAGAGCGAAGCCTTCCTCATCCCATGACACATTACCCACCACACAGCTACATCCAGAGTACACCTAGAGGCGAAAACATAAGCCAGATATAAATGTATAATGTATAACTACTGAAACACACTTCAGTCTCTACATACAGTGGGCTATATAGTTATTGAACACGTTGCCAGTTTTCTAAGTTAATTTCTAAACATAATATTGACATGAAATTCTCCCCAAATGTTGATAACAACCCAACCAAATTACACATGCAAGAAATCAAACCATATAGATGTCCATAAATTAATATATGTGTGTAATAATGAGAATGGACACAGTCCATGAACATGCTTACTACTATGTATTTAATACTTCATACATAAGCCTTTGTAGGTGATGATGGCTTTAAGACACACCCTGTATGGAGAAACTGGTCACATGCATTGCTCAGGTGTGATTTTGTAGTTTTCGTTAACTTTATCTGTATTGTTATTTTAAGGTTGGAACTGACTCTTAAAGAGCACATTGTGACATTGTTTCCCTTTGTGTGTCCCCTCTATGTTGTCTTGCAGGTCCCTGGTAGGAACTGGACAATCTTTGCTTCTATCAACACCCGGCCTGTCTTCTCTTTCTTTTTGGGATATCTTCTGATGTATTACTTTAGGTAAATAAAACCTTATATTTACTCTATCATTCAAACACCTATCTGACTGCTGATAGCACACAAACCAAGGTTAGGTAAAGTATAATGTTAAGGTTCTTTTTGTAGGCAGGTGGATATTGGTTAGGCTTAGGCACCAAAGTTACTTTGACTAGTTCAGAGAAAGATTGTGGTTTGAGTAAAAATATAACAAGTTGGAACCCTTTTAACTGTTGCATCACAGGAACACTAAAGAGCATCTTGTGCACATCTCTGGGACACCAGTGGATTTGACTAAACAGCAGAGAATTTTTATCATAAAAATCAGAATAATCATTTATAAATATATTATGAAGTATATAAAATCTTGTATCTATCCATGTAATCAGTATGCAGTTATTCTCTTTTAAGTCTCTTCGAAGATATGATATAATCCTAAACATTGTACATAATTTCATATTTGCAATATTTTTTTTGCATCTCTGTCAATAAAATGCACTTTTTGCACTGCAGTAAGTGGCTCTGCTGCAAAATTCAGCTTTTATTCTAAAATGTATCAATGAAAGTGAGCCACAGAGGATTGTGCATTTTTCTGCTCCTGAGTTTGAAATAATTGTAAAATAACTCAATATTTCAAAACAGTCAGATTGCATCATTTCTGCAAAAGAAAAGATTTTAGCTTATCAGACACATGTGTATCACAAAGCCATCCCCTGTAAAAGCTCAGGCTTTCTGCTATTTCCCAATCTGTCTAAAAAATATGGTGTAATTTCCCCTGTGAGCAAAGTGTGAGCGATACCTGTTTGCCCGTTGAGAGTTGGGTGTGGTTAATGGAGGTGCAGCCAGCATGGCAAGGGGAGTAATACATCACACCGTCTGCCCCACACACTGGGTTGTAGAGCTCTCTGACACAACTACAGCCTGCATTACAGCCCACATCTAAGGAAGAGCTGCAGTTAGGAGGGAGAGAAAGAAGGACAGAAATGAGAGGAAACAAATGAGGGGAGAGCGTGATAGAACTGATGAGGATACATCACTAGAGCTCAGTATTAGAATGAACCACTGATTACTGTTCCAATGATTGATGCTCACAATAAACAAAGCAAGTTAAATTGCAAAGTTTTTCCTTACACCGAGCCAAAAGAGAAAGCCACAAAGTCTAAACGTTTTCTAAACTCTTGGTTTCAGATTGTTGTTCTACTTTTTGTTCTATGTAAGAGGATAAATGTCATATAAACAGCTCTGTCTGCAAGCACAGAAGACTTCCAATCTGCTGATCAAACATTCTGTCAAGGCCAGTGAGAAGAAAGCTCGCTTACAGGAGCAATGTGCCCATTGATAAATGGGTGTGTGGAGATTAAGTAAAAAGAAACTGTTAACTACAACTAGTGTTTCTGCATGTACTGAAGCCGCACACATGCACAGGGTACATTAGTCTTGGCCTTGTGTCCATCTGCAGAGTACAATACATCCTAAGTGGTAAAGCACAAATCCCCAATCTAATTAACCCTATAAGTTCAGAGTCATCATTGGAGTTAACCTGAACCTAAGAACACTTTGCAATCAGAAAATGTAATTTTACTTTTGATTAAACTGTTCTCCTAAGTCTTGGCAATCAAGGGACAAAGAAGATAATCATTCTAATGTATCTGCCTGTCATCCTTCTCATTCAGATCAGTGATTATAATGGTTGGACTTGGATTTTTTTAAAAAGGCCTATCAGAATGTCTGTGGACAATATCCCAATGCTTTGCAAAGGTATCTTACTTTCCTGGAACTAAAGCAATACTTATATTCACTGGGTGAGTAGGCAGCAAGTGCAAGAACATCTAAAATAATCTCAGATATGGCTGGATGGTGTGGCACTGAGAAACATTGTGGTAAAAGATATCCAAATGAAATATGATTGGATTTATATTTAATTCAATTTCAATTCAATTTTATTTATATAGTTGCAAATCATAGCAACAGTTGCCTCAAGGAAGGTGAATCCCTGCAAAAAAAGAGAGGAAACCCCATCAGATGACGCCCTAGGAGCAAGCACTCCATTAAGCAGGAAGGGAAAATCTCCCTTTTAACAGGAAGAAACCTCCAGCAGAAACAGGCTCAAGGAGGGGGAACCATCTGCCATGACTGGTTAGGGGTGGGAGGGGGAAGTTTTATGGATTTATCGTAACATTTAATATTATATTAAATGCTTTTGTTAATATTTAATAATTTAATATTTATTAAAAGCAGTAATACTATATAACAGCCTTTTATTTTAAGGTAGCAATTTTTGTTTCCTTCTTAAATCTAAAGGGTAGCTGGCTTATTCCACTGCACTGCAGCTCAACACAAACAAAGTCCCTGTTTACATTTACACTGATATAAAACTTTTCTGCTCATTTGAAGCTATAACATGACAGTGAACACAATTTACCACAGTGCACCAATACTTCAAGTGTGACTTAAAGTCCAAAGTAATTTCTGGCCAGATATAATTAATTTGGTATTTTCTGGCTTGTGTTCACATGACAGCAGTAAAGAGGAACCACGAGGGAGGAACTTCAGAGAAAACATTACCTAGCACAGAGACTGTGAGCTGAATGTGAAACTTACCTGGTCAGATCTGACAGACAGGTACATTAACCTCTTGTAGAATAAAACTAACAACAGTCAGAACCAATTTAACTTAAAGAAATCATAACTAAAATAACGAGTTCTATACACAGCTTACCTGTTTCTGAGGTACAGTTTACTTGGGCTGTCATACACATTTTTGTACAGGTCCAGTTGCTGTTTAGTCTTCAGACCAGACTGGTAAGGCACTGTGACACCAGCCATGGGCACATTGGGGCAGTGGATGACAAAGATGAAGATGGCGAGCAGACTGACCATGGCACACATCATGCAGAAGCGGATGATACCTCGACACCGCAGGTTCAACTTCTTTACAATGTAGCCACCCAAGAAGGTGCCCCCACCTCCTGCTGGTACCACCATATATCCTGAGAGAAAAAGAATAAAAGCATAACGGATCAATGTTGTTGATATATGAAAGAGTCCCATCTGTCCAAAAGAGGAGCAAGACCTCCAGACTTAAAGAGGCATAAAATGATCCCAAACCATGAACCATGTAATATTTATGTCATCTGTAGTTTTTTGGGGGTATCAGGGAGAAATGTGATCATGTTGTGCTGCTCGTTGTGGAGGAAAACTGATTGATGATAAGCATTGACAGCCCGGGATTAGTAAAGAGGTAGTGAGGGCAGCTATGAAGAGGATGAGTGGAAAGGCAGCCTGTGGAGGTATGCAGATATGAAGGAGAGAAAGCAGTGGACTTTTTTATTAGATTGTTTAACGCAATACTGGAGAGTGACAGGATGCCAGAAAAGTGAAGAAGAAGTGTGCGAGTACCAGTTTTCAGGAACAATGTGCAGAGCAGGTGATGTGCAAAACTGCAGTAATGCTGATGATGATCAATGAATAGCAGTAAGCAGCAGTAAACAGATTCATTTAAATGTCTGGGGTCAACCAACCAAAGCAACAAACAGTGGAAAAGAGAAGTGAAAAGGAAAGAGCAAGCAGCGTGGAGTAGGTGGAGATGAGTATCAGGGTGGATTTGTGACTGAGGATAGCAGCAAAATAGTGAAACGGTGGCACTGACAAAAGGGTGTGCAGACTGTGATCAGCTGACCTGTGCTGCAATTTCCATAGTCAGGGGTCTACGTGGATTTAGTCAACTGAATTCAACTAGATCTAAAGAGATCTTTCACTAGCTTTGTGGCCGATTTCCAGATATTACAAAAAGGGAGAAATGGTAAGTGAATCAAATCAGCATCATCAATTGATGTCTTCTAACCTTGATGTCAGCCAGCGACAACACCCTAGATCAGGGGTGTCGAACTCCAGGCCTCGAGGGCCGGTGTCCTGCAGGTTTCAGATATCACCCTGGGTCAACACACCTGAATCACATGATTAGTTCATTACCAGGCTTCTGGAGAACTTCAACACATGTTGAGGAAGTAATTTAGCCATTTAAATCAGCTGTGTTGGATCAAGGACACATCTAAAACCTGCAGGACACTGGCCCTCGAGGCCTGGAGTTCGACACCTGTGCCCTAGATGCAACCAGTCCACCACAGTGCATCACTGTAAACTTTGGCAGTAATTAGTTTGTCTGGTATTTTCATGCACCTTTGAATAACACAAAATTATATACATCAATTTGGTTTGTACGACCTTTCAGAATTGTTTTTTTTCTACCTGGGAGATACAACAACTATACAGTTATCTCCAAGACACATTATGTGACAAACTACACAAAAACTATTGATGTGTTTGGTGACATTTGTTAGGCTGTTTGGATGCTGGAACGCCCTTCTGGATCATTCTGACCTACTTTAAACCCTGACAATACAGTTGACTTGAATGTTGGAAAGCTACCAATGCTGACACAGGTTTACTAGGTAATTAATAACTAGTTGGCTAACTGCCCTGTACTATAGACAGTAAGTGTTCTACATTTTGACCTGTGAATCATACACCGTGAGTATCATACCATTTTATATTACGTGATTAATATTCTGAATCACATTCTGCAGTAATTTAAAAGTAGAATGAAAAATATGCAGCTTTTATATTCAGATATGAGTTTGCCAAGAAAGATACTCAAAGTAATTACAAATGGCTTATTAAATTATGAGATTAAATCTAGAATTAATAGCTGACCTTGTTTACTAAATTCAGTATTTTACTTTGTGAGAAACTTGCAGTTATAGTTTCAGCAGAGGTGCTAATGTTAGCTAACATTTCCCAAAGGTAAGATTGGATTTGATCGCCAAAACCAAACGATCCCTCCATGATATCATTCTATCATTCTACAGCAGGTGACAGTAGTTTTCCCTTTATTGTCAAATTGCTCTTTAGCCTAGCATATTACATTCAGTAGAACAGTATTGTTCCTTGTTTCTCTTTAACATTGTTACTAGCATAAACTACTATCTGACCTATATGATATTTTGGATTTTTTTGTATTCATTTTGTATTCATGTAGAGGTTGTGCTGCATTTGTTGACCTTCTAGACTATGATTATCTAGTATCCTCTCTTACTAGCAGTTTATACATAAACTGCTAGTAAGAAATCACCAGCATAGGAGGCACTAAGGGAACGGTCTATGATTGAACAAAAGCACCTAAAATTTCAAATTTTCACAAAAAAATAGATCCTCTCTTTTAGATCAGTGTTATTTCACAAGCTGTTGTGAAGATTTTCTAAGGTTCAATAAATAAAGTAATAAAATGAGTTAAATGCATAGCGAAAGTTGCCCATGTGATGGGCCTCTTTACTTTTCACTCACCAAACCATGTGGCAGCCTCTGATGCACTGAGACTGAACTGTGATTCCAAGAACTTTGGACCAAAAGTGGACATGCCAGCAATGAGGGTGGCCTCAGTAGCCCCAGCCAAGCACAGGAACAGGAAGGTGGGATTTTTTAGGAGAAGCAGCACAGATCTGGAAATACACAGTAAGAGAGAGAGGGTGAGAGTCAGGGGGCATCGATGTGTGAAGCCACTGTGACTGAACAAACCTGAGCTTCCTTTTTCATTAATGCACCCTGCTCTAATCGCAAGATGTTCTTAATATAGAGCAGATACACACTGCTGTAAATCCAAAGACATATAATCAAGTTACATAACGTATCATGTAACTCTCTGTAATCTCCACAGAGACAGAGTAATAGATGCGATCACAGTAAGCTCATAGTATATATGGTTGTGAAATGGAAAGGAGCAATACTGTCACTCATTTGTGCTGTTCTGCATTCATAGCTGCCTGTCGTTGCTTTAGGATGACAGTAAACTTATTAACATTAAGGTTTTCTGTGACATTTTAGAGGTGAATTTGCATGGTGAACTAATCCTTGCATAAGCCACACTGATAAACCTGAGCTACATAATGCCAATGAGAAACAGCAGTAAAACCAGTACCAATGGTAAGAGAGCCCACATGTGGTTTGAGATGTCTGTCTCCCAGAACAGCAACATGGGGCTTAGGTTGAAAGCACTGCAGGCTTCATTAAAAGTAATAATTGCTACATGTAACAAACTAAAAACTAAAACTAATTAATCTGTATTCTCTAAAGAAAACAATATGTTTCTGATTTATCTAACGCATGGTTCTTTTGTTAAGCCAACTAGCCACTTTTCATGTAAAGAAACAAGGAGATGCAAACAATAGTTTGCATTGGAAAAAAGTGGAGGCTCTTTGCAGCAACAAAACAGATTTTACATTAATCCTTTTAACAGTCTAGTTATTAGTTTTTAGCCATTTAGAACCACCATTCCCAAATGGGATTTGTTTGTTTATCAGGATGATTAAGCTAGAGGTTATGGATGCATTTGCAATATTCTTTTTTCTGTACCAGGGGTCGCTTAGAAATTATTAATCTTAGTGCTGATCAGTACATTCCTAAGTGAAACAAACTAATCAAGATACAGATATCCTTCGGGATCCTGCTTCTTAATCACAGCACTGTGAGGACAGAGGTTTTAGCCTTAGTAGAGGTTTGTAATAGTGAACAGTTATTTATTTAAGTGGTTAGTATATTTGGGCGTCATCAGTGTAAAAGTGGGAAGCTGTAATACAGAAGTGGACCCAGAGGTAAAGCATGTCACAGGTCAGTGAAGCAGTGTTAGAAGAATAGTTACCAATGGTGATGGAAACGTACAGCTCAGGGTAGTACTAAAAATACCAATACATTACTCCGGATGATGAGGCAAGTGAGATCTTGTGGTTAAATGCATCAAATGCAGCAGTGAGATCCAGTAATATGCATGCAGCAGATTCATCAGCATGAAAAATGGCAATGGAAATTATTCATACAGCATTTTTCATTACACATAAACTCAATGTGCTCAACATAAAAGATAAAAAACAAAACAATGAAGCAAACTGTACAAAGTAATAAAATGCAATTTAAAATAGAAACTAGACGAGGTCGTGAAAGCATTTATTTCTTGAAGCTCTCTACCTTGGCATGTCTTTAACTGATTTGCCAAACTGAGGGTCTGAGGCAGTGGTGTGGCTTCCATCCTTAAGCTGGTGGGCCTCAGACACACGCATGGTCACATACTCCTGAGAGCCTGCAGGAAGACACAGAAAAGTAAGAGTGAGGCTGTTTCGAAAATATATGGTATTTTACATACCAGAGTACCACCTAATGTATTAGTCAGTGTTTTTTTTAATGCCCTCGCTGTTATAAAGAAGACTGGCCATGGCCTTTGCTGGCACCTGGTAGTTGCCGTGGGTAGCCCAGGATGGGAAATGCCACCAGCAGAGCGGCTGCTCCTCCTGCTAAAAAGCCAATCCACCAAGCCCCAACCCAGTGAGGGTTCTCTGGCGTCATCTCAGGCCTGGAACATCACGCACATATGATTAAACACATTTATAGAATCAGAATCAGAATATTGTATTGATACCCGATAAATTATGTGCTCACAGTTGCTCCAAGACAGTAAGAATAGTACCTGACTAAACTAAATTAAATAATACAATATATTACAAAGTTACAAAATATAACAAAATAGCTCTAATATATACAAACAGCTAAAATATAACATTCCCAGTATATAACACTAATTAAATATATATGGTTGAAACTGAGATGCCTCTCTTATCAAACTGTAAAACGTTTCTTATTTTCTCTGTAGAGGATCTGCAATAAAGGTGTGCAACTGCTGCAGTGCGCACTTGTGCATTAGCTGGAGGAGTTGTATGAGAGATATGCACAGGCAGGAATGAACCACTTGACCTTTAAAGAGGCAGATCTCTAAAACATCTTGTAATGAGACAGTATTGTTCTATTGTGTATATTTTTATTCTACATTCTCCCATTGTCTATTTCATATCACAATATTTGACTCTATTCCACATTCTGCATGTCAGCTTTTGTTTATTCCCAGTTTAGTAATCTGTAATTGGTTTTAGTGCATTGCATTCTAGTCAGTGGTTTTCTAAATCATTATTTTGGCCATTTTAGCCTTTATTTATGTATTGGAAATGACAGTAAGGTAACTAGGTGAGAGGATAAGGGGCACTCTCCCTAGTCTTGCCCTGTAGACTAGAACCCAGGCCCTTGCAGGCCTTACCTATGTGAGGTAAGCCATAGCAGTGCCCCGACTCAGTTCTATTCTATTATACTGATCTCATTTCTTTTTGAGTCAGTTATCCTTGTCCATGGTACCAACCAAAGCAGACTCACGTTAGATGGATCTCAGTGTACATGTTGAGGAAGTAACCACCCAGCAGGTAACCGGCTGCTGGACCCACAATGGCTGCTGTGTAGAAGATCCCTAAGGGGAGGGGGGGAAGACCATAGACACAGAGCAAGGGTGTGTCAGTACAATGACTCCAGCGTCTACCTCCTGTTTCCTACTTACTCTTCCTGTCCTACAGGTTAAAAGGGCCATTGTTCTTTATATGGGCTCTGCATCTAGAAAATTTCCTGTTGTGTTTGTGTGTTTTCATAAAAGCAATGTGCTCTGCTGTTATTTGAAAGAGAATGATAGCTAAATGCTGAAAAGGGGTCATGACAGGAGCCTAGAGGGTCAAATTTACAAGACTTGCAGTAGATGGCATCAGACAATGACAGTGCTCAATATGTACATTTGAGGCACATTAGCTGCGTTTACCAAACAAGCCCTTTTATCTATATCCAGTTCCTTCTTAATAGAGATTATACTGGATGGTTGCTGGTAATAAAATTATTCTGTGGAAGAGGGACAGAGACTGATAAAAGAAGGTAGACAGCTGGTGAAAGAAGTCGTGCTGTAACCGTGAGAGTATATATCTGTTCATGCACCTGCATTAGCATGTGATGCTCAAACAAAAGTCTACATTTACATTGAGCTAAACAACAGATATATTTGAGCCTGCACCTGCAAAAGAATTATTGCTAAAAGACACAGCTGGGATTGTGTTCAGTGCCTGCTGTTTGCATATGCATTCTCACTATTCTATTTAATCAAAGCTCTGTCAAAATAATTAATCTTCAGAGAGAGTTATCACTGTCCAGTTGACAAAATGAGCCAAGCAGCACATGAATCAGCACAACTATGGCCTTAAACCTTGTATCATTTTAAAAATGCGGGAATTTAACAAAGAGTCATCAGTTTAACAAAGATGATGGAAGATCAACATAGAGCTGCACAACTGATGGAACATATATCATTGTGATTTGATGTTTAATCAGTTGATTCATTTATGAAAAAAACTAAACAACAACCAATCAGTTAATAAGCTAATAAATTATTCAAATAATTTTTCAGAGAGAGTAGTGGTTTGAATTTTTATAAATTCTCAAATTTTGATGGTTTAATATATCTATTAAATAATCAATTTATTATCACAATTTCAGTCCCATATTTCTAAAATGACCAAGTCTCTCTAGAAAAACGTCTTGGCACTCATCTTGGCATGAACTCGCATGTCGTCGTCCCCCCCCCCCCCCCCCACCCCCCACAGATAGGAATAAGCACCTGTCTAAATGAATAAGCTGGCCACTGAAATATAAAATGTAGGTATGGTACATTACATTTTAGTTTCTGGTAAGCTACTACTGCTACTACTACTTTACTATTGTAATTAATAGTTATCCCCACTACCTAACAGTTGAAGCTATTATTTAACTGATGAATGACTTTCTGGGGTAATCCCAGGAATGCTGCATCTTTACTATTTTTTCAGGGACTATAATGTCAAATGCTTGGCATGAGATGAGAGAGGTGACAACAGTATGTTTTTTTTAAATTTTTTGGCATAAATTATCATCAATCATAAATAAATGAATAGGGTTATAGTAAATAATCAACTGCAAACAAAACAGATAAAGAAGAACAGTCTGCTTGCTGCCATTTCTGGTGACTGTTACTAGTAGGACTCACCTATATAAACTGGTGCATAGTTGGAGTTGACATTCTCATCCAGGTATGTGACCCCTAATGTGTAGAGAGGCGTAGCGCCCATACCATGCAAAAACTGGCCAAGCATGAACACAAAGCGATAGCTGGACAGTCCTCCTGCCTCTTTGTTCTGACACGGGCTGGTACGGTTAGTAGAGCACATTCCTGTTTGCTCGGGTAAACTGACCTGGTAGGGAGGTGTAGTAAAGTGAGGCAAGGCAAACATCAGAGAACCCAGTGCCATGATAAGTACTCCCCATCCCAGCCAACGGGGCTTGTGACCTGTACCGCCGAAGTAACTGACAAAGGCCAGGCAGACGCATGCAGCAATGTCATAGGAACTGGCGATGAGGCCAGCCTGGTAGCTGCGCAGATCAAAGCGTCGCTCGATTGAGGTGATCACTGTGTTAATGAAGCCATTGATTATCATCCCCTGGAGGAAAGAGGCCACACAAAGGAAGAACAACACCCACCGAGGAGTGTTGAAAACTTGGATGCTTTTGGGGGCCAGAGCTCCCCAGCCACACAACTGATCTGTGTTAGTAGAGATTAACTTTAGCCCAATCTCTGCATTAGGTCTTGTTTCCCCCCCATATATTGGCCCAGGGAGTGCCGACGCCCCGGTGAAAATGAGTGGCTCATTAGTAATGGGACTGTCAGGGTTTCTGAGACCAGAGCCTATGGGGCTGCCTGTCTGGGAATCCACAGGACTAGGGGTGTCCAAAGAGGGGCCTCTGCTGAGAGGACAATCCTGCAGGTCCAGGAGCTCCTGTTTGGAGCTAAAAGAGGCGTCGGCATTTAGCAAGACGGGCATCGCCCCTCTGAGGGGCACTGTGAGGATCCTGTGAAGTGGATTCTATGAACTGAGGCAATAAATCAATTACCTCAACAACAAAAAAAGGAAATTTGAAGTAATAAAGGGTCAAGAAGATATTGTGGTAAGGCCAGGTTCTTCTTGGAAATTATCTATTCTTGCTTTGTAGTTTGCACCTCATGTGTCCACGGCTCTTCGTGTGCTCCTTTTTATTTGCACAAGGTTGCATATGGTGTAAAGATGGCTTTGTTACTGTGATGAGTAATAGCATCCTGAGGAGAGAAAAGAAAAATTAGATAGATTAAATAAAGAAACAACCAACTTTTGTAAAGATTTAATGCATAAAGAAGTCATCATTAGAATTTATGTACAGGCCACAGACACTGTGACCTAGACCGATGCTTCATATTTTACCAAATGTATAAAAACACATACATACATATCTCTACATGGGCATTAAATAATTCCTGGCATTACCACCGCATTGTTTAAAGAACAGTTTTGCCTTTTAACATTATGCTGGTACAAAGACTCCTCTAACTGTGAGTCGATTGAAGCATTAGTATCAAGCATTGCACCCAATCTCAGAGTCTTACACATACAGGGAACTCATAAAACCTCAAAGTGCACACTGCTAATGAACCATAAGCATTGTTACTTTGCTCTAGTAATCACAAATAGAGCTTTCATAATCACCATCATGAAAATACTGTGCAGGTCTATTTGTTGCATAACAACAACACAACAACACAAGTGTGTATTTGATCCATTATTGCAATCTGAAAGCTCATTTTAACTGATGTAATGTATTTATTTATATTACTTTCTTTCATTGTGAAGTACAATGTGGAACACTAGAAACTCAATGTCCACTTGTCACAACACAAAACAAGCAGCCTTACTGACCTTCAGGGGGTCATATTTGACAGTGACAGTGATAGAGCTTAATTGGATGCATAAACAAAACAGAAGAGATTTACTGAGAAATAAGAAAAGGCGCAGCACAATAAAACAGTTTGGTCGACATATTAAATACATGCAGTACAAGCAAAGTTCTTGTTAGTTTTCCCACTCAAAGCTTGGACTCCAAGATTTACCCATCGTACGTTTTGGAGTGGCAGCTTAGAAACATCTGAACAGTGAGTTTAACTGAATGCAGGAATAGCTTCTGAGCATGATCTGATGATGCTAACCTCTGAATGTTGGTTTAGTAGCACATCAACAAGTTTACTCCACCTTTCTAAGTTGTCATTATTGTGTCACTTTTATGTATCGTCAGCCTTAACAAGTGAAAGATGAAAAGCCATTTTGTTCAAGTTGTGAAAAGATTTATAGAAAGAGAACTCTTTAAATCTAAATTTGATTGAGCAATAAAAACACACTCAATATCCTTGCCAACTCCTCAGATGATGACTGGTAAAACCAAAAGCCTCCTCGTTATGTAGTGACTGTACTTACCACTGTACCAGCGCTATGGAAAAGGAAAACGTGTTTCCCTGATCTCAACCAAGAATGAAGAATTGTGTTGCAATGTTCAAAAACACCTTGTTCATAAACTTCTACATACAGTTATGTAACTGTGCTAAAAATGTAAAAGAGAGCACTTCCCTCTATGCCAATACTGTAAAAATCTCTAAAATACTCGCTAAAAATCTTTTAAAAAACCCCCAAAACATTTCTATTGCCAACACCTTTTAATCACCTTTTAATCTTTAAAATATTTACAACGTATCACACACAAAGCAGTTAAAATATAAATTAAATTAAATTATAAATAGAATCAGTTTACCCTCCTACCTCTATTCCTTCATATAACAGCCAACAGGACTGCTAACAGTTGTTAATCTGGGAAAATGAAAACATTTGACAGAGATGGAATAAGAGCGGCAAATAAAGATGAACAGTTACAGAGAGGTATATCCATGCTAGGTCCTAAGCCCATTTCTCAAAGCCTCTTATAACTGAAGGACTACATCAGCAAATTCCTACACAACAACCCCCGCCCCACATGATTGGAGTCCTGCAGGCAGCCTGCAGGGAGGAAAGGAGGGAAGTGTCACCAGCCCACATAGTCCACCTTTGAATTACTGCTCACCAATGAGAAGCAAAATTGTGAGCAAGGAGAAATATAGAAACAGTCATTTCAAATGTGGCTATAAATAATATTTGAATGTTGGTTAACAAGTTTTTGTGTTTTTTATATAGTTTTTCTTTATTTTAACAAGTGCACAAAGCTATTATTCACTTTATGTCTATGTAGGTTCTCAGTCATCCAGGTCATGGTAATCTAAGGAGCTTCCAAAGAAAAGTGACTGGACTTGTTTATGCTTCTTGAAGACAGTTCACCTTTCATCCGAGCTTCTTCAGTTCTAAGACTGAATGGTGGAGAGACCCAGGTTTTTAAGACCTATTGGAGCTTAAAAACGAATACCTTATCTGAATCTGAGGCAGAGGTGCTGTGCTGCCTCAGCTGCTACCAGGCAATTTGTCTTATTTCAGCCACGAAACATTCTGATAAACTCCCCATCACAGAATAGTTTACAGTTTTGTTTTGTTTTTTAATTTTATCACAATACAACTTAGTTGATTATATTTGTAAACCAACTGCTATTTTTTTTAACTTGCAAATTAAATCACTTTGATCACTTAAAATGTACTGGAGCCAATGTTTATGAGAGATTTGCTAGCCCTGGAAAATGTTAGTTCATATTAAAAAATAAAAAAGTCTAATGCAAAACGTACAGCTTTTAACAAAACGTGGACTTCTATGTATTTATTTACTGAAGTCAGAGGTAAAGCTATGCACTTAGTTTGCGGAGAAACAGGTTGATGTGTTTAAGGATTGCAATTTGAATTGCTATTACAAGATCAAACACACTGAGAAATCAAAAAACTTGACTAATGCAAAGTAGGAATGGATATCTGAAACTTTGTTAGCAAAATTTCAAATGCAAAAAGGACTTTTGATCAGTCTGAATGCTGAATGAACAGCACTATGACAAGGAGTAGTATGTCCATGCAGTTAGTGCATGCTTGAAAAGGCTTGGACTGAAATGGGCTAAAATGACCGGAGCTAAAAATTAACCACGTTGTTGATGTTATAAATAAAATAGTTAACTTAAGTAGGGCAAAAGCACTGAATAACAAACGGTTTGGTGCACATCGAGGATTATGAGACTGAACATACTGATGTAGGAAACAGGTCGCTTGGCCTGGGCAAACGGCTAAAAAGAGTATGGGGCCTCATATGCATACCATATAGCACATCTTAACCTTTGGTAAAATGGTATTCTTTTATATGATTCTTATATAGCACTTTTCTAATCTCCCGGAACACTCAAAGTACTTTATACAAAGAAAGCGCACACAAGCATTTTCATCTATGGTTTTCAGTGCTTCCTAGCTAACATTCACACACATTCATTCTCTGATGGATGGATCAGAGAGCAACTCGGGCTTAGTATCTTGCCCAAGGATACTTGTCATGCAGACTGGGGGAGCCAGGGATTAAACCACTAACCTTCCGATCAGTAGATGACCTGCTCTACCCCCTGAGCTACAGCCGATATCTTTGAGATCTGGTGTTTTCATTTCTGATACCACAGGTTATAATAGCCTGCTCAAATTCAGTGAGCCTTTTAAAATGTCCCTTCTCTAACAAATGTTTGTAAAGGCAGACATTGTTGATTTATTTTTTATAACACCTGTGGTAGCTGGACTGACAATACCTGAATTCAACAACTGAGATCTATTGTCTGATATTGTTTATAAAAGACAGAAAATAAGAAAAATGTATCCTCTTTAGGAGACCACTGTCGAATTTCAGACAAAAACAAGTATACATGCACCAAGGCATATATAGGCAGCCCTATGGTTTAGAACATGTACATAAAATCCATAAATACTGTATAAATACTGTATTTATGTGTAGAAAGTAAAATACTGTTTCATTTTTGATTTAACAAATGACCACTTTTTTTTATCACTAAAACTCAAATGCCTAAAACCTGTCCACTTCAGCTCATTACTCTGCATTAACATGCCTTAATGTCTGTGAAGGTTCTCAGTCATCCAGGTCATCGTAGTCAAAGGAGCTTGCAAAGAAAAGCGTCTGGACTTCTTTAAGTTACTTGAAGACGTTTCACCTCTCATCCGAGAAGCTTCTTCAGTTCTAAGGTCAAATGGTGGAGAGTCCCAGATATAAACCTAGTGGGAGTAACCCCCCACAGAGGGACAAAAGGACCCCCTGATGATCCTCTAATCGCCTGAGCCAAGGTGGGAAACTGGGTGTGGGTCCCAATCAGCCAGAGTTTCGGGTGTGTTCATTGTGAAACCTGGCCCCACCTTATCATGCGAATTCCTGAGGTCAGATGGCCCAGGATGTGAGTGGGCGTTAAGGCGTCTGGGAAGGGATCTCAAAACTGGATTATAGATGGCAGAGAGTTGGTGTCGTAAACCCCCGCCTCTGTTCAAAGATGGTCACTCACAGTGGACATAGATGGCTTCTTTCACTCCTCTTTCAAACCATCTGTCCTCTCTGTCCAAAATATGAACATTGGCATCCTCGAAAGAGTGTCCTTTATCCTTAAGATGCATCGATGCCATCTGACCTCAGGAATTCGCATGATAAGGTGGGGCCAGGTTTCACAATGAACACACCCGAAACTCTGGCTGATTGGGACCCACACCCCGTTTCACACCTTGGCTCAGGCGATTAGAGGATCATCAGGGGGTCCTTTTGTTCCTCTGTGGGGGGTTACTCCCACTAGGTTTATATCTGGGACTCTCCACCATTTGACCTTAGAACTGAAGAAGCTTCTCGGATGAGAGGTGAAACGTCTTCAAGTAACTTAGTCCAGACACTTTTCTTTGCAAACTCCTTTGACAACATGCCTTGATGCAGAACATGAAAGGGTCCTGGCAAGCAAATCAACACAAAATGAATGGTACCAACCACACTGCTGCGAGCTGTTGTCTGTTCAGCTGATCGCCCATGAAAAGAACAAGTATAAGGTTTTGGAGGGAAGCCAGAGCGTAAAACCTTATTATGCCCAAATGAAACTCGGGCTTATTTCCCCATTGAGGTGGGGCTGAATTCCTCATAAGCAGAAGAATTTGAGGTTTTAGACTGTGAGTTTTAACTTTGATGTCTAAATTATCATCAGTGTTGAACTGTGCTATCAGAATGCTGTGATGCTGTGTTTAAGTTTTTTTGTTTGTGTTTAAGTTTTTTTGTTTGTGTGTTTAGGCTTAGGGTTTAGATTGGGGATATCACCAATTATGACTTAATTCCTCAGGATCAATATGCACCAGATTGCCAATACCTCTGTAAGACAGGGGTATGAACTTGCATGTGTTTATTTAGACTGTACATTATTTTTCATTTATTTATTTATTTACATTTGGGGTTTTTTTTTCAGATTTTGAAAATGCTATAAAAATGGTGGCCATGCATTAATCTAACTTGGGGAGGGCAATTCATTTTCCCAAAGGGGTCACATGAGGAACTAGGACTATTGAGGAGGGCTGCACCAATAAGCGTATAAACAGATAAAATTAATATTGAGCAAAACTGAGTTCAGCTTGTGGCCACTTAGGAAAATCAATTGCCCAGCCCTGATCTAATTCAAACCTTACACCTAACCCAACACATTATTCCCACGATCCAATGGTTGTTAAGAGGTTAAAAGCTATCAGGAGAGGAAAGGAGGTGGGCCACTATCAGGTGATGATGAGACGACCAGAGGTGGGAGTGTTTTGAAAGTTGAACCAGGCCACACTGTTAACAATGCACTTACAGTGAGGTAACACTTTCCTGTCTCACTGTTTGTTTGTCTGAAGCCAGAAATGGAATAGTTCTCAATGGATAATTTTTTTCTCATGTAATTTCGATCCAATTCTCCATCACGCCTTTTCATTTCTGTTTTCAAAGCAAGATCAGAGTGGGGAGCTGCAATATTAATAACCAACAAGCTCTGCCTTACCTAATGGGTCCTTTATCTTCACAGTAGAAACTTATTTATTTTGGAATGGGAAGACTTTCCTCCTCTGTGATACACAAAGGCTTTTGAAGTATCAAGAGGAAGTCTCTCATGTGGTTATTATAACAGACTTAGATGAAGCCTAAACTGTCAATCTCACACAGAAACACCACCGGTGTTTGTATACACTGTTGTAATATCTCACTACAAAAGAAACAATAGAAACTTTAGCAGGTCGTTGCTCTGGTAAAACTGGAAGCAGAGAACAAACTGTGAGACTCACTGTGTCAGCTTTGAGAATAAGTAACCCTGTTTGAACCCACTGATGATGTAATTCCAGGAACTGCTCTTTGAATCTTAAAGTGGAAAAGCATTGAGTTACAGCAAATTGAGCTACAGCAGCACTGTGCGTTTGGCCTTGTTGAACTTTTGCATGTCAGGCTAATGTTACATCTTTTGTGGGCGATAACAACCCAAGAATTCTTGGTTTTGTTCTTCTATAAATAGCAGAGACAAATAGTCAGCTTGAAATTCAATCAAGTCTGAACTTGAAATTGTGAGTCCTTTTGCAATTTTTCAGTTTTTTGGTTGTTGTTGTTTTTTTTGTTTTTTTTTAAAAGAAAAACAGAGGTATTGGAAGCTCTTGTTTTTTGCTTATTGCTTCTTTGATGTGAACAAGACTTAAAGTGATACAACCATGAATGGCAACTTCAAGGTTTGAAAACATGAGGTAACATTTTAAAAATTATTTTTAATCCTTTTCCAGCTTAGCCAATATCCTATCTTGCAGGTCCGTTGCTCTTGCACTCAACACCTTCAACGCACCAGTTGAAGATATTGAGAAATCCTACCAATGGCTGCACAAAGTTACAGAGGTACTGATCATGGTAGGACAGGAACAAGCTCTAAGCACAAGATCAGTAGAGGCTGGGGACTATCACACCAGGCAAGACCCCAGGTGTAGGCTGTGCAAAGAAGCTCCTGAGACAATCCAGCACATAACAGCAGGCCAGGGCATACATGGAACACCATAACCAAGTCGCTTTCAAAATATAGAGGAACATCTGTGCTGGGTATAACCTGGAAAGCTGAGGTCAAAATCAGATAAACCCGCTAGGGTGGTGGAGCTAACAAAACTAAGATCCCATGGACTTCCAGATACAGATAACTAACTGGTGATAGTAGTGGTGTACAAGCAAAGGTGATAGCAACATAAAGAAGAAGGAACACGAGAAGCTGGACAATTATTAAGGGCTGAGAGAGGAACTCAAGGCAGGACCTTATCTATTGCTGCTCCTAATCTCTGGAACAATCTGCCCCATCACATTAGAGAGGCCCCTTCAGTGTCCACTTTTAAAACCCATTTTTACTCCTTGACACATGACACAGTATGACCCTGATTTTATTGTTTTAATCTAAAATCAGGGTCATATCTGATTTTAGAGTATTAACATGCTGATGGCATTGTATCTGACACATGTAAGTCAGTAAGATGGACATAAACCAAGTATAGCCTTAAAAATGAGAATATAATAGTAGTTATGTCTCAAACGTAACAAAGCAGAACACCCAACCTGATCATACAATATACCGTAGTGAGTAAGAGCTTTAAAATTTGTAATAAATCTCAGTGCTTCATGATAGACAGAATCCAGCATACATGTGTAAGCATATTAATCACATTACTACAATTAAGCAAGTGGAAACAAAAAATCATTTTCTTTATTCAAAGGTAAGACAGGACTTTATTCTAAAGTAAGTATCCAGTTTCAATTTAAAGTTTTTCACCAGTTGCTAAATGTGAGACAATTCTAATTTGTGAGTACGAGTTTTATCGTTGACTGTTCTACAAGGCCTTTGGCAATCAGGAAACAGAGAAAGTAGTCTTTGTAACTGAAAAGTATCAAAAGCTGTTTACAGGTCATGTATGTCTTTGCTTATTGTTGTATCTATTCTGTTGATATATATGTTAATAATTTCTTTGTACAATATTCAGTACTTACCAGCAAGGGATATCAACCTCTTCACGGCTGGTTTGGTACAGGCAGAATAGTGGAGGTGCACAAGTGTAACTGAGAACAGCGAAACTTACTGCATGCCATTCATGTGATTCTGGGGCACTGCTATTGGACATGCTGGCTCATTGTCACTGCCACTCAGTTACATGAGTTACATGTTAACACTGTTAAAAGGCACACTCCACATATTTTTTTCTGCAAACATATATAAATTGAATGCTTTGAAACTTGTATCATGAAAAGAGTAATTCTGATTACATTCAAACTGGCATATTGAATAAAGTGCTCCCCCCCCCCCCCCATTCATGAGTTCTTATATTTCTGGGATATTTATCACACTAACACGGTTAAAATTGTCAAACTAATTTTGTTATTAGATAGATAATTGTTTGTTCATTTAGTTAAACTTAAAGTGTTGGTTAAAGTTTATTTATTTATTAGATAGATTCGATATTAGAAAGATAACATATAAAGTCTAGCTTTTAAATTGTGATTTCACGTATTAGGCGAAAAAGAAAAATTATCAGACCCTGCCTGGCCTTAGCCCAGCCTTGGCGGAAAATCCCATTTGCTCCAGATCTCTGACCTCAGGTAAATGCTATTGCTGTCACTTCTTGGTAAGGGAAGGTTTGTTATAAAACTTTGGGCTGAAAGTTTTTTGACCGCTGTGTATTGGTGTTTTCAAAGCAGACACTACTACCAAACCTGAAGGTACTCATAAGCACACTCTAGACAATACTTCTTATTGACTCTAATTGAAAAGATAAACTTCATGTTTTACTTAGTATGAGCATCTAAGACCTCATTGAGAGGTTACTGAGGCCGCAGAAAAAGGAAACCACCGTCCATTTTCCCATTTTCTCAATTTTTGGTCTTAATATTTCCATTGAAAATTAAACAGACTGCAGAGTCTATCCATTTAACTGAGATGTCTGCAATGAATGCATGTAGAAATTAGTGCATATATTAATAGCCCAGCAAACTCCTTTCTTTTAGTCAGTAAGTGGTACAATAGTTGCTCATTTTACAGTAGGCAGGGTGATCTACCTCTGTGGAATCCCACTGTTACTGTGGGGAATTAATGCAATGGGACAGCACTGACCTGATAATGCCCTTCTGCTTGGCTGCAACTTCGAAAGCAAAAACACCAACAGTAGCATCATTACTGTCTGCTGTCCTTCTCTTCCTCGCCTTTTTAACTCCATAGTCATGACAATATGGGCTGATTATGGAGAACAAATATACAACTAGAAGTGCAGGTACACCAACTCTACCTCTACCTAAATTGAAGGTGGAAGAATATTTGCATGATATGCAAATTATCCTGTATTGATTTCCATCCATATACACATGGTTTGAAAGGGGAAATTTAGGGGGAAGTAAGTCCATGCAGTACACCAGTACACAGTGTGCTCATGGTAACATTTCAGAGAAAATAGGAACCTGATAACATCCAGCAGAGCAGCAGTGGAGCCTTTTACTCCAAGTCACAGTTATCATAAAAGGAGGATATGTATATTTATATACTACACAACCATTCGTAAACCTATATAAATATCCATTTTGTCCAGATCTCCGTCTTAGTGTTGCGTGACACAGTTGTGAATAAAGCAGTTTGTGTTTTCATTGATTCTGATTGGTTCTCTGACAACTGACTTGTTGAAATGCATTCTCCTTTAACAGCTTCACTTCCCCTACCTGATAAAATCACCTCTATTTCAGTTCAGCTATTTAATTATTGTAAGGGGAATACAATAAGTTACATATTTACATTAATTGTAACCTAAATTTGATCTATTCAGTAATGCCACTGTGGCATGCTTGTTTAAAGCTAAAAGCATCCACCTGCAGACATAGACACACACACAGTCATCATGTATGCGTCAACCTCCTGCCCCAGATCTCACAGTCATACTAGCATACGTGAACTTGCTGCCTCCTGTTGGTGAAAGAAGTGACCTAGAGAGTAAGTCAATACTGGGTATAAAAGGCAATTAAGAAGATGCCACCAAATCTGTTTGACTGTCTGCACTGCTTTGAAGTTCAACTTTTGACCTTAGCTAAACCTTTCAAGAAATGATGGAGGGTGCAGGAGGGAAAGTACCGCATTTGTACTGTGAACCACAAGAAAGGATGAACAGTCTCAGAAACAAACATGCCACACATAAACCTAATTACCAACTCTTAAGCCAGATAGAGAATAGAGATTAGAGAACTTCAATTATCCAAGCACTTGGCAATCATGGGACACAAGACCCCCCTTTTAAAAGAAAGACAGGCAGTCAACCACTAAAAATGACATAGGAGGTTAAAGGAAAATATCATACAGAAATAGACAACCAAAAACTCTGAAATGGTTTACCTGAAGGCCAAAAATATATATATATATTTTTTTTTTCTCCAAAATCATTCACCTACAGCTGGAAAAAATGAAGACAGCTCTAAATGCTTTATATGTATTTAAAAGTAAACAGGCAAAGACACATGCTTAAATCAGTTGAAATGTCTAAAAAGACAAAGTTTCTGTTCTGTCTCTGTCGCTACTAAAAAACTCCTTCCTTTGACTCTACCTTACTGACGTTCATCTGTTAATATGTATTTGGGGAAAATATCAGTAAATCATGTATTTTCCAGGAATTTCTCTCTCACACCATTTCTCAGAACTAAATGACTGTTTACCACTGACTCATTATTTCCTGTTAAGAAATAATGTGGGTAACATTATGAAGTTGCCTGCTTCTCATTTCAAAGTTATATACTTTTTCATGGATTTTATTCTTTTTTGTCTTTCTTACTTCTGCTTCGTGTGGATCCAGTAATGAACTACTAACTGGTACATGTGTTATATTCTGCATAGGCAGATGTGTACATGCTAGCCCCTATTAGGATGTATCAGTTGAAAACTTCACTTTTGTGATACAATTAATTAAATTTGCTGTATTGTTTTGGACAAATACATTCATATACTATGCTACTAATACTAATATCAATGTTATAATTAGTTTTTTTAAAGAAACTACAAAGCAATTATGGTGAAGGGGGTGTGATAAAAATAAGACTAATGAGAGGCAAGAAGAGCCAGAAATAGAGATGGTAATTAATCCTCTGAGGTCTAAACTGTCATCTGCGATGACCCCAACCCAAGCTCTGAACACTTGCTGTGTCAATATGTGTGGAAGACAAGCAAAAAGTGCTTAAATACATATACAAAAAAATGTGTGTGTTAGTTACAATAATTACTTTTCTTGCCTCATAATAGCCAACACTTTGGAGAACAAAAATAACAAAAGTTTGATATTTTATCACGGGGTTAGGATTAAGGTCCTGATCTGGCCCCATCTGTTTCTGTGAACTGGGTCGGACAATCTTGTTAAATTAAGCTGCATTAGTTCTGCAACACGCTCATCAGCACAGAGGCTGAACTCCCTGTGAAACCGCTGTGCTGTTATTAAGCAAAATGTCATGTTCCACATTTGGTACACTCTATGACTTTACATTGTACATCATTCAAACTGCACTGTAAAACAGCTGTGTTAACAGATTAAATAACTGACACGAGGCATCAGCAAACAGCTTGTTTCTGTTGTGCTAACGTGTAAGAAACACAGACGTGCAGAGAAGGTGCAAGCTTTGATGAGAAGTGCTTATAGGTCTGTTGTGGTTTGGCAGAAAGTCAGCAGTCAAAGCCTAGACACACACGAACATTATGACTTTACTTCTGATAAGCTCTGAACTAGAATGCAATGTTTTAAAATGTACAGAACAGTGTCCACATGAAAATAATGTCTACTGTGATACAAATCTGATCGGCTATCAAAGTGAAACTGAAAGGAGGAACATCTTAAAGCATGTGCCAAGGAATATTAACTTGACAACAAGTGATCTAATACTGGAGCTGTGTATAAAATCACATTCATAATTTCCTACACAAAGTGCCAGTAACTTCATAATACTCTTTCTGTCAGCTGGATCTTAACCAGGCAATATGCAGAATAGGGATTCCACATCAGAGCTATTCTGTCCTGTAATGAAGAGAAAAACCTTCATGTTGCAGAATTAAGATACTTAAGTAAAAGACTTGATATTTTAGGGAATATGCTTTCCTAAATATCACTAAACATTATATTATGTGACCTAGTATGCTGATTTTCAGCTCCATGTTTTTTTTCTAGGACTCTACTAGATACCCAGAAACACATTGTTTATAGTTCATTGTACGCCTTATTTATAGTATACTGGGCGAGTAATCAACCTTATCACTTCAGAAGTCTAAAAAAAGATTTGTGATGGAGGCTGCTAAATGGGAATTTAACCAAGAAATTGTCTACAAAACCTTTCCAAAATTTGGAAAGTTAGACATCTTTAACATATATCATTGGCTTTCTCAGTGGATGAACCTTTTGTCATCTGGATGACAAGCAGGCAGCACTTTAATTAGCACAAAGTCAAGAGGGAATTTCTCACATTAAAACTTTGGCAGTTCTACTAAGTTATTACTTTTGGCTCTTATCTATCTGCTGATTCCTAGAATCACCACATTATCAAGTCAAAATTAGAAGAAATGACTATGGGGACTGTACTAGGAACATGACAGATAACGTGCAACACACTTCTTGAGAGAGTGTGTCAGTAACAGTCTATTGAGCAACCAGACTGACAGCTTCCAAAAAGGTCTATGTGGTTAATTGTGGGGATCATTTAAAGGTCACAACCTACCTGAGTATCGCTGCTGATCATATCAATCCCTTCCTGGCCACAGTTTACTCAGCAACACTAACAGACGGATGGATAAATGCTATAAATGAAATGAAAAGTCCAACTGAGATGGTAACTGAAACTAATAGACATTCTAAGCTGTGATTGCCTGAGTTGCCTTTAATATAGTCTGAATTGTGTCATGTTTCAGTCAGCGGTATTCTTCATGGCCATTGGTAGCTGCTTAAATCGCTTTCCTCAAATTAAAAAAAAAAAAAAATTAACACAGGATCTGCCCACTTTGTATCGCCAGCTGTCACTTGAAGTCATTGAACGCTTCTGATCACAACATCAGTGCTTGCTGCTCACTGTGTGGATACTACTTTGGAGCAACATAATCCACAAGCAACATGCATATGTGTCACAGTGAGAGCAGGCAAAGGACAAACACACTCTCACAGTCGAAACAAGACTTAAGCAGAGAAATTAGCTCACATTTTTAAATTTTTCATGTGATTTGTCTTCATCCTATGTCATTCATCATAAAAAGTTTCATTGTGCATTCCTTCATGTCATTATTATTGTTATTATTACTCTTGTTGTTATTATTATTATTAAAAAGCTTCTTGGACTCAATAGGCAATGTAAAACGTAACAGTTATTTTTGTAGATTTCCCTACACCTTAATAAAGATTGTATGCATTAAAACATGACCCAATACACCTACACCAATCTGTCTTTGATAAAATAATCAAATTGCCTCCCTATACGGACTTCCCGTGTTGCATGTCTGCATCACACGAGCTCTTGAAACGCACTCTTTCCGCCTGTACCGCAGGTGTGTGTGTGTGTGTGTGTGTGTGTGTGTGTGTGCGTGTGTTCGGATGTCTGGCTAAAGCAGATCTTGTAGCCTCACAGGAAACAAAGCGTAGGCGAATACACATAGGACTATAAATGGTGACTCACACTGTCTACACATGCTTCTAAGAAAGGCACTCAAGGCAAACAAACCCACCGGAAGATGCTTGTCTTGCAATAATCAGCCAAATCGGCGCATTTTTCATTAAATGAAAGACACGTGGGAGCGACGTATATGTGAGGGGAATGCTTTTTGATGGCTGACAATTCAAAAACGTATCCGCATTAATGATTTGCTGATTTATTTTGAATGATTGGCTCTGTGGACATTGAAAGCGCATCTATATATTACAGTAGGCTATTTGCTACAGTGCAGAATTCAGTGACAGAGCATGTGAAGGATGAATGAGACCAAATGCGACTGATTAAAAAGCCATTTGTTCATTTTAGTTTATGGATTGCTCAAAAAACCCTAAAAAACAGAGAATGTGTGGAATGTTCTCGTATTGCTATATGAACATGTTGTAGATTGCAAACTAAATGCATTTCTTGCCATCATTTTAGCTTCGGACATGTGGATACAGGGATATCACTGCTGCTGATGCTGAGCGGCAGTCCCCGCCATATAGTCGACACCGGTGTATGAAAATAGGCACGCTTACCTTGTAAATCAGCGCTTATTAGTTCACTTCTTCCCATATAATCTTCTGTCTACAGTCTCGTGTGCTGAAAAACTAGCTGCAGATGTGGTGCACTGACTGCAGTGCTGCTGCTTAGCGATCCTCTTTTATGGAGGTAGCGGGATTTAATCGCGGTGTGGCCACTTTTAGTATGGAGGATGATCGGTGCCGCCATTAAAAATAAAATAAAATTAATTAATTAATAAATGAACAAATACACACATATGAGCAAAAATAGAGTATATTACGATTACGCATGCATGTTTATTCATTTCTTGTCTTCTTCCGTTTAGTATTAAATTGTGTAAAATATCACTGTAAGATATGTATGTAAAAATTACAGTAAATAACTGTAAAATGGCAACGGTAAATTAACATTAAATCAAAAAGAGTAAATGATTGTAATATGTATATTACATTTCTGTAAATTGAGAAACAGTGATTTGCAGTTATTTTTACACTGCTAATTAGTTGAAAATATATTAATTTACAGTAATATGGCACATTGTCTTTGAAAACAACAGGAAAAATCTGTAACATTATCTACAATTTATGGTGGCCCCTAGAGACAAAGCACGTACAAACTCCAAAATAATTGCAAACTCCAAAACACTTGCAAACTCCAAAACACATGCAAATTCCAACGCACAACGGAAGTGCTCCAGGAACGCTACACTGTAAAAAAAAATCCGTAAAAATACTGTACAATCTACCGTTTTTCTATGAAGGAATTTTCCGTTTTGATTTTTCACAGGTTTTTTTCCGTATTTCTTTAATTATGCATTGCATTCTGGGAGTAAGAATCGACAAGAAGCGGGAAAATTTACAATCAAGGCAGCCATCTTCATGCGCAGGGATTTGGAGACAATTTTGCATCTTTCTCAGGTAAATATCCAATATGTATTTCACATTTTAAAATGTATATCTTAAAAGACTTAATTTTACGTGTTTTTTGTTGAAAATTGTCCTAATAATGGTCAGTTCGTGTCTGCCACATCGAAGAATTTGCTGAGTAATCTTGAAGTAACAATAATTTATATTTAATTCTATTGGTGTATGGCGCTTGTTTGGCTGTTAGGCAGAGTTTCGCTATATAATCACCAGTTTTTATTTGACAGATATTCGTATAAATAAATGCTTATGGTATGAGTAAGTTTATTCCCTGTATCGTATGGTTTATGCTTTGCTAAATGTAGGCCTTCTAGCTAACTAATGAGTTAATGGGAGTTTGATATGCTTGGTTAGTTGGAGATTACAGTTGGTGCAAACAATATTCCCAAGATGAGGAATAATTTGTTATCCGCTTGGTGATGAATTTAAAGACTCTGCGGGGGAAAAAGCAGAAAATAGACTGTGCTTAAAAGGCCAATCACAATGTTTGCTAGCTCCGTCAACTGACATGTTTCTGGGGAAATGCACCTTGCATTAAGGTGTGTCAGGGGTCTCAAACTCGCAGCTCGCGTCACCTTTACTTACGGCCCATATTGGCGTGACGTTTAAATATTTTTTTAAAAAAAAACATTATTCAAAAAATTATTTAACATGAAGACAATATTAGCAGAGTGTTACAAGCATAGCCCTTTAAGAACATAGCCCGATGGGGGGTGTAGTCCGTGCTTGAATGTGTGGGACTGCCCCTCCCGTTGTGTGTGTGCGCGCGTCAGTGAGCGCGAGGAAGGGAGAAAGAGGAGAGTCGATAAGTACTAGTTGTTACCGACGAGAAACAGAAGATGAAAGCATATAATTACAATAATAACCACTGCAGCCAAAAACGAGCCCAGTTGTAAGTAGGCTGTGAAGACTCGACTGTACACTGTGTTCGCCGCCTCCGAAACAAGAAAGTTCCGTTGTAGCAGCTCTTCAGCGCCTCTCTCTGTCTAGCTAGCAAAGTTGACCCAGACAGTAAAGGTAATTACCAGCTACGAGCCCGACACGGAACCGACGTTTTAGCCAGAGGTCTCTTTACCACGGTTCAGAGCCGCGGACCTGGCCGAGGTAACAATAGAGTACAAACATGCTGGGGGATTAGCTGTGTTAGTTCAGTGAGAGATTTATTTGGAAAGAAAACAGTTTTCACTAGCAGTGGGAAAGCTAATATTGTACACTTATTTCTGCATTTTATTTTGTTAAATAGAACAAATGTTTTGTTTTTTGTAACCCATGCTTTTTCTTAATGACACAATTTTAGCTTAACAGATGTTTTTAAGAGAAAAGGGAAAATAGTATATTCCTTAATGTATAAAGAAATTAAAAAATGAAATCTGATACTTGTCCAAAACTGATATAACCACAATAGTCACATGTCATATAACCAGAGTACAGCAATGACTGTGCAGGACTTTTATTGTGAAAAGTAGGAAGAGTAAATATCCATTTTTTAATGCATAGATTTTTTTTTATTTTATTTTTTTACTTACAGATTGCACTGGGTTTTTTTTTTTTTTTTGTGTGTGTGTCTTTTTTGGTTGGTTGGTTGGTTTTTAGCCCATATGAAGCTTGGTTTTATATTGACTGACTGCATTTATTAATGACACCATTTAATTAACTTTGGTATGCTTTTTAACTTGGTGCTTATCTAGTTAATTTGGTAAAAAATTTAAACTGAGGATATTAATAATTGAATAAAAAGGTAAAGTTCCTTTTAAGTAAAAACATGCTCTTTCAAGATCTTGAATTTTTTTTTTCTCCATAGGACAGCTGTGATCTGTGGAGTGGGTGCCTTAAATGATTTTTGCAACAACAAACATTGGCAGAACTGGAACAAGGCCATGTGAGCTTGTTACCTTTGGAAACTGAAAAGGAAGCTATCATTTTGAGCTCCGGTGTAAGTGAGAGCGGGGAGGAGGGAAACTCGCACTAGCTGCCACTGAAATGTGGCAAGTTAAACACTGAAACAGGCTTGAATTAAATGTATTGGCTTGTAGTTTGACATATTACAATGACTATTTGTTCCATCTCTTAGTGTTTGGATCAGAATGATATCTGATTGGTGCATCCTTATTCAGTTATGTTGACTTGCAATGTTTGTGGATTTAAGTGCATCTCTTTGACTGAATACCTGAAACACTGCAGATCACACAGACACATTAACAATGTATTTTTTTCGTGTGGCCATAAAGATTGTGGCAGAAGATTTTCCTCATACAGCTGCCTTGCTGTTCATATGTCACGGACACACAAAGATACAAGTACCAGACAAACCTGGAACAGAAATGTGTCTGTGCAGCTAAAGTGTTTGTTGAATTTTTGCAACAGAGAATATGCAGATGTTAAAAGGCTTGTGACTCACTTAAGTGGTCACATACAAGAGGGTTTAAGTGTAACTTGCCCTTTTGGTAATTGTGCAAAAACTTTTAATGTAAAGACATCCTTTTCATCTCACATTTCCAGGTGTCATAGAGGGTGGACTGTCACCCAGATAGCACCTGCACATATATGTGAAGTTGGACAGCCCTTACTAGGTGAAGGAGCACATGTAACAGAAAATGTTACTGAAAACACTGATGTGACTGATGCAGCCCAAAGCACTGATGTTGCGAATCATAACATTCAAGATGCCTATACAACAAATCTAGCTTTGTTTTTCTTGAGATTGCAGGCAAAGTGTTTAGTTCCAGCATCTACAATTACAGGGATTGCAAATGAAATGAAAACCCTTCAGGATATTCAGCAGGAGTACACAATGGATGTTTTGTCTCAAGAACTTGAACAGTATGGTGTTCCAGCTGAGACATTAAGATGTCTTAAGCAAACTGTTTACAAGCAGAGTCCTATGTACGAAACCTTGAATGAAAATGGTTCATTATCTACACACCATAGAAGGGTGCAGTATTACAAGGCACACTATAACTATGTTCACCCTGTGGAAGTCAAGCTTGGGTACAATGATAATGGGCAGAAGAGGCATTATCATTACATTCCAGTTCTGGAAAGCCTCACTGCATTGCTGAAAGAGGGAAATGCAGTTCAACAGAGTTTTAATTCTGTTTCTGCTGCTGATGGTGCAATCTGTGATATTACAGATGGGCATGTCATTAAATCTAATGCCATGTTTTCTTCAGATCCAGATTCTTTAAAGGTGATGCTTTTTCAAGATTCCTTTGAGGTGGCCAACCCTCTTGGATCTGCCAAACGAAAGCACAAAATTTTAGCTGTCTACTTAACCTTGGGAAATTTATGTACACACCACAGATCAGCTATTGACCAAATACAGTTGGTACTGCTCTGTTTAGAGAAAGACTGCAAATATTTTGGTGTGGATAAAGTTTTCAGTAAACTTGTGTCAGACTTGTGTGAGCTGGAGTTAAAAGGCATATCTTTTGAGGGCAAGCTGTATACTGGTACTGTTGCATGCATAATGGGAGATAACCTGGGCTCCCACATGATTGGTGGGTTTACAGAAAATTTCAGCTCTTGTGAGTATTTCTGTAGATATTGTCTTGTTACAAAAGATGACTTTAGGTCTAACTCACTCACAGTTGCCATGCATAGAGATCCTGTTGGATATAACGAGTCTCTGGATTTTTTGGAGAGTCACCCTGATGTAACAATGCATCATGGAATTAAAGGCAACAGTGTTTTCAACAGATTATCTAACTTTCATGTTTGTCAGCCTGGACTGCCACCATGTCTGGCACATGACCTTTTTGAAGGTGTTGTTGACTATGACATAGCACTATGTTTGCAGTTCCTAATAAAAACAAAAAAGTGGTTCAGCTATGAGTCACTAAATGACAGACTTGGATCTTTTTCTGGTGAAAGTGGTGACAAACCAAATGCCATTTCCAACAAGGGAATAAAGCTTGGAGGCCATGCAGCCCAGAACAGGTGGCTGTTGAGGTTTTTACCCATTTTGGTGCATGACAGAATTAAAGATGCTGACAATGCTGTATGGCTGCTTATACTTCTTCTGAGGGAGCTGGTTGAATTTGTCTGTGCACCTATGCTATCAGAGTCGCAGATTGCATACATGAAGGTACTCGTCGAAGAGTATGTGGAAATGAGGCAGGAGTTATTCCCACATGTAAATCTCAGACCAAAACACCACTATCTGCTTCACTATGCTGATTTGAGTTTACAGTTTGGTCCACTCATACATACGTGGACTATGCGCTTTGAAAGCAAGCATAGTTATTTCAAAAGGTGCATCAGGTCAAGTAAAAACTTCAAAAATGTGACCAAGTCTCTTGCTGATAGACATCAGTTGTACCAGGCTTATCAGAGTCATGGTGGCCTGTTCAGTCCACAGGTTCAGGTTTTCAACTCAACTACATTTTATCCAGATCTGTATGATGGTGGCATAAGAGCGGCAGTTGCAGACTTTGAAGTTACCTCAAGTAACTCAGTTGTGACAGATAAAGTTAAAGTCAGGGGTACTTCATATGAGAATGGTTTCCTTGTCCTAATGAGATACACCAAGAGACAGCTACAGTTAGGACAAATAGTAAGCATTGTTATTAAAAATGAAACAACTGTCCTTCTTTTGCTGAGGGAGAAAAATGCCAGCTGGGTGCCTGAGCTTGGGGTCTATGAACTTGAGAAAATTTGTTCTGATAAGCTCATTTGCAAAAATATTGACCAGCTTGGTGATTTTTCTCCCCTTTCCTTTTATCAGAAAGGTGCAAGGTCCCTCCTCCCGCTTAAGCATATGCCACTATGGAGCTAGTAAAAGAGTTGGTTAAAAAAGCTATGCCATTGCTCAGCAATGATCTCATGGATTTACTCATGGCTCGACTGGAAGTGATTGGAGTAAACAGTGTAGATGACCTTAACTTTGTCAGGATTGAGGACGTCGATGGAATTCTACCACCCATTCAGTGTCGAAGACTGATTCAGGCCTTCAGTGTCGGTAAGTCTTGGGGTGTGTGTGCAATTCTTTTTCCAAAGGAAATGCTGCTACCAAAGCAAAGTTATGAATAGATTTGTGTATACCTTCCCCAGATTGTTGAGACTAAAATTATGTGTGTGAGTAACTTTAAAAACTGAGCTAATATTAATTTGTGTATTTCATAGAGCAACAAGTTGGATTGGTCTCCATTTCAAGACCTTTGCCACAGAGTGACAAACTTCCCCAAACATCATCTCTAACTCCTGGTCCCATGGATTATTCCTTACCCTGTGAGCCATATGCTGTACCATGGCACAAAATGCCTCCCAACCTCATGCTTGCGTTGAGGGAAAAGAAGAGACCAAAGCCTAAGGAGAGAAGAGAACTTGTTCGTGTTATTATTGATGATGTCCTCTGTAAAGAAAACATACGACCAGGAAGAGCAAAGCTGCGAGAGATTGCAAGGCAGATTGTGCAGGAATATCCCTTCTCTTTTCAAGACAGAGAGCTCAGTGGAACTAAAGTCATTGGAACAGGATATGAGTCTTTGTTTATATAGCTAGAAAACAGAGTTGAAAATGTTAGGAGGCCATTAACGGTCTGCTCAGCAAAGAAAATGGCAGATGATGAAGCCAGAAAGAAGAAGCCTACATGTTCAGATTGGTATGGATGTGTTGAGTGGCAGCCTGCAGTTGAGGACACAGAAGAACTAGAAATTAGGCAAGATGAGTTAAAAAGAGCCTTCAACACTGACCGTCTTCAGGAATCATCTGTTCGAAAACTGATGGCTGAAACATATTGCATCCAACGTGCAACTATAAACAAAGGAACTGCTGTAAACAAAATAGTGGATGAGTGGCCCTTCCTTTTTGAGGCAGTCCACCTTTTTGAGCACACACAGACTCTCCTTGGCTTTGCAGTTCAAACAAGGCTATCAGAAGAACTAACAATCAAAGAAAAGCCCATAAAAGACTTTCTTAACTTAAAAGGCATCGAAATACTGGAAGGTCCATTATCACTGATAGCTGGAATTGCAAAGTACTTCAAGGAAAACCCTCACCATCTTATGTACCAAAATGAGGTGGGTTTAGCCCCCCCCCAGCTTAATGTACTCAAACATAAAATGTGCTTTTGCATGAAATGCCTTAAACTAAATGCAGACCAATCAATTGCATTGCCCAAGTAATGCTCACAATGACATTCCCTATGTTTCTGTGTTTTATTTTACAGCAACAGATTTGCACAGCTGATGGACTGAGCATCCCATGCACCCCCTGCATACTTGCTATGGGTTTGTAGTCTATATTACACACTTTCCAGTTAAAAATCCGGGAATATTACCATCCAATGCATTAGCAGCATTAGATTTGAGAGGGTTGGTTGTCTTCAGACAGTATATAGACAACCAAATTAGTATAATTTTAAATAATTTAGAAGAACTAAAGACGAATATTACCAAATGTGTCAAAATGAACAAACTGGAGTTAAACATTGTCAAAACCATATGCACTGAGTTGGGTAACAGGAATGGTCTATAGATGAGATCTCAATTGAGCAGGTTGTTCAAATATCGTTATTAGGTTTTTTTCATTTTGTGTTGGTTTTTTATCTTCATCTTGGTCTAGTCATATCTATATGGTATACGTTTTCATCTCTGTTGTGATTGATGTCATCTGCTCACCTATTCATACATTTGGTCCTGTGCTGCTGAAAAGCATGTAAACCAAAAAATGTATTACTTTATTATTGTTGCTATTATTTTAATTAACTAAGTTATAGGCATGTCTTGTTATTCATACACATAGCTATTGTAAAAACTATGCCACATTTCCTTTAAGTACTGGTTTTAGTCATGGTCATATGCATATGACATAGCAATTGACATGTGGCTGTTATGAAGACCACTTTTTTTATACAGATTGGGCATGAAATGCTATATTATTAAAGCTAATTTACATTACAGATACCAACTCTAAAAAATAATGGCAATACTATCCGTGAAGTTGGATTTTAAAAAATATGTTTAAAGGTTTTAGAGCAGGTCACCTAAGAGACACTTGTGGAATTTAACCTGGTTGTCATTGTTTTTATGATATTAGTATACGGCTAATGTTGTTTTGATGTATATTTTTAACATGAACTCCCAAGAAGACGCTGTTTTAGGTCGCAACTAATGGCATCCTAATAAGCAAACGTATATGGGCATTTGTGATTGTCTTTAGTAATACTGATGTCTTATGCTTTAAGGTGACCAGCACTTCAAGGTAGCTGTTGACCAAGAAATTGTAAACGACCACATCAACTCCCCTATTGTGGCTCTGGCGTACACTTTTGCTTTGTTTTATGTCTTGAACATAAAATACCCAAAAGAGATGTCACTTACCCTGGAGTTCATTCAAAGGTAAGCACTTTGATTTTTCACTGGTTGAGCAGCATCGTATATGATACAGTCTTGGAGATTCTGAACAAACTGTTAGAAATGTAATCTTTGAGGATAGCACAAGGGTCTGATGTCTTTATAGAACAACATACCTGGCAGGTACACCACAGTTTCATGTGCTCAGGTTCACACAGAGTATATGTGACAGACTAGGGTTGTTGGATATATCGGATGACAATACAAAAACATCTGTTGTTTCCTATTACTCTATCGTTTGTTTTGTGGTGTCATAAAATAAACTGTTTACAGCAATATTTTTTCATCGTTTTGATGGTCACTGTAGCGGAGATATTAATTTCTTAAAGTTTTCTCTTATATTTAATATAACCACACCATGGACGGACAAACGCCTGTTTTTACGTGTTGTCGTTAGCAACAATGACGGTAAAACCACTGTGTGGCTCTGCTGTCCATTTGTTTGTTTTCCACGTAAACCTTCCACAATAAAGCTCAAGATCCTGTTGAGACTTTTCAAAATAAACCGAATCACGTGAAGTGTAAGCAGAGAGTTTACAGATGAGAAGAAAAAAAAAAAAAGAGCCGTCAGGTGCTAAAAAATAAACCTTAGACTCAAACTTTGAAAGAAAATGGTGGCCGTTACAACTTGTCTAAAAATGTATAGTTTCATGCAACGGTTAAAACACTCGACTCCAGGTAAAGGACGCCCAGCTGGAAACACTTCACGCAAGTCGAGTTGCCCGAGATTCACAGAATTTACATAAAATATTACATTTTTGTGATTTATATCGTTGACAGGACGATAAATGTCTTATATCGGGATATGAGATTGTTGTCATGTCGCAGAACCCTATGACAGACAAGTCAGGGGCTGCGTCTGTGACCCAGCATTTTGAGTTTATTTTTGTATTTGTGATTTCTTATGTTGCAAAAGTGTCAAGTTCTTTTCAAGTTACGAAAAATTCCCATATGGGTTCTTGCTCCACCTGTTTTATCGAGCATGCATCGGTGGTGACTTGTGTGCACTTCGTACAGCTAAATATCCCAGAATGCATTTGGTCCAAAACCCAAACGCAGCAATGGTGGAGGAGAATGGCTAAAAACTTAATCTTTCTGGGTCACAAAACAAACTTTCAAGTTATTTTCAAGCGAGAATGTAGCTGTGTAAGCTTCAAATATCTGCTCGATTTATCAAGATACCAGATTTCCAAATATTCTCCGATGTTTTCGGAGACATCTGTTTCCCACCAGCTGGGAGGTCGAGGATTACTAGAGCCAGCAAGAACAGCAGACTCCCAGCCACACACACCCCTTCCCCCTCCTCCCCCCGCAGTCTTTAACTACTCAGGTTAAAAATGGTATAGAAGTCTCTTAGATAACTTCGAAATGTGAATGTTTGGTTTATTTCAGTGTTTTATTTGTTCCTGAGTAAATCGGTTTGGCTGAGATTAAAATTAAGCTTCATAACATATTAATCACAGTTAAATTAAGAGGGGACGGCAGTAAAAACTCTGTACCTGTGACATCATCAAGTATGCTGGTGTTCCAAGTTTGAAGCCTGATCTTAAAAGTAGAGATAGTGTCTGTCTCCTGAATCCAAACTGGAAGCTGGTTCCACAGAAGAGGGGCCTGAAAACTGAAGGCTCTCCCTCCCATTCTACTTTTAAATACTCTAGGAACAACAAGTAGGCCTGCAGAGTGAGAGCGGAGCGCTCTAATAGGGTGATATGGTACTACAAGGTCATTAAGATAAGATGGGGCCTGATTATTTAAGACCTTGTATGTGAGGAGCAGGATTTTGGATTCAGTTCTGGATTATTAATATTGTTTCCACTTCCCCTGATCACCTCCTGTGGGTATTTAGTCTGTGTTTTCATTCAGTCTTTGTCAGGTTGTCTGTGTTCCTTCCTCCATTTCGAGTCACAGTTGTCATAGTTTAGTTTCTTCCAGTTTAGGTTTTTGTTTAGTTTCCATGGCATGACCATTTTCACAGTGCGTCTGGGGAGGCTTGTCTTTTGGGAATTGTCTTCTAAGTCTTCAGATTGTATGGCATCCAGGTTTATATGCCCATCAAACTTGACTGCAGAGATCAAGAGTTTCTGCTGAACTGTCTTGACAACATTAAGTTCTGTGGAGGATCAGTTTCTTTCATCTTAATGAAAAGAAGACTGGAGTTAGCTGCTTTGGTAATTTTGACCCCTCAAGCAATTCTTGCAATCAGTAATTTGACTCTTCCTTCTCACGCTGTCACGCATGTATGAAATTTGGGTATGATTTTTGATAGGTTTTAAAATGGATAAACAAATAATCCTGTGGGCGTTTTTTTTTTTTTTTTTGTATGGCAAACTTAAACTGACACAGAGCACGGCGATGATTAAAGTTACTATCTTCCCTAAGTATGTAGTTCCTAAGTATGTAGCTTAGCCTATACATTAGCCTGTAGTTTTCATTCATATTTTATGAGTGTGTAATCAAAAACTATTTTCTATTTCCTAAAGAGTGTTCCTGGGAATAAATCCAGAACGAGGGTCAAAGGCTGAGATGAAGGGAATGAAGCAACTACACGTTCCACCGAGACTGCTCAAGTTCCTGTCTGAACTCAACAACTTTGAAAATCCCTGGAAAATTTGAAATGAAACTGGAAATCAAACTGGAACTTTTTGGGCTGCTTTTAGTAGGTTATTCAAATGGACAAAGGTACTGAGAGGATGCACTCACGTACACATGGAACTCGGTCTTCTCTCCTTCATGCTTGCTATCTCCCTAAACTGTACATCATATATTTGAAGTTTCATATTGAATAGCAAGCAAGAATTAAACAGCTTTTTGAAATGGACAAAAAAATGCAATTTTATAAACAATGCTAGATGAAATTCCCATGTTTTGCATTGGTAAAACATAGCATAAGAGATCTGTTTGTAGTAAATGTTCACAATGAAACCACTATAGCATTTGTATTGGTTTAGAGCTACTGGTGGTTATTTCTTGAAATTTGTACCTTGTATTAAAACATTCACATAACATTTCTTTTATTGTTTAAAGTACATCTTTGTAAAACATTGTTTTGCACATTGTTGATTGTTTCAGATTATTGGTCTTCATTGACTTGTTTAAATAGGTTTAATTACATTTTTACCAATGGCAGGGGCTTGATTTTCTTCTACTGAAGTAATTTGCCATTTACAGCTGTTATTTATGTATCCATGTTATTCAGAAACATCAGACTGAAACTGAATTTGTGATATAAATGTCCATAGCGGTGCTATTTTGAAGCTCTGTTCATTATGTAATATTTATGTATCTTAATGTATTGTCGTTTTAAGCACCCCATGGAAATTATTAAATCCTTGGAATATGATTTTGTTTTTTTTGTTTGTTTGGTTTTGGAGGGGGAGGGGTGTAAGGGTTTTGGAGAACTCTCCATACTTTAAATTTACGGAATTGTCTGTATTAGAAATAACAAAACTGTCCGTGAATGGTACGGAGAATATACTGTGAATTTACGGAATTATCCGTATTAGAAATAACAAAACTGTCCGTGAATGGTACGGAGAATATACTGTGAATTTACGGAATCATCCGTGTTGTGGGTTGAAGGAAATTACTGTAAATAGTCCGTAGAAAAACAGAAAATGTACTGGCAGAAAATTACCAGGACATTTCCCGTATTTTGACGGAGGATTTTCTAACAGTGTAGGGGCAGTGTTGAGCTTTTGTTACCTAGTAACTACACAAGCCAGGAAGTGCCAATGACCGGATTTGGGCTGTATCCCAATTCAGGGTCTGCAGCCTTAAAGACCGCATTTTAAGGCCGATTACGTCACAGCGACACGACGAAGGCTGTCCCAATTCAAAGGCTGCTCGAAATGCGGCCCTCAAATGCGTCCTTAATTTCCCTGAATTTTAAGGATGGGCCCAACATATCCCAGATTTCATAGCGCGGCGGTGGTGTGGATAATTTAGCCGAAAAAAACGGTGGAAGAGGAGCCACCGAAGAGCAAACTTTCAGAAGTAAGTACTGAATATTATGCCACTTATTTATGCGCAAATGTTTTTATAATGAAGAACATTAAAACATTACTGTTGGCCACATGTCGGGAAAGTTATGTGGCATTAGCGATGTTTGTACTAACTTGGTTTTAAAGCCTTTACTTTATACACCGTTCAATAGTTGACTTTAATCTTACAGAGAATGTGATGATTTTATGGATAATTAAAGTCAGTCATATATCCACAAACACAACAGGCTGAAAGTCAGTGATGCTGCTCGGTTTGCAGTCCTGAATATCACGGCACAAGCAGGATCCACTGCACTGTTAATGTTAGCTATGTTATATTGCTGCCTCTGTTCGGTTAAAACGGACTTTAACGTGTGTTTGAACGAGCTGATGGTTCACTCGTTAAGCTGAAAGAAAGATGCTTTAATCACAGGAGTCACACATGTGTCCACTGTACCATCTGGGAACTCTTCTTGTTTCGTAATAACACAAACACTAAATCCTCCTTCTCTTGTGCTGTTTTGTAGCAGTGTATACACCTGAGACTCCTGACTCACCTGTCTATCTGTCCTGCACTCTCTCTCTTTTTCTTTCTCTCGAATTGTGTAATAAAAGTATGAACATGTATTTATAAGTTACACTTGTGTTTGAGTCTTGCAGCTTATCACACATTTGATTTCCATGTGTGACAACTGCAAGTGTCCAGAGTGAGGACAGACTGAGGGACCCACTGCTGCACATCATCTGTGAGGCTTTGCACCCCTGATGATCCACCAGGACAAACTCAACAGTGTGTGAGGAAGAGGAGGAGGAAGAGCCAGCAGCAGCTGACAGATGGAGAGAATAGACAGACTGTTCCCTGTTTGTGAAGGACTGCTAGAAAAGTTTAGAATCACTAATTGTCTGTCCTGAATCAGTCTTATTAGGTAATGTTCAAATAATTTTATCCTCCCAGTGTTTTCAGTGTGGGAGAAAGTACTCAGGGCCTTCAAGTTACACACTATGAAAGGCAGCAACAAGTTTAATATTCAGAAACCTAAAGTATGTATCAGCAGCAGAATGGACCTAAAAATAAATATTTGTTCCAGTTCTATGAAGCTTTGAGTATTTTGGATTAGTAGCACTGCTGTGTTTGTTGCATCATATTGCTGTAATTGTTTATATGCTTTATATATTCTGAGGTAAGTTGATCTATAGTGTTACATCATATTCTATAAGGATGTTATGTGTTTGTAGACTTTCTGCCCAGTTTGACCCATTTAGCAGAAGTCAGCCTGTTTAAGGCTCTGATATCTATTCTGTATGACTTAAAGCAGTTATGACATATGACAATAAAGGACTATTCAATATATCAATCTACTCTTCATTTTATCAGAAACAGTTATCACAGCTTGTACATTTTCTTTTTATAAATATATGTAAGCCAACATACTGAAGGAACAACATTTGTCTCTTATATATGATACACCTATATATACACTGTGAAAGATACTTGTCTTTGAGTGAAGATTTAAGGTGATAAGACATATAAATAACTGCAACTTGAATCTGTACTGAGGCTCAGTATTTGACACAGAGTTCATGTTCACTGCTGTAATAGCTAATAATGAATAATATAATAACTATAATATTGGCCATATTATATTCACATTACCAAAGGGATATGACTTTAGTCTCATGAACAACATTAGCTAATTGTTATTTACTAACTAATCTTGAAATAACTGTTCAGTACAGAAATGAAGCCCAAAAATCATGTTTTACTGTCCTGTGGTCTCAGCCTCAGATACTTATCAAATCACACAAAGCTCTTGTAGAAACAAACAAACAAATGAACAAAATATGTTCTCCTTCATTTCTGTCAAACAAAGTTGTATGACACATTTCGAGTGGTTAGTATCATGGTTGCTAGGCAACCTGGGAAGCGCAACGGAGACTAGACCGTCCCATACAGACAAACTTGCCGTTTATTTTGCAAATCGAGCTCAACACTGCCCCTAGCGTCCTGGAGCACTTCCGTTGTGTTTTGGAGTTTGCAAGTGTTTTGGAGTTTGCAAGTGTTTTGGATTTTGCAAGTGTTTTGGAGTTTGCATGTGTTTTGGAGTTTGCAAGTGTTTTGGAGTTTGCAAGTGTTTTGGAGTTTGCAAGTGTTTTGGATTTTCCAAGTGCTTTGGAGTTTGCATGTGTTTTGGAGTTTGCAAGTGTTTTGGAGTTTCCAAGTGCTTTGTCTCTAGGGGCCACCGTAACAATTAATCACCCTACAATTTACATAATAATTCTGTATGAATGACAATCTTCTTAACAATTTACAACTGTATATTAATTACTCAAAACGTACCGTACTTTTAATTTTAACAAAATGTCAAAACATTGTTAGAATTATTGTAAAAATTCCGATGATTTTTCTTAACATTGACAAGCTCAGACTTTTTGATAAAATAGTATGTATGTATATGTATGTATATTTCTTTAAGTTCTACAGCCTTACCAAGTATACCACAGCTATTTACAATGAAAAAAAAAAGTGGCATAATTAATAGCAAAAAAACATTTTAGTAAGTAGGCAAGTAAGTAAAATTTATTTACATTTTCACAGATAAAAATCACAAAGTGCTTCACAATAAGATCAGACATACAAGTTAAAATTAATTAAAAGCCAGTTTGTATAAAAATGTCTTCAGCTGCTTTTTAAAGGAGTCAGTAGAGTCTAGACAGTGTAAAGACAACAGCAGAGAGTTCCACAGCCTAGGTGCCAGTGCCTGAAAAGCCCGATCCCTACGTGTTTTAAACCTAGTACTTGGGACCACCAGTAGCCTCTGACCTGAAGACCTAAGTGCTCAGGATGAAGCATGAGGTTTCAACAGGTCAGAGATATACTAGGGAGCTTCACTGTGCAGAGTTCTAAAAGTTACAACTATAATTTTAAAATGAACCCTAAAATTTACTAGCAACTAATGAAAAGAGAAGCCAAAACTGGAATAATGTGTGACCTCTTGTTTGTACTAGTTAAAAGTCTTGCCGCTGCATTCTGTACAGACTGAAGGCGATCCAGAGCTGACTTGTTGAGACACGTAAAAAGACCGTTACAATAATCCAAACGAGAAGAGATAAAAGCATGAATAATCATCTCAATCAACACCCAAGTTTCTGAGACTGAAATGAAGGGTCTAAAAAACTGATATGCTGCCTAATTTCTGAGAGCATGTGATCAGGTGCAATAATCAAAGTTTCTGTTTTATCTGCATTTAACTGAAGGAAATTGTCATTTAACCATTGTTTGATTTCTGACACACAATTATTTAAACAAGACAATTTATAAAACTCAGAAGCTTTGAAAGAACAGTATAACTGAATGTCATCAGCATAGAGATGATATGAAATATTATTGTAACGTCTGATAATTTGGCCTAGAGGGAGTATATACAGCAAAAAGAGAATAGGACCTAAAACAGATCCTTGAGGTACCCCAGAAGGCAGAACTGATGTTTCCGACAACACATGATTCATACAGACAGTAAAGGATCTCTCAGATCGATACGACATAAACCATTTTAAAACAACACCAGTAATCCCAAACAAGTCCTTCAGCCTATTTATCATGATGCTGTGATCAACAGTATCAAAAGCAGAGCTGAGATCCAACATAACCAGAATGGTGTACTCTCCAGTGTCTGCTGCCATCAGAATGTCACTAGACACTTTAAGCAAAGCAGTTTCAGTAGAGTGCAATTTGCGGAAACCACACAGGAAAATGTCCAGAAAATTGTTCTTCTCCAAAAAGTTGTTAAGTTGTTCTGCAACTGTTTTTTCCAAGATCTTTGACACCAATGGCAATTTTGATATTGACCTGTAACTGATTGGAAGAGATGGGTCCAAATTTGGTTTCTTTAACCAATAGCTTGTTTAAAATAGCTGGGAAAGAGAAGTATTAATTATTTCCAGAATACAGGGGCCAATAGAGTCAAACACACTAATGAAAAATGATGGAGGAAGTACATCAAGGTGGCTTGAAGTCAGTTTCATTCGACCAAGCAGAGCACTGATGTCCCGTAAGGTAACAGGAGTAAAAGAGGACCAGGTATGAAAGGTAAGCAACTTGTCAGTGTGATACTGAGAGGACGATGGAGAAATATTATAACCAACTACCCTGAAAATAACACCGTCTGTGTGCTTTTACAGTGTTTTTTAACCCTTTAATGCACATCATGAGTCACAAGTGATTATGTTTTAATCTTCCTTATCATTGCAAAGAGGACCCGGAGGACCCAGCCAGCACATCCTCGTGTCTGCTGACGGCTCTGGGGAGCCTGTTCAGCCACCACCTGCATCACCACCTGCAACCTCCATGCTGTTGTCTGCTTCCGCAGCTGCCACGCTGTCGTCTGGCTCCACAGCTGCCACGCTGTCACGCTGTCATCTGGTTCCGCAGCTGCCTCGCCTGGTCCTGCCTCGTCTGGTCCTGCCTCGTCTGGTCCTGCGGTTGCTACACTGCTGTCAGATCCAGCATGGTCTGTTCCATCTTGCCTTTGCCGGCCGCCTTCCAGGCCTCTAATGGGACATCATGGCCGTCGTGGCCGGCCTCCTGATTTTTTTTGCCTGCATCGCCGCTGCTGTCCGCACGGCCGGTCCCCGGAACTTTTTTGGCTCATGTGCTTTCAAGCTCCGGGTCAACCCCCTGAACTTTTCATGGACTCATGTCAAGATCTAGTTTGGTTTTGTTTTGATCTGTTTTCCTGTGTTCCTGGATTTTTGCTCCTTGTCTTTTGGTTGTTTCTGTTCCTCTTTCCTGGACGCCCTCCGCCCGCCCTGGTGCTCTGTTTTGTTGTACTGTTTTCTGTTTAGGGCTGTTGGGAGCCAGCAGCTTGGGGGGGGGGGGGGGGGGGTACTGTCACGGTTCTGGGTCAGTGGTTCATGTGTGATGTCAGCGTGTTCTGTTTTAATTCTCCCCTTGTCTCGTTCGCCCTTATTACTTCCAGCTGTGTTCCCCACCTGTGTGTAATCTCCCTGTGTTCTTCTGTGTGTATTTAAGTCGTGTCTTCTGTTGATGTAGTTGCTGGTCTGTCTGTGAATTTACCGTACTTCATTCCATGTGTTCTCCCTGCTATCTACCTCCATATGCCTCTGCTGACTCTCCTTCATGTTTGCTGTTTTGTAGTTTAGCTTTGTTCCCAGTACAGTTTAGCTTTAGCCACACAGCTCATCCCACTCACCCTGACATTACAGTCCTGATCAAAAGTTTATATTTTGTATGGTTGGATCTTAAAAAGGTTCCAAGTAGAGCTTCAACATGCAACAAGAAGAAATAGGAGTAAGGCAAAACATTTTTTGTGCATGGAATTTATTAAAAGCAACGCTTAAACTGAAGCATGCTGTTTTATAGCTGGTAAAAAGTTTAGGACAACCCCTCCAAAAAACAGAAATCAAAGTTCCAAACTTGAACTTGGTAATGAATAGGTCCGCTGTTATTGTTGATCACTTCATGCAAGCACTTCCATGAGGTGAGTGGGAACATTTAGGGTGGCTGTAGCTCAGGTGGCAGAGCAGGTCAGCCACTAATCAGAAGGTCGGTGGTTCGATCCCAGGCTGCATCCTGGCTGCATGCCAAATATCCTTGGGCAAGATACTAACCCCGTGTTTGCCTACTGGTGGTGGTCAGAGGGCCCGGTGGCGCCTGTGTCCGGCAGCCTCGCCTCTGTCAGCGCGCCCCAGGGCAGCTGTGGCTGCAATGTAGCTTGCTATCGCCAGTGTGTGAATGTGTGTGTGAATGGGTGAATGACTGAATGTAGTGTAAAGCGCTTTGGGGTCCTATGGACTAGAAAAGCGCTATACAAATGCAGGCCATTTACCATTTCTCCAAGTGGTGAAGACGGCCACACGAAGGGCGTCTACTGTCTGGAACTGTTGTCCATTCTTAGTTGGATTTAGATCAGGGGAACACGCAGGATGATCCAAAAGAGTGATGTTATTCTCCTGGAAGAAGTCCTTTGTCCTTTGGGCATTGTGAACTATAGCGTTGTCCTGTTGAAAAACCCAGTTGTTACCACACAGATGAGGGCCCTTAGTCATGAGAGATGCTCTCTGCAACATCTGGACATAGATGTCTGGACAGCAGCTTTTTGACACCCCTGCACCTCCTGAAGCTCCATTGTTCCACTGAAGGAAAAAGCACCCCATACCATTATGGCGCCCCCTCCACTGTGGCGCGTAGAAAACGTCTCAGGTGGGATCTGCTTGTCATGCCAGTAACGTTGGAAACCATCAGGACCATCAAGTTTACATTTTTTTGCAGGAGAAAAAAAAAGGTTACATTTTGACTTATGCAGTTCAACAAGCCAACCATGTTCAAAAAGGAACGTTTTTTGCTTTTGCCATCAGAACGTCATGACAGTGTGACTACCTGACAGAAAATGACAATGAATCCACATTTTTGCAAAGATTTGGCCTTTTAAAGGCATGTGGTCCTAAACTTTTGACCAGCTGTAAAACAGCCTGTCCCAGTTTAAGTTTATTAAATGTAAGCTAAATGTTTTGTCTCACTCCCATTTCTACTTGTTGCATGTTGTTGGAACCTTGTTAAGATCCAACCATGCTAAAGATGATTTTTTGCTATTGTTAAATCCTCCCAATTCTTTCAATCTTTGGGCTGAAGGAAGGACAGTACTCGGTGTATAGATGCTCAATCAACAATCTTTTATTCCATACAATTCAACACTTTATGAGCATAAACCATCCGGATGGGGAGACATGCATGAAGAGGGTCACAGCAAATCTCTTATAGCCCCTGATGGCCCCCACCTAGTCGTAAAAAACTAAACATTCACATTCTTTCTCTCTCTCAGTGAGCCTGAGTTATGACCTTGGCTTCCTTTGCAGTATGTTCTGTTCTTTTCTAATCAGACAAATAAGGCGATGACTCTCTGAAAACAGTATTTCTTATAACTCAGCAGTATAATGCATCATAAAACAATATCATTCATTCACAATAAATCAGCAGTCTAATGTAATACAAATCAGTTTAATAAGTGTAATAGTTATCACCTTCTTCTAAGTCAGGAGAATAATGCAAACCAAAACTATGATTTCACAATCTTTAATTAGGGGTCTAAGGTGGCATAAGATAATATAATAATCTCACACTATTTTTCAAGTGATCGTAAACTTTTTTTCGGGACTGTATTTAATAATCGATTAGTTCTATATCCGCATTGCAATGCATCACAATTGTAAATCATTATACGATTAATTGTGTCAGCTCTATTAAATGTAAAATTGTATATTTGTGTCACGGACCCAGCTCTGGAGGACTCGGGGTCCGTGAGCAGGGTGGACTGTTGTTGGTGTTGTTGTTATTATTATTATTATTGTTGTTGTTGTTGTCGTCGTTGTTGTTGTTGTTGTTGTTGTTGTTATTATTTGGTGTATGTGTGTGCACTGTTCTGCCATCTGGGGTTTTGTTCCATGTGTCTATGTATAGGGAGGTGTGTGTGTGTGTGTGTGTGCGTGGTTGTGGCTGTAGCCAGGAGGCCGGGCTACAGGCACTGTCAGGCCTTTGGATAACAGGCCACGCCCAGGGAGGATGCCACACACCTGCAGCGGATCAGTGTCAGCGGAGGGAGCTACTTAACGGCGTGATGAAGCCTCCACTGGCGCGGGATCGTTGCGTGAGACTCCACGTTAGTGTTGTTAGTACCAAGTCCAGTGAGTGCATACCTGTTTTAGTTGAGTGTCCTTACAACTACTTCTATATGGCGTTATTTTTGTTCTGAGCGCACGTAAAAAATCTTTGAGCGCACGTAAAAAAGTTTGCAGGTGCAAGTGTTGTATTTTGAGGATAAATTTATTTTGAGCGAAGAAAAGCTGAATTTGTGTGAACAAAATTATTTTTTGTTCACTCAAAAGAAGAGGCAGAAGAAGAGGCAGCTGTGCACCAAAGACAGAATAACTCCAGCTTTGTGTCTTTTTCATTGTAGCTGAAGTCCGGGACGAATCGCGTTCCTTTCCACCTCAATACAGATGTATTGTAATCAGTGTTGGGACTAACACGTTATTAAGTAATGCGTTACAGTAACTACGTTATTATTGTGGTAACGAGCACGGTAACTAGTTATTATGCCAAAATCAGGAACGCGTTAGTCATTACCAGTGTTGGGGAGTAACGGAATACATGTACCGCCGTTACGTATTTAAAATACAAAATATGAGTAACTGTATTCCGTTACAGTTACCGTTTAAAAAGGTGGTATTCAGAATACAGTTACTTTGTTGAAATAAATGGATTACACGGCGGTACTTTCCTGTTTCATATTGTCGCGGGTCAGGACTGTTTGGGTTTTGTTTGACAGCTACGTTCTGTTGTTCCAGGCGGCAGCGTTACGGTTGCCATGGTTACAGGGCGACGCTCTCTCTCTCTCTCTCTCTGCGATTGTGTGTTTCCTGGGTGAGAGAGCGCCTTTTCGTTGTTGTTGTGCTAAGCTAACAGGCAGAATGCTACAAGCATAGCTCTAAAGAATGTAGCATCATGGGCAGTGTAGTCCGTGCTGCAGGGAGAATGGACTGCCATACACGATATGTGTCTGTGAGCGCGAGGAGGGAGAAAAAGGGGAGTGGAAAGGTACAAGTTGTCATCGAGGAAAAACGGGAGCTGGAAGCATGTAAATATAACCACTTCAGCCAAGAAGAGTGCCTGACGAGCCCAGTTGTAAGTAAGCTATTAAGACTCGACTGTACACTGTGTTAGTGTTTTCCTCCGAAAACAATAAGTTCCGTTGGAGCAGTCTTTCAACGCCTCTCTCTGTCTCTGGCAAGCAGAGTTGACCCACACAACAAAGTAAAGCTATTTTTCGGCTACGAGCCGACAGGGACCCCGCCGTATCAGTCAGAGGTCCCTTTACTACAGTTAGGAGTCGCGGACCTTCAGTAATAGTAATAAATCACACAGCACACGTTGTTGTAAAAAGCATGATAATATATTAAGTATTCCAAAGTATTCAGAATACGTTACTGTCATTGAGTAACGTAACGGAATACGTTACAGAATACATTTTAGGGCATGTATTCTGTATTCTGTAATGGAATACATTTTAAAAGTAACCTTCCCAACACTGGTCGTTACTGGGATTTAGATAGGGTCGTTACTCGTTACTTCGTGTGGTGGCTATCGCGGAGCTTCCACAGATTCAGTAACATTAGCAAGTGGTGGAGGGCAGCAGGTGGATGAAGGAAAAGAGACCCGAGGCGGCCGCTGGTCCAAGTGTGAACTGAACTTCAGGTAAGAAGTTATGACCTGCAGTCTCTCTGGGTCAGATATAAACCAAGTTTAGGTGGAGTCTATTTTCGTTATTCTGACTTTTTCCGTACTGCGTGCTAGCTAGCATGACGGAGTTTCTATACAGCTGGGTGGGTGCTGTGATGTTAATGATGTTGAACTTTATTTTGTTCATAAGTTATTAGAGTTGCCAACCGTCCCGCCTGGTATTCAGAGAAAATATTACGCGTTTCTTATTGAGGTGAAAAGGAACAGTTTGTCCCGTAATTCAGCTACAATGAAAAAGGCACAAAGGTGGAGTTTTTCTGTGTCTTTGCTGCACAGCTGCCTATTCTTCTTTCATTCTCCCCCCTCCCTCTCCCGTTTCTGCTTCAATCATGAAAACTGATCAATGATCAGCTGATCGGCTCGCTTGTTTGTTTATCGCTCACTTTGCGCCGAAAGAGGAAACCAGCCGATGTCGCGCTAAACAACAGCTTGATCAGCTATTGTTAGAATTTATTTAATATTAATTTCTAGTATCAGCTGATGTTTGCTGGAGCCACAGCTGCAAAAAAGCTGCTGGTCATGATGTCGGTTTGGTTATCTGGTGAGAGGGAAACATGAAGATGAAACCAGGAGATGTCCTTACTGGATCATCAGAGCTGAACAATGATGGAGAAACAGGTTTACCTTTTAGGTGACATGAATGAGTTGAAGGGAAGTTATGAACTGTTTCTGAGAGACAAATAACACCAGGATCCTTTTTTAGGTAGCTGACAGCTGGTAACTGTGCAGGTGCGGATCTAGCAAAGTGTTGCCAGGGGGCATGTAGGGCATTAACAGGGAAAGGGGGGCACAAAGAAATACTTTTCTTTCTTATTCTCATTTAAAATGTCTAGCTTTTAAAAAATAATTGACTGAATCTTACAACAAACGGTTGATAGATTGATGCATATACACCATCAAGACAGTGTACATCACTGTCACAACAGTGTTTATTTATATTCAAAGGCTTTATGATTTTTCCTATAATGGTGGGCCAGTCTCTAGTCAAAATGCCCGGGATGATTTTCTGTCCCAGTCCAGCTCTGTATGCAGCTCATCTTCAGTCTGGTGTTACCTACATCTTCCTATTCAGAAGGCAGAATTTCCGAGTTCTGAGTACAATCGAAAGCACCACGACTGCAGTTTTTGTGTTGGATGTAAAAGGCGCGCTTGACGCTGTGACGTAGGCTAGAATCAAGGCAGCAGTCAATGACGGTCCAGGCGTGGGATTTCTCTCGTGGAAATATGCACATTATCTTTTCCTTTCTATTGGTAGGTGGCACAGTGCACTTGTGGCAAGTAAGCAAGCTAGAAGACTGGCAAAGTTATGGAAGAAACACATTAACAAGTGAATTCTGAGTAAAACCAAAGTTACTTTCCCTAGTAACTAGTTACTTTGAAAGTAACGAGTAACTTGAAGTAACTGAGTTACTTTTGAGAGAAGTAACTAGTAATGTAACTAAGTTACTATTTTAAAGTAACTTACCCAACATTGATTGTAATTGATCCAGCCTAGGGTTGATCATGACCAACTGGCTAATCCACCACCTTTCATTGTTTATACCGGGTTTGCTGGTTTTGTGGCAGAAATATAACGGTGTACAGAAAGAGTTGAGCGCGCACGGGCAGAAATGTTTAGAGCGCAAGCAACACGTTGTGAGCGAGCGCAAATACAAAAACTGAGCGAGAGGGGCTGCTATTGTGTGTGTGTGTATGGATAATAGCAAACACAGAAATACATTTTTTGCATGCAGCAATGAATTTTGTTCACTCAAATTCAGCTTTTCTTTTCTCAAAATAAATTTCTCCTCAAAATACAACACTTGCACCTGCAAACTTTTTTTACGTGCGCTCAAATTGTTTTTTACGTGCGCTCAGAATAGTGGATAGCATGGAAAGCCAGAGCAGCAAGCACAGAGAGTGCAGACACACGGGAACGGAGAGCAGTAGACACAGACTTATCGGGGAGAAAGACACGAAACGGGAATCAGGGAAATGCACAGGGATTATTTGTGTGAATATTAATTAATGTCATCTGCTTTTAAAGGGAAACAAAGTCAACAATTCATGGCTGAGGGGTGACATTCATTTTGCGAGTGACAGGAGAGCCCATTGTTCAAATCCCACACAGTGTAAACAATTGTGTCAGAGTATCAGAGGAAAACATCACCCTCCAGTATCAGAGGATGGTTGCAGAGTCATCTTTTCTGTTGAAGTTTGCAGAATTTTTTTTTTTTGTCAGTTCAACTGAACACTTCGTATTGCAGTAACAAATAAGTGTGTGCTCTTTTAACTTTTTGGATCTCTGCACTGATGTTTTGTGTTTCTCATGAGTATTGCTACGAACTATGTGAAATATGAAACATATGTGCTGCATATACACGTAGGGCTTTAAAATGTTATATTGGGATAAAAAAAAAAAGCTGCATCAAAGCAAGGAAAAGTAAACTTTTTTTCCATACACACATGAAAGGAAATTTCATGTGTGTAATTTCAGACTGCAAGGAAAGAACGCTAATCTACACCGAGCATCTGAAGAACAACATGCAATGCTTTTGTGCTTTGTCAACAGGAGATCGTAATCAAGCTTATTAAAAATGTATTTTAACTGGTTTACATTATATTAGTTTTTGATTTCAATGTAATTATTGTACAAAAACCAAAGTTCACTGTGAATTTTACATTTCTCAACAAAGTATACCGTTATGTATTCTGCATTATCACTATATTTTCCACAGTGAAATTCTGGCAACCACAGATGCCAGTATTTTACCGTAATATTCAACTTCTTAATAATTATTTTATACAGTTTCACTGTATTTAACAATGCAAAATTGTAATCAGGTTAATGGAATGTTTGTTGTTTTTACATGAGTTACCATGAACAGGTTTATGATTCTTTATTGTGAATTTTACATTTATCAACATAGCATACCGTTATATATTCTACATTATCACTATGTAGCTGCAACCACAGCTGCCAGTAATTTACCATAATATTAAACTTTTTAGTCTGATACCGTATTATTTTATACAGTTTCACTATATTTAACGAAGTAAATCAGGTTAACAGAATGTCTGTTGTTTTCACATGAATTACCCATAAACAATTTTACAATTTATTTTTAAATTCATAGTTATTTACTGTAAAAAAAATAATTATTATTTACTGACAAATTTATGGTTACCAAAATAGGATACTGTTCTGTGTTCTACATTTTAAATTTATTTTTCACGGTGAAATTCTGGCAACCACAGCTGCCAGTAATTCACCGTAAATTCTACAATATTTTTTACAGTGTACAGCTATAAATGTGTCTGCGAATACCAGCTAGTGTAAGTGGTGGAGGAAGCACACTTGGATCCAGTCTCACAGAAGTGTCTCGCTTGTGTCCATTTACAAAAATTAATGTCATCTGCTTTTAAAGGGAAACAAAGTCAACAATTCATGGCTGAGGGGTGACATTCATTTTGCGAGTGACAGGAGAGCCCATTGTTCAAATCCCACACAGTGTAAACAATTGTGTCAGAGTATCAGAGGAAAACATCACCCTCCAGTATCAGAGGATGGTTGCAGAGTCATCTTTTTTGTTGAAGTTTGCAGAATTTTTTTTTTTGTCAGTTCAACTGAACACTTCGTATTGCAGTAACAAATAACTGTGTGCTCTTTTAACTTTTTGGATCTCTGCACTGATGTTTTGTGTTTCTCATGAGTATTGCTACGAACTATGTGAAATATGAAACATATGTGCTGCATATACATGTAGGGCTTTAAAATGTTATATTGGGATAAAAAAAAAAAGCTGCATCAAAGCAAGGAAAAGTAAACTTTTTTTCCATACACACATGAAAGGAAATTACACTTTGATTTCTAAGAAAGTGCTTTGTTCTAAACATGTGTAAAAGTGAAAGTAAAAGTGAATCAAAATGAAAGTTTAAAAGAGGAGTTGACCCACTGGTGTACTTTTGGGTTTCCTGGGATATCTGGGAATTCACCAACACCCTGTCTCATCTTATTGCAGTCACTCTCTGTGTGTAATGACATTTTATTTTTTTCCTGGGTCTTGTTAGACCACTACAGTTCATCAACTGTTTGAAACACGCTCCCTTTAAGGCCCTTCTTATGGAGAGAAACGCGCACAGTACGATCCACAAGCGTAAACTGACATTTTCAAATGTGGAGAGTGATTTGTGTGTAACTTTTGAGGATTCACAAGTGTGTGATTTCATCCACACACAAATACAAAGCAATACTGATAATTTACGCACAATTTATTAACTCAGTTTCACAGATTTGTTTCTTCTTTGAAATAAGCAGAACCTCTCATCACCCCTCTGGAAAACATAGATTCAACAATTACACATTACAAGACTACAGTACACTTTAACTCTACAGGGTGGGCCATTTATATGGATACACCTTAATAAAATGGGAATGGTTGGTGATATTAAAGTCCTGTTTGTGACACATTAGTATATGTGAGGGGGCAAACCCCTCAAGATGGGTGGTGACCATGGTGGCCATTTAGAAGTCGACCATCTTGGATACAACTTTTGTTTTTTTCAATAGGAAGAGGGCCATGTGACACATCAAACTTATTGGTAATGTCACAAGAAAAACAATGGTGTGCTTGGTTTCAACGTAACTTCGTTCTTTCATGAATTATTTACAAGTTTCTCTTTGTTTACAGCCATTGACATGTCGAAGAGGTTAACACGTGAGGGGCAGATCAAAATTGTGTTGATATCTGGTGAACGCAGTAACCGGGTCATTGCAGCAGATTTCAATGCAAGACACCTTACGAGACCACCCATCTCCCATGCTACAGTTAGCAAACTCCTTGCTAAGTTTCGTGAAACTGGTTCAGTGTTGGATTTGCCAAAATGTGGACGCAAGAAAACTGTCACTAATGAAGAAACATCAGTGGCTGTCCTAGCTTCATTCAGCAAGAGCCCACAGCGTAGCACTCATCGCATGTCACTGGAGAGTGGCATTAGTGGAACATCCCTTCGGCGGATATTAGCTACTCACAAATGGCACCCTTACAAACTCCAGATACTGCAGCATCTCAACGAGGATGACCCAGATCGGCGCACAGAATTTGCAGAATGGGCAAAACAAAAATTGGAACAGGACCCTCAGTTCACGCAGAAGATTTTGTTCAGTGATGAGGCAAACGTTTATGTGAACGGTGAAGTTAACAAACAAAACCACCGCTATTGGTCTGACACTAACCCACATTGGATGGATCTCTCCAAGACTGTTGGAACAACAAAACTGATGGTTTAGTGTGGTATATGGGGTACAACGATAGTAGGTCCATTCTTCATCAATGGAAACCTCAAGGCCACTGGATATTTGAAATTGCTACATGATGATTTTTTTCCCTCTTTATGCACTGAAGCTGGCACGTTCCCTGAGTTTTCCAGCAAGATGGTGCACCACCACATTATGGGTGCCAGGTCCGAGCATTCCTAGATGAACAGTTTCCTGGAAAGTGGATTGGTCGTCGTGGGCCAGTTGAATGGCCCCCAAGGTCTCCCGTTCTGACCCCCTTAGACTTTTATCTTTGGGGTCATCTGAAGGCAATTGTCTATGGTGTGAAGATACGAGATGTGCAGCACCTGAAACTACGGATACTGGATGCTTGTGCTGGCATTTCTCCTGCGGTGTTGCTATCAGTGTGTGAAAAGTGGGAGAAGAGGGTTGCATTGACAATCCAACACAATGGGCAGCACATTGAACACATTTTATAAGTGGTCAGAAACTTGTAAATAACTCATGAAAGAATAAAGTTACGTTGAAACCAAGCACACCATTGTTTTTCTTGTGACATTACCAATAAGTTTGATGTGTCACATGGCCCTCTTCCTATTGAAAAAAACAAAAGTTGTATCCAAGATGGCCGACTTCTGAATGCCCACCATGCTCACCACCCATCTTGAGGAGTTTTCCCCCTCACATATACTAATGTGCCACAAACAGGACTTTAATATCACCAGCCATTCCCATGTTATTAAGGTGTATCCATATAATGTCACAGGCTGGGTCTCCGATCCAGCACTCTGAGTTTTCTTTGCATTTTTTGATATGTTATTAGTTTGTGTTATTTCCTATTTTTCCTTTAGTTTAGGCAGTTATTGGTTATTGTTCCTGGGTTTTCTATGTTTTGGGGTTTGGTATTTATTCATCACGTGTTGGGTCTGTTGAGTTGTGTTGTCATGTTTAGTTGTTAGTATTTCCTGTTTTATTTTGACAATGTCATGTGTTCTTTGTTCATTGTATTTAGCTTTCTTCTCCTGGTCCTGTCATTAGGTTTATGTCTGTCAGCTGTTCCCCCATGTGTCCCCACTTCCCCTGATCACCTCATGTTTGTATTTAAGCCTTTTGTTTTCTTCATGCCATTGTCGGTTCGTCTGTTTATCTCACCAGGGTCACAGTTTTAGTCATGGTCTTAGCCTGTTTACCTCACCTCAGTCATAGTTCTAGTTTTCATTTGTTATGTATTATTAGTCTTAGTCATGGTCTTTGTTTATTATTTTTCCACCACAGTCATAGTTTAGGTTTTGGTCTCAGTACCATTTAGTATTTTGTTTCTTAGTGTTTTGCCTGTTTGTTTTTGGTCTCTTGGTTCATTTCCCTGCCGTCATCGCATTAAAGGTTCACCTTTCTGTTAATCATTACAATTCCTCGTCATCATCTGCTTTTGGGTCCTGTTTCCACACACATCGGCGCACCCCGCCGTGACATATAAAGGGCCCACCCTGTACACAGTAGCACATAAAGATTTATATATGGTTTAAATATATGACCATTGAATTTTTAGCAGAAGTGTGGTTGAATGTTAGGATTTTGATAGCGTCTGTGACTAAACTGAGGTTATTTCAGAGAGCTGTTGTAGCACTACTATCTGGCATTTTGTTTAACAAACATGCAGCAGATTAAAGGCTCAAAGTAGTTAAGGCAAGCTTGATTCCATGCTTTAAAATACAGGTCAGTGTGTCACTTGACTGTAAGTTTGTTAGTGTCCTGCATTAGTAATTAGGTTAAAAAATTTCAGAAATACAAAAGTTGCACATTTTAAAATGAACGTTTTACTTCTCTGCAAAGACTTCTGCTAATTTGTGAATTTAGATTCTACACACGAAAAATAGCTCGATAAATAAAAATACATTTCATGGATTCTTCTACTTCTATATCTAATTTTCTATACACATCTCCCTCCAAAACTTTCTATCCTACCCTTATTGAATTGTTAAAATGTGCTCCACCTTGGACCAATTTCAACAGCAGTTATTTATTCGAGATGATACTTATGTCATATTTTAAAGGTTACATTGAAAATCGAATTATTTACATTGAATAAAATAGCTTGACATCTTTGCCAGTGTTAGCAGTTTTTGCTAGATTGAAAAACTAAATAAACAAATCACTAAATCTAACCCTGAGTTTGTATTCAGTTTAGAGTTACACTTGGTGGACAGTATATATTATGGTATATATACACATATTTTTGATTCGAATGATAGCTGATACTCTTTACAGTATTTGCTTTTCCTTTCTTCTTGTGTTTGGCACTTATCACCTCCCATACTTAAGATGTACTTTTGCTACAGAGAATTCTCTTGTCCAATGGTGTTCAAGGCTTGTGGTGCTATCAGGTCTTGACCAATCTTGTACTGACTAGTCAGGCTGAACCAGCAGTCTTTAGACAACCTACCGATACGACTGATGAGTGGTCTGTGGGTTTACTATGACCTTAAAAAAGTTCATCGTGTTTCAAATATGTGTTACAGAAAGTGTAGCCTGTAGTGGCAGTTGCATAGACTTCAGCTGCACAGGAAAGAAAAAAATAAAACTGGAACAATGGAAAATTCTTTCAGAATTTGCATAACATCTCATTTGAAGGGATGTGGAATAACAATACACCCGTCATAAGCATGTAGGAGTATATTTCTGTCAGTAAATGTTTTGAAATTTTCATTTGGGTCAGTCAATCCATTATTCTTTTTTTAGTTAGTTTATAGTTTAATTTGTGTCAGAAATCAATTGCACAACACAAAAATGACTGGAACTGTCACTATGGGGTACACTGGTGTATTAGTGGGATAGACCCAAAAGCAGAACACAGGAGCAGACGGTGCTGAACTTTAAACTAAGGGTGAGCCTTTATTAGGGCTGATAACAAGAATGCAGGAATAAAGCAAGGTGAACATGAATGAGTAAACTAAAACTAAAACCTAATCTGGAAAAACTAACTATGATAACTGCAACGACTATGACTAATGTGACATGAACATAATCCTGACCAGGTACATGCAAGGAACTCTGAAGTGAAAACATTAACATGACCTGAGAATCATGAAAATCCATAAATCTGACGTGATGTCCAGGAAATATACACAGACAAACCTGACAGGATGAAAACAGACAGACTAAATACACACAGGAGGTGATCAGGAGAAGTGGAAACACATGAGGAAATAGCTGGCACAAATGAACATCATGACACCACAGGGAAAGTAAAACAAAAACACATGGAACATGGAAACTTTCAAAATAAACAGTAAACATGACGAGTTATAGCCATGACAACTAAAACAAAAGACAAGAACAGACTCACAGAAGGGGACATAAAACCTAAACTAGAATAAAACTCAACTAAACCCTAACTAATAATGGCAACACAAAAACTAAGCATTTAATCAATATAATATAAGAACTCTCAAAAACCCCCACAATGAACTCAAAATTCACAGACCCAGCCCCTGACAGGAATGGTGGAAACAATTCCAACTAGGCGTGACTGTAAAACCATTTAGGCCATTTAAAACCATTGGTTGAAACAGCAAAGTAAGCTCTAATAGTTTGGAGTCAAATGAGCATAAAAACAATAAATTTAAAAAAGCACACTATTCAAGATGTCGCTGCTTTATTTTAAAATAGAAAAAGGAAAAAAAGAGAAAAAAAGAGAGCAGCACTCCTGCAGCTAGTGATCTCCATCGATGTCCGTCAGCAGCGACTGCTTCAGCTTCGTCCCAGGCAATGTCGACAGTTCTCAGATCGTCCATGAATGTTCGACGCCATGTGGTCTTTGGTCGGCTTTGCTTTCGCTTGCCAGTGTGTGGACAACCTGATGAGTCTTTTTTTACTCAGAAGTACCACTGCAGGACTTGGTTGTGAATTAGCAACAAAAAGTTTAATTTGAGCCTGAGAGGGTTAAGACTTGTGCACACCTGTTCAAATAAATTGTTTTTAAATTAGCATAACAGTTTTTCTTGATTGCTTTGAGCTGCTTAAAGAAACTGGAACCCACTTAGTTTTCATCATCACTATCTCAGCAGAGCAAAAGACACATCTTGGAAATGTGTTAACCATTTCTCACTGGATTGACAGTGAGAGTCAGTTAACACAGATGTCATTCAAGCAGTCCAAACCCCATTGTTTTAGCTATGGTACCCAAACAGAAATCACTTATTTCTAACTATTAGAAACTACCTAGATCAGCAGTTCCCAACCTTTTTTGCACCACGGACTGGTTTACAATACTTCACGGACCGGCCTTTAAGGTGCCACAGATAAATACAACAAAATAAAACCAGTGCCGGTACCAAAAAAAAGAAAATTTTATTTATAACACACGGGAAAAGACCCAGGGAAACAGTTAATGATGAAAACAATAAAAAAATAACGATAAAAAAATGATAAAACCCTGAAAACTATAAATTTCACACCTGAGCCTCAGCTCTCGCAGCCTGGTATCAAACGACTCACGAACCGGTACCGGTCCGTGGCCAGGGGGTTAGGGACTGCTGACCTAGATCAGTATGAAAACAATGAGCACCTATTTGACACTCCTTCATACAAATCTTCACTTAGCAGTCGTCTGCAGGCCTTCAAACATGCCACATCGTTGTAGTTTTTTACCAGCATGTATGGAGGTGTAAGGCAGATGAGAGTGAGTATCAAAAGTGTCAATTTCTTATATTGTAATAGATTTTATTTTGGTTTACATGTATAATGTGTAATACAGTGATATGCAAAAGTTTGGGCACTCTTGATAATTTTCATGATTTTTCTTTATAAATCATTGGTTATTTGGATCAGCAATTTCATTTAAATATATCATATACCAGATGAACACAATGATATGCTGTGGACTGGTGAAACTAAAATGGAGTTATCTGGACATAACAGGGGGTGGTATGCATGCAACAGAACACAGCAGTCCAAGAGAAAGACTTGCTACTCACAGTAAAATTTGGTGGCGGTTCCATCATGCTGTGGGGCTGTGTGTCCAGTGTAGGTACTGGGAATCTTGTTAAAGTTGAGGGTCACATGGTTTCCAGTCAATATCAGCAGATTCTTGAGAACAATGTTCAAGAATCAGTCACAAAGTTGAAGTTGCGCTGGGGCTAGGTATTTCAACAAAACAAGACCCTAAACACTGCTCAAAATCTACTAAGGCATCTATGCAGAGGAACAACTACAGTGTTCTGGAATGGCCATCTCAGTGCCCAATTCAATTCAATTCAATCCAAATGACAACAAAAGTCGCCTCAAGGCGCTTCATAGATACAGAGAAAAACCCAACCCAACAATCATATGACCCCCTATGAGCAAGCACTTTGGCGACAGTGGGAAGGAAAAACTCCATTTTAACAGGAAGAAACCTCCAGCAGAACCAGGCTCAGGGAGGGGCGGCCATCTGCTGCGACCGGTTGGGGTGAGAGAAGGCTCTATGGTGTGTCTTAAAGCGGGCCGTCCATGCTCAGAAACCATCAAACCTGACTGATCTGGAGATGTTTCGTAAAGACGAATGGTCCAAAACACCTTCTACCAGAATCCAGACTCTCATTGGAAGCTATAGGAAGGCTTTAGAGCCTGTTATTTCTGCAAAAGGAGGATCTACTAAACACTTTTGTGTTGGGTGCCCAGATTTATGCACCTCCCTAATTTATTTGAAGTAACTATTGCACACTTTCTGTAAATCCTATAAACTTTATTTCACTTCTCAAATAGCATTGTGTTTGTCTGCTATATGATATATTTAAATGACATTGCTGATCCAAACAGTACGGAAGAGGCACGTCTTTTTTTCTTCTTTTCCAGAATTCTGAGATTAAAGTCAGAATTCTGACCTTTTTCTTTTTTTTTTCAGAATTCTGGAAATGAAGAAAAAAACCATGAACCCACTCCCCCACTCTAATTTAAACTGAGCTAATATTCTTCCTGAAGTAGTAAAATGCCCAAGTTTTAAAATTTGATATGTTATAACAAAATATGATAACTAACAAATAAAATGTTATTATCTAATATGGGTTTATAAGCTTTACAAATGACAACATTCTCTTTTGTCTGACCTTGGGTTTTCTTATCAATTGACTTTGTTTGAAAAACCCATACAAAATAACCCTCCCTTTTTCACAGTAATTATGTGATGGAATAAACTGATCTTACCCAGAATATAAGTCACTTAAAATAACTGAGAGAATTTGATGAACCATCAGTTCAAATAGTTCACAGGAGTTTAATTAAATAGCTCTAAAAAAAAGAAAAAGTTTCTCACCAGTTTGCAATCCATCAGAAACTTATGTTGTGCCTTTGTGTAATTAACGTCTCCTAACAGATGTTTCAGCATGGCCACTGCGTACTCTGTGACCACTAGAGCATGCTATTACTGCTACTCACACTTGTGTCTGGAGCTTAATGCTCATACATAAGCATTTTCTATTTAGGTAAGCCATTTGGAAAAACATCCTATTTTTCTACAGTCAGCAGATGTGATTAGTAAATGTTCTATTAATAATGATATTCCAATGAAAACTCATTTATGACTCACCCCTGAATGAGTCATAAATGGGGAGTAGCCTTTTTATTTTTTTTAAGATGACACATGACTTTACTGTCATTTTGATTCTCAAAAACATGTGCATCATATTACCAGCTTTCTGCCTTGTTTTGGTTTGTCTGATGAAGTCACACTTCTCTGCCAACATTCTTTCTGATAGTGTATTACAGATCAGGGGCGGAGCGTGGGGGTGGCTTACGGGGCTTAAGCCCGGGTTGTTTTGTCAGAAGCCCGGGGTATTTTGGAGTGTAATTTTTTCATAGTTAGATGCCTGGCTGACAACTGTATAAAACAAAAAGTACACACAATATTCGAAGCACATAGTGCACACTGTGGGAATTTACGACTGTGCGTGAATCCCCCCCTGATATTGGTATGATCCAAGCTCAGGCACTAAGCGACTGAGCGAGGGGGCGGGGCAGCTGCTGCCCGTGAGTGCGCTGTTGGAGAGACGGAGCCAGCCATACTAAGGAGAGCTTAAGTTTGACCAGGTACCAAAGCAAATCATTCGTACTGTACAAATAATGTAAATATGACGGTGCATCACGAAAGATTGATATGAAACTGATCACTTGACCAATATTACGTTACTTGCTCTTCAAGTGAATCAACAAATGGCAAAATGAAAAGCCGAACAAATGCTATTTTTTTTTAGAGTCTTAGCTTACGTGTGTTTATTTCATATTTTCAGTTCTTACCCTCCCCGACTAAATCGGTTTCAGTTATGTACTGAAACATAAGAATGGACATTAGAGGGTTCTTTCAAAGAAAAAACTCAGGTAAATGTTATTTTATATATTATGCTTTGTATGTTGTTCAGTATATTTCTATGCAAAACAAGAGGGATTTCAGTACACAGCAGGATATTCACATTTGTAACCAGATATTTACATACACTTTAGGGAGAAAACATAAAACATTTTTACTGTACAACATCAATTTAGAGTAAATTTTTGTTTTAGATAAATATTGAAATATATTTTGAATTAGTTAAATTTCAGAATAAAGAGAGACAGAGCTATTTTTATCACTTTCATCAAATTTAGGAGTACATGTACACTAAATTTATTGTTAATTAATAAGAAAACTCCAGACGATTCCATTCTGAGCTGAAGAAGCTTCTGATAGGTTAGTAGAGTCCATGTGAGTAAATTGCTGGCACAGCTGTGGATGCATATAAGGCAAAACACAGAGCCTGTTTCTTTGACATGGGAAAATCAAGAGATATCAACCAAAACACCAGGAACAGAACTGTGGAGCTCCATAAGTGTGGCTCAAGTTTGAATACAATTTGGTGCCATTTGCAATTAAGAAATACAGACAGTTTCTCTCTTTACTCTTAAAGTTAACAAATATGTTTTTATATTTATCAATCTAAAAAAAATAAACATTTAGTCTGATTTGATGTTACAATTAAAAAAGTGTTTTTATCTGAAGAGTAAATATCTGGTTTCAACTGTATATTTGATGATTGTCAGCACAAAGAGGGAGAGAGAGGAGAACGAGGACAGAACAGATGAACAAGAGCAGGTGAGACACACATGTTAGTCAAATGGTTGTTTACCAAAAGTATCACCGTATCATAGGTCCTCATGTATCTCGTACCTAGTGTTTCTTTTTAGGTTTGTTATTTTTCAAATTCTGTATTTATTAAGTTCTGCAGGCTTGTTTGCACAACAAGGCTGAATAATTATATAAACTTTTCTCAATCTAAATAGTGTACTTTGGTAGAATTAAAAAAATAAGTGTAGTGCAGGTCTATGAAGATTTTTAGTGCTATCATCTAGTTCTGATTCTGGTTCTGTCTTGGTTAAGTCCTCAGTAGTCCTGATTTTGAACTGTTGTAGTCCTGTTTTTAATTCTGGATCAGTTCTGGGTCTGGTTGAATTGGGGTTTAGTCCTCGTGTCTTGATGCAGCCCTGACCTTGTTCTGCCTTGCTGCTTAATTAAAAAACTAGTTTAAGGTGTCCTGCACATGTGATATATATTTTTCCCTATATGAAGTCATTCTTTTTTGAACAGAGCCTATTAATCTTTCAGTCATTTCTACACCCCTCCCCCCCCCCCCCCCCCCCCAAAAAAAAAAAAAAAAATCCCACATGCATACTACTCTTTGGGCTAAGCCCCGGGTGTTTCAAATGTCTGGCTCCGCCTCTGTTACAGATGTGGTGAACACCCGACAAGTGTCCACAGTGTATTATGGCTGCTTTGAAATAAATTAAATTTGATAGACCAGCCTTATTCTGAAAAGCCTCACTCTAAAAGCCAGAGAGGTGCAGAAGATAAATAAAGAATTTTGGGATGAAAAGCAGAGGTTGTACACTCACCCATCCAAATCATTCAATTCAGGTATTCTGATCACTTCCATGGCCACAGGTATATAAAATCAAGTTCCCTACCACAGGGTTAGAGGCGGTGTACACCCTGAAGAGGTCACCAATCTGCATGCAGTGCTGCATTGACTGACTCTTTATGACCACTAGAGTGCGATGTTCTCCAGCATTTGGCATCTAACCGTCCCTCTGTTATGTCAGGATGGTGTACAGTACATATACCCAAGGGACCAAATGAAAACCTGAATGAAAACCAGTGAGAATTCACTGATTAGAAACAGTTTTTCCTATCATCAACCTCATCTTCAGTCATTCTTTTGCGATTTCTTTGTGATTCTGCTCAGGTGTCTGGGCTCTTTTCTAACTGTTTTTGCTGCACTGCTACTGTAGTGACTATGCTTGTAGAAATGCATTTTTCTAAAGCCTATATATACAATCAGCCAGATATAGAGGATATATATATGGAGAGACCGCCCGCATATAGACACACCCACACACACGAGTGTGTATATAATGTAACATGACAAGATCCAATAAAAATAGAAAAATCAGAAAAATAGATGCAGTAAAGAACCAACAACTCGAGAGAAATAACATAAAAAAAAAAAATGAGTTAGTAATCACAAGTTACAAGGTGGGTACAGGCTGATAAGTTTCTGTTTTGTGCAGAGACCATCAGACTCAAGTCAAAGTGTAATTAAATCCAGCTCAAAAGCTCACCTTGTGCATTATCGAGTGTCATTGCCATGTGAATACAAGTATGCAGGTATGCAGAATGTTTGTGTGTGTGTGTGTGTAGGTGGGTGGGGAGGGGAGGGGGGGGGGCAGACTGGACAAATAAGTTACTTCATTTGTCCAGTAAGAAACTGCTGCCTGGTTAACCGTGATTAATACCCACTGAACAGTTATCTGCGGTTTGGGCTGTGAGGCGCCAGGTCTACTGTTGTGAACCAGCATGGTATCTTCATTAATCAAAGCTGGAGCTGCTGTCTAGTTAGCATTCATCATAAATTGTATGATGATATTCAAATGATTCAGTGTGTGTGTGTGAGTGGGTAGGTGGTTGGGTGTGGCGAATGTGTATACCAAGCTGGCCTGGATGGGGTGGGGGGTTGGAGGCTGAAAGTACCAGAAAAATCAATGCATGCGGAGAAAGGCTGTTCTCAGCAGTAAGGTGTCCGGAGCTCGGTAACCGAGTCTTTCTCTGCAGAATTAATGAGAGGGCTTTTCATGGCCATAGAGATCTGTCGACTTCCATCCCAACAGTGGCCTAACAACAGAGGAGATGGTGATGTAGAGCCAGGGACTTGGACGACATTATAAAGGCCAAACAAAAGACAGAGTAGCAGGAGGCTGCTCAAACACAAACGAGGGACTTAAAAAAAAAGCTCCCCCCTGCAAAAGAACATGTGCCAAACACTCAACCACATAACACAGATATAGAAATGTACATAAGAGGCACCATGCTCTTACTATATATTAACAAGACACAAGCATTTCTTTGGCTATATGTTTGGGATCATTTTAGATTTCATTGTCATTCTTTTTTTTTACACTTATTTTTTTTGCTTGTTTGTTTTTTTGGGGCCATAGCATATGTTCTTAGTGTTCAGTGGGATATACAAACTTCTTCAATAATTTAAAAAAAGATTTGCTTTCTCTGCACACATTTGGTTTGCAGAGACACTCAAACTAGGCCTCCCCTTCTTTGTCCTGTTGTTTGACTCCAGTGGGGACTGATTTACAAGGCTGAACTTCATGTTGTATTCTTTAAGATCTGAAACTAACTAGTTAGACCCAGTTCATCAGTAAAGTGGACAATGAGGTTTAAGCTCAACTGTGCAGAGATTGATTTTCTAGACTTCCCTATAGCTGAACTTTTTTGAATACACGAAAGGAACTTCAACACTGTCTTTTCTTTTCAGACTTGGAAGCCAATCTTTTATATGTCATTTTTATTTTGTGATCATTTGATTAAATTTCTCTGTTGTCATAGGGTGCCATAGGGTGAGAGGCAGGGTACACCCCAGACCGATTACTGGCAAATTTAGAATTGCCTGTTATTCTAACTGTATGCATATGTTTCAAGGGGAAGCTGGAGTGCCGCGAGGGAGCCTGTGCAGACACAGGGAATACATGCAAACTCCACCAGGAAAGAAATTTGAACCCAGGAGTTTCCTACTGTGAGCCATCGGTGCCTTTGAGCCAACAAAACAGATTTGATCCATTTGAGTATAGACACTGGACCTGTGGGTGTGTCCTGTGGTATCTGCCACCAGTATGTTGCTGTGTTCCTTCGAATCACCCCCCACCCCCCTATCCATCACCTGTGGCTTGTCATGTGCTCTGATGTTGTGATGTGGACATTAATGTGCTCTCTGTGCAGAGGAGTTTTTTTTTGTTTCCTGTTCTCATGCTGTCCTCCCATAGGTTGCCCAGCGTGTGAAGAGGTCTCTTTTTTTTCCTCTTGTACTTTTCCCAATGTTGTGTAATTTTTTCAGTGTTATTCTCCCAACGCTGCCGATCTCCGACTGTATTCCCTTGTGTTGTCTTGTTGTTGTGTGTGTAAGTCGGGAGGGGGGGGGGTCCTATTCCTCTGTGGGGCAACCTGCATATGGCCAATAAAGCATTCATTCATTCATTCATCATTGCTCATCATTGCTCATCGTTGCTAGCTCATCATTAGGCTGTTCAAAATTTTACAGCTACATGTCAGGTTCCTCAAGCTGTTATTGAGTATCTCTTGTGGTAAAAATGTCTCCATGGAGAGGAGTGCTTTGTCTGCACCAGTGCTAAAATTAGTGATAAATGCTACAATAACATAGACAGCACGGTGGCACGGTGGTTAGCACTGTTGCCGCACAGCAAGAAGGTCCTGAGTTCAATTCCACCATCAGGCTGGGGTCTTTCTGTGTGGAGTTTGCATGTTCTCCCCGTGTTTGCGTGGGTTCCCTCCGGGTACTCCGGCTTCCTCCCACTGTCCAAAGACATGCAACTTGTGGGGATAGGTTAATTGGATAATCCAAATTGTCACTAGGTGTGAGTGCGAATGGCTGTCTGTCCCTGTGTGCTGGCCCTGCGACAGACTGGCGACCTGTCCAGGGTGTACCCCGCCTCTCGCCCTATGACAGCTGGGATGGGCTCCAGCGCCGCCCCCCCCCCCACCCCCCACCCCCCGCGACCCTGAAAAGGATAAGCGGAAGTAAATGGGTGGATGGATGCTACAATAACTGGAGTGTGAATGCATACCACTGTTGATAAGCTCCTGGTGGATGTGTACTGTATCATCTTAAAAAGATGGTTATGTTGCCCTTAAGTGGTCCAAACAATACAGCATAAAAATACACATAAACATGATTACTTTATTTGTGGTAATACTTATATTGGTGCTCAAGGGAAAAGAAAGTGTAGAGCTTTTCTCTTTTTCTTTTTGTTTTTATCAAGGTCAGGATTAGGGCTGGGCCATATCATATCGTTTATGGTAATACCGGTATAATGTCGGGCAATGATAAGAAAATGAAATATTGCGATAGAATATGGGTAAAACGCGCATGCAGTGTTTTCATATGCACATGGAGGAAAAAGTGTGCCGGCGACGGAAAATGAGAAGCGGATGTTGAATGAAACGGATGAACCAGAATTGGTTTGTAAAAATGCTGCAACTTTACTGGTGTGGAACTGGTTAAGCTTTCGTCCGTCAGATACACAACAAAGAACTATTTTTGGTAGAGCATGCTAGCGGGCCGTCGTTATTACAGTGTTTTTTGGAAAATATGGCACACTTAAAATCAATCCTTTGATTTTTCTGAAAATCGACAGTGCCCCTTATAATCCCGTGTGCCTTATGTATGAATTCTGGTTGTGTTTACTGACCTCGAAAAAACGACTTTATGTGGTACACGGTGCTCGAAAATTTGTCAAATGTTTTAGTACGACTTTGCTAAGCTACGAAGCTGCACCGCTTGATGGATTGTCGGAGCATTACGGCTATCGTAGGCAGGCGCCTCGCGGAGTGATACGTACTTTGCTTCAACATAATATTACCGTATTGTGTGTGTATAACCTCTTTTTAAGTTTTGTGGATATTATACATGGTTATGCTGAGGATATGTCAGCCAATTTCCACTGGAAATGCCTTTTGGTTAAACTGTCAGCAAGGAATTTGCATTTGCACTGTTAAATTTTTATATAACTTTAATGCACATAAAAAAAAGCTGCTTGTTTAAGTGAAAATACATTGATGTGTTTTTTTTTGCACTAATAAAGTTGTGGAGATGTAAAGTATTTTGTCTAGTGTCAATTATATCGTCAGTTATATCGTTATCGCAAATTTTCAAATGTATATCATGATAAATATTTTTCGTCATATCGCCCTGCTCTAGTCAGGATATGAATACATTTTCCATCTTTCCAGTCAACGGCATACATACAGACACACGAACACAAACACACACACAATGTAGTCAGTAATAATCAGTCGTCACATCTTGGTTTCAACACTGACTGAAGGCAGCTCTCTTTACAGCTTAGGCTTTATTGTAACAGTTGGAAGTCCATTCAGGTTATTGCGCTGTATAAAGAAAAGCAAGCTGGAGAAAACTTTACAATATTTCTTTATGAGGAGCAGGCACTCATGTGCATTACATGGCGTGGATAATGTGCCGTGTAAAAGTGAAGGATTACCTACAGTTGAGTGATGCAATGCTCCACAAATAATCCTGTTCAGTGTTGATGAATATCCCAGTCTCGATCAGTCCTGGGCATCCATCTGCTTTATTGGGCAGCTGTTGGTACAGCAGACCACCGTAATAATATATACAGTATTAAAAGTAAAGAGCAATTTTTTTTAGAGGCAAAGTAGTTGAAGTCATTTTTACAGGATGACTTGTCCTCTTGGTCCTGATTGCATTCGATGTGTGGGCATCGTTCACTTTGATTAGCGGAGATATCACAGAAAGTTCAGGTTCAGGTACTTCTCCATGTTGAGCACTAGAGGGCCCACTCATCTCTCTCTGCTGTGTTGTCCTCAGTTTGAAACCACCGGTATGACATATTAGTTGTCCCTCTGAAAATTGCCAACAATTTCTCCCTGTTCCTAGTAATTAAAAGCCTATTACTCAACCTGCAGTATGTATTTGTGCAGGCTGTTTATATCTTTGCTATATTTCTTGACTGTTAACTAGGTATTATTGCTTTTACATTGATCTTGGTGACAGATAACAGCAATAGAACTCTAAATGCAGAAGGGAGCTGAAGACAATTAGCCGAGCTTGTTGTGCCTTCAGACAGTACAAAGCATGGGGAGCCTTGCTTGAAAAAAAGGGTTTTGTTTTTATTGTTTGTTTTTATTCACCACCTTTCAAAATAAAAGTAGCATAAATGACAAAGAAGAACGACAAAGCACAAAAGACCTATAAAATGAGAAGGGAAGTTCAAAGATAAAAATAATTTTTATTTACTTGCTGGTATTACATATCTGTTTTTATTTTCCCTGTTTATCAAAATACTAGAATTAAATAAATGCTTAACGGTGTTGGATAAAACTACAGCAAATAATTGCTACTATTTAAAAAATGTGCATTTTTGTCGACATCACAACATCACGATTGCTTTTGTCCTCAGCAAATTGGTACTGTGTCCTTTAGCTTGCATGCAAGAGACCAACTGGTTTGCAAATAGTCACTAAGTAACCACCAGTGTAATTGTTTACATCATTTTGCATCACAGTTGCAAACTGATGTGGAGAGAGTTTGCCTTCAGAGTAAAAGTTGTGCTTTACCCATTAATTCAAAAATTTCAAAAGCCACAACTTTTCCTTTGATGGTGAAGAGTCATATTTGGTAAATGGCCTGTATTTGTATAGCGCTTTTACTAGTCCCTAAGGACCCCAAAGCGCTTTACACATCCAGTCATCCACCCATTCACACACACACATTTACACACTGGTGATGGCAACCTACATTGTAGCTACAGCCACCCTGGGACGCACTGACAGAGGCGAGGCTGCCGGACACTGGTGCCACTGGGCCCTCTGACCACCACCAGTAGCCAACAGGGTGAAGTGTCTTGCCCAAGGACACAACGACCAAGACTGTCCAAGCCGGGGGGTTCGAACCGGCAACCTTCCGATTACAAGGCAAACTCCCAACTCTTGAGCCACAATCCCCCGTGGCAATTTGTGTCATACTCGTCACAGTTTCATCACTGCTCAGCAAGTAGCTGGAAAGTGTTTGCAAACAAGCCTGTCTCCATGCAATCTATGGGCATATGTTAGGGACAGAAGCAATCACAGGGGGGTTTTCAGCACAGCAGTGTATGCCTCTTTATGACTTCTTCACCAAGGTACATTCAGCAACCTCCTGCAACTACTCACAATTGGCCAGGGAAGACACATCCTTCTCTAACCATTGTTTGCCAGGGGTCACGAACTACTGATTAGTAGGCTTGAATGTCTGGGGCCTAAGTCAAATTGTTGACTTTTTTTGGGATAGAGTAGGCTCAATGATGATTGTATTGGTGTGACCAAAACAATTCCATATTTTTAATCCCCTCGAAGTGGGTGTGTTTTTATGAGGGTGCAACAGTTGCTATCATGCTCAGAACAAAAGTCCAAAATAGACATTTGCAAGTAGCTTCAAGATCTCATGACCATACAATGCCAATTTTGTGAACAGCAGGCAAGGTGTTAGAACTTTTTGTTCCCATTATTATGCTCTTGATTTCAAACACCCTTCTAATATGTTTATGGCTTCTCAAAAGTTATTAAAGCCTATTTAAGTTAGTTTATTTTATTGCAAAAAAAAAAAAAAAGAATGACAAAAGTCCTGTCTTGCACACTTTAGCAATTTTGTGTGTGTTCCATATATTGAACCAAACATAATTTACTTTATACTGCTGTGTTTTAGAGTTCAGAGTGCTAAAAACAGTGCAGAAAGGGTATGTTTCAAAAATCTGTACAGCCAGGCACATTAACCAAGTCACTCTCCTTCATTCTTCCTTCACCTCCTTTCTGTTGTAGAGGTGAGACTCTCCTTGACCTCCGAGTCACACAGCACATGCTGCACAGGGTTAGTTGCACTTGGCTGGAGCCGTGATTCTCACAGAGACCAGGTGAAAGAGAAAAGGTTGTAGGTTTGATCTTCACACAACCACATCAGGAGCAATTCTGAAGCACTCTTCATAAGTAAAACAATCTTTCCAATTGCAGATAAGAGTATCTGCCAACTTTCTTAAATGTAAAACGTAAGCCACGTATCAGACTGATGGATCAGAGGTTTAACAGGCTTTATTGGCAGAGAATTACGAATGAGATCTGACAACAGACTCCTAATGAAGACATCCTGGGATGAGCCCAATGAGACAGAGCTCACAGAGAGGACATTGATCAGAACCACCAGACTGAAGACAGACATTTACAGAGACTGGGAATGCAAGAGGAAAGAATGGAGGAATTCAGTCGGTTGATTCAGTCTGATGACTTCATTCAGTTTGTACAATATCTGCGTGTAAGATCTGTCAACTCCCTGCTCGGTCTGGTCCTCTGTGTGTGTATGTGTGGTGGAAAGGAGGAGGTTATCCTTAAACTTATTAGAGCAGGTGCAGTCCATTGAAAATCCATTCGGTGTTGCTGTCACAGCGATTCTCTTCCATTGAATTAAGAGGGGTCAATCCCACAAATCAAGAGATTACCCTGCAGGGAGATAGAGGACTAAGTGCTCAGTGGTATACACACCAATACACACATTCTCTGTGATGTAGGTCTGTGCATGCGTGTAGACTCTGAGTAATAGTAGTATTTAGTTTTATGCTTAAATTAAGGTATTTAATTTTAAAAAAAGCAACCAATGTGTTTAAAAGTAGAAAATGTACTGCATGCATAAAAAGGTTCTCAGTAGGCTCATTTTGTTACAGCATCTCTCAAACACACTCTGACACACACACAAACACAGCAAACCCACTCGTGTGTGACCATGCGGCGGTTGCTCTGTAGCGGTGCTGGCAGGAGGAGAAGTGGTTGTGGTTGTGCTGAGTAGAAAGATCTTGAGTTTGGGGACCTTGGCATTCATCACACACTCACACACATACGCTGCAGTAGCCCTGCGGCTCAGTCTGCTTTAATTATTACACGGCCAGCTAATCAATAACAAAGAGGCTAATCCTATTTCATCCCTTCATATTCATTTATGCCGGTGTCAGATTTAAACTAACAGTGCCGAGATTCTCATCAAACTGGGTGCGTCTGCATATTTTATAGATGCTGCTGTACATGAAAGCTGAGGAAAGGTGTGTTTCTGTCCACTTGGTTCTTTAGTCTGCGCTTGAAAAACCCAGGTGTAAACATCAAAAAATGTCAGAAATTGCTGTATAAATATACAAAAATTTACAAAGGAAACAGATGGAAATGTCCACTGATACTCTATAGCTATTTTCCCCAATAATTATTACTGTACAGAGGTAAACATTTAAATAACTGTCCAATCACCCAAACTGGTTTAAGTTGCCGTGTCCAGGGAATGGCTGCTTTGAGTGACAGGTGGGTGCTTCACACCAGCTTCATTATTCAAGCCCAGAGGCTGTTTTATTATTTGTTTTTAGATGTAATGATCAGCAAATAACTCCAACACAGCACAACCAGACTTGCCCATGTGTGCAGTCAGACATTAATGACATTCAATTTGTCAGCTTTCTAAGCTTACACATTCACAGGACATTGCACATTAAGTACCCTTCATAATGATAGTTTTAAATAATATTCTTATGTAAATGCAGAGGAAATATTTTCTTCAGCCCCTTTAGCCCGCGTCTATTTATTTAATTTCCCACCTGGAAGTAACAGTTTCACAACTTTAGGGCAAAGTAAAAAAAATGTTGGCTCACTGGAGCATACTAAATTACACTATATTTAGTATGAATTGTATATTTTTTGGTATTCTCCATATTGCATATGTTTTTTTTTTTATAAATTAATAAATACACATTTTATTTGTCATATACACAGTACAAGTGAAATGTTTGTACCCAACCTGCGGACACTTTTTAACTTTTTAACCCCCAATTAACAGCGAGGAGTGAAATTACACTTGTTTCTTCTCAGTATAATCATTTTAATGTGAGTTCAACGATTAGCGTGATGACCAAATATATAGTTAGGTGAGAATATCCTTTTTTTTTATTTTATATTGTGACTTTGTGTCCTTGATATATTAATGAGTCTCTGGTTTATGCCTTTTTTAGTTGTCTGTGTTTTGATTCATGTATTTGTAATTGACTGCATTGTCCTGCTGCTGTTTCATCTTCCTGTGTTTTCATCTGTATTTATTAATTCATTTATGTTAAAGTGTTTCCTTGTTTCAGTTATGCTTGTTCATTTCCTGTTTTACCTTGATAATTAGTTGTCTGTTTTGTCTTGTTTTGGTTTTCACATCCTTCCGTATGATCTTGATTGTCTTCACTTGTTTGTTATTAGTCTCCTGCATCCAGTGCTCCATCGGTTCCCGTCTATAGTCCCGTCCCTCTCTTTCTCTTGTTGACTGCTTATGTCTGCTTTGTGTCAGTGTTATTTCTTGCCTTGTTCCATTTTATGCTCTTTATTTTAAAGTCCTATTGTCCAAACCCAAAAAGTGTCCCCATTTATATATTATTTCTTATCAAACAATAAAACTATTATAAAATTGTTTTCATCCGACTGGAAAAAAATGCTTAGGAAAATTGCATCTAAAAATATGTCTTCCAATTGTTTCCATCGAAACATGACAATATTACATGTTATTAAAAAGGACGGTCTGAAACACTGTGCGTAAACAGGTCAGAGGGATCTTCAAGGAATAGTGACCCTGTTTTTCAAGCTAATGACTTGATTTTAAACCTGAATCATCAATAAGGTGTGCATTCATACCTGCTGTTCTCTAATCTGGACTCTAACCTATTCCAAAGCAGGTTAGATTTACAGCATAAGTTACCATGGCAATGTACTCCGGTAAAAAGCTTATTACCAGAAAAGCCAGAGTTAACGCCTCAGGATTGTAATATATTGACTCATATTATTTTTCATGTTGATTTCTTATTTTAGACTTATTAGTTACTAAATGTTATTACTAATTTAAAAAAGTCCATCTGTATTATATTGACTCTAGATAACTGCTATGGTCTGTGTGGCAGTGCATGCCCAAATATACTGGATATACTGTATTGTATTGCATCTTCTCCTCCCACATACCCTCCTCAGTTCACTCTGTTATTGAACTCAATTACAGAAAGCAGCCACTGTTCCAGACTGTAGCATCTCAGAGGACTGCAATACCGTCTGTCTCAGCATCGCGTGCTTCCTAGACTATTTCTACTGCTTCCTCCGATGCACTCAGGGTTTCAGTTTACTGTACAGTCCTGACCCCTCCACTATAATGAAATGCAGTTCTCAACTGTCAACACAGATATTGTTGAGCTTTCTTTGAGATTTTTAATCTTGACTTCAACTACAGAGAAAATAATGAACGGTTAAACCAATCGTCCCTCTGCTTTGTACTTTTCACTGATTATTGTCTGAATTCAATGACAGTTTAATACAGGCCACCTGTGATTGAATTATACTAAGGGATGAGCATATCTGTCAGAGGTTGTGTGTGGAGGCGTGGAAGAGATGACCCAAACGCAAGACTCACGGTGCAGAAATGAAGAGGATTTATTGGAGAGGGTGAATGAACAAAGCAGGAACGATGGAGTGGCTGGCTGGCTGAAAGACTGGATGAATGGCTGACTAACTGAACATACAGACGGAGAGACGACATTAACATCAATGACACGACAAAGAACTGGTGAAACCGAGTAACTTAAATACACAGGTTGAATGATGACAATGATTGGAAACAGGTGAGTACAGGGCTGAACATAATCTGACTAATGACACGAGAGACAAGCTGACACGGGGAAAAAACAGGAAGTGAAACATTAATGTGGCGAACTAAACTGAACATGAACAAACTGAAATCACTGGGTCAACGACCCAGGAACCCTGACAATATCAACTCAATACATATCCTGTGATTCAAGATTCTTCTTATTTTCAAAATTTTATCCACCAGCTTTGACCATTTGGTAGTTTCACAGATACATAAAAAGCTAATTTTTATCAATCAATCGCTCAACTAGATGTACAAAAGGGCAAAAATATTGTACAATAAATCCCATACTGTATTTTCATAATTTTTTTATTTCATACTGCATTTGAAAAAAAAATTCAGTTCATGTTGAACTTGCTGTTAGTCTCTTATCTATTCCAACTCACTCATTAACCAATCAACATTTGGCAGATGCTTACATCATCCGCTTCCAGCAATATTACTCACCACCTTCAGCTCTTGGGTGTCTCATTTCTCAGTCTCACTTGCATACCATAAACTCTGACTTGTTCATTGTAGGCCAATATCTGTAAACAGACTTTTTGCATAATTGTGTAGAATCTGTTGGTTTTGCCTATTTTTAATATTTCTGAGTTTTTAAATAATTAGTTTACACTCTGGTGGGAAGCTTCCTACAAGAGTCCAAAAACACAAGTCAAGATTTCTAGCTAATATGGCCTGCTTGCCAAATTTCTCCTATATTGTGAAAATATCCCTGCAAAATATCCTTCTTAAATCACTTGAAGGTATTCGCTCACTTCTTATTTCTCTAAAAAGTTCCATTAACATCAAAAGGTATATTCCACCACTGAAAAGCAGGCACTCATGTTAAATTTTGCAATGAAGCAATTAATTTTCCCCGGGTCCACCCATCTTCCAATCACTGTTTACATTTTTACTACTCTCTGCTGAGAGAGCCAGTAGCTGATTCAGTGTCCATCAAACAAGCTTTAATTATTGTTTGTCTGACTACATAATTCCATTGCTTTCTAAAACAAATTTAAATTTAGCAAAACAATCATCTGTACGCAACAATGGGTTAGCCAGACATTTAGCTGTATGCTTTGTGTAAGGTAGTCTTACTTTCTTCAAGTACGGAACATTGTTTTGACCCATAAACTGACTGAACCATGACAAAGAGGATGATAAAGAGGTTAAAAGGAAAGCTGTAAAGCCATCTTTCACAAATGCACAGAATCCAAATAGAGAAAGAAGAGAGGGACTGATGAGAGAGCGATGTGGACCCCAGCCAAATGGGGACTTTTTAAGTATTTCCAAGATTAGAAACCAGCTACAGTTTTTTTTGCCCTCACACTGCTTTGTCTTTTCTGGTTCATTTCCCTGTCATCACACAGACCCACATATACACTCACACGTGTGCTGGGCTTGTCTCTCCTCACTTTCTTGGCTGTGATTTGCACACATTCAACTGTGCACAAAAATGAAGTTAAGAGATAAGACATGCAGATGATTTTATTGTGATTGCTTTGCAGCATGCTTTGCTGCAAATCATGTGGAATGTTGCAGTGTGATCTATGGTACCAAACAGAGAGGCACAGTAAATAATGTTTCAGAAAGGCCTTGGAATGACTCATTTTGCCTCCCTTCATATTTTACAACAATTCCCTATGCCAACACACACTTGTTAAACACTTGAAGACAGAGGGCAGGGAACTATAGACAGACATCTGTGTTTTTTTAAAGACAGCAGTTTTCCTTTTCTTAGTGGTTTATTGTTCACTCTTAATATCCAGTGAACGACCGGCCACTGAGGGTAAGGTTATGTTGGATCTTACCTTGCAAAACAAATATAGTTTCAGGAAGTATAATATGGCATCTTTTAAATAAAGTCTTTTAAAAACAATTTGGCTTCATGATCCTGTTATGGTTCAAAATATTGGGGATGGAGACAAGAGAAACATTCCCATTGCTGTCTGGTCCCTCCGGGCCCCCTTTTTATTCTACAATCCTTTAAATAGGTAAAAATAGGGTACATTACATAGATTCACATCTACTCCTTTATATGGAATTTACCTAACACTAGCCCCAAAAACATCATGAGTGACCTGGTGGAAGTTTAAAGGATAAGTGATCACAGAAGGTAAGATCAAAGTGAGGTACACAGACTTGCAGTCTGACAAACACTTACAGAAAGGAACACACAAAGTAATTCACCAATGCCATGTTCTTATATGGCTTCTTGACTCTGTCTTTGTCTATGTGACCTGAAGTCACCCAGTGGTGGCAAAGGAGATAACAGCCCAACTGGTAGTTGAGGAATTAAAGATAGTGTCCAACCCTGAGGACCTTTAAATAGACCATACTCATCACCGACAGTATCTCCACTGGCCTCTTTACACAGTGTGACCCTTAGTCTGTAAAATTCAACCCCATCCCCCTTTTTTGTCCACAAGGTGATAAGTGGAGACTGTAGGCTGTGAATATACCATTAAATACCATGTATTTTATAGCAGAGGTTATTCAACTTTTCATTCCGTGACCCAAATAAGAAAATTATTGTCTAGCCCCAGGTCTCAGGCTCATTAAAATATATTGGTTTTCATGACATCGAGGGATCCACCGCCCACTGTAGGCCTATGACCTGTTTTGATTCTTGATGTAAAGTTTCAGGAATTAAGTTTAACAAGATACTTGACTGGCTATTATTACAGTATTCAGTACATTATCATGCTATGAATTTTTATTTTATTAGATCATCAGGTCAGATAAGAATGAGAATGAAGCAGATTAGTCACTCATAGCTGGGTGTCACAGAGACAGGCTTTTAAATACAACAGAAGTGATACACGGCAAAAGATAAGCAATGAAGCCATTTTTTTTCAGTATAATAAGGGTAAAAATTGTTTTGATGATGACATAGGTATACTATCTCAAAAACAGAATATCTATTTTTGTCCCTAGAGGTACTATTTAGACAGATAGTGTGTTTTGAAAAATAAAAGAAAGACAATAATAATGTATTGTTTATTGCTTCCCTATTTAATTAATACTATTTAATTGTCACTAGAGGAAAATATAAAGTATAAAGAGTCAAGAGTACAATGGCTAACATTTAGGGTATATACCAGAGGTGGGACCAAGTCATTGTTTTGCAAGTCTCAAGTAAGTCTCAAGTCTTTTTCCTCAAGTCACAAGTCAAGTATCAAGTAAAGTCAAGCAAGTCAGAGTCAAGTCGTAAGTCAAGACAGACAACTTGCAAGTCAAGTCCCAAGTCCGAAACTTTGAATTTCAAGTCCTTTCAAGTCTTTTTTTTTAAAACAATGTTGCAGTTATATGTTAGGTGTAAATAATAGACCATGTGTTCTTTTTTTAAAATCTGTATTTATCTCATCACCTGATGAAACAAGTAACTTACAAAATATGCACAAACGAATTCTGAAATTGCACCGTGTACAGCTCAATTAAACTATATATATATATATATATATATATATATATATATACAATGAACAAGATTGTGCACTTTAAGTTATTTCAGTTAACTATTCTTCATTGCATTTGCAAAAGACCAAATTGGCCAAAAGTCTGTCAGTCATTTGTGCACGATGAGGCCGTAGAATGATGCCACCATAGCTGATAACTCGACTCCACAGGAGCACTACATGCAGGTACTGCCAAAACTCTGGTGGCCACATGAAACAGAGAAGGAAGAGTCTGCATGTTCATTGCCCAGAACAAGAGGGCGTTCTGTCCATCAGCAATATCCAGGTAGTGACTTAGCTGTAGAGCTGGACTCTTCCCCACATCCTTCTTCTTCCTCTTACAGTAAGCAGCAAAGAGTCCTCCATCTTCACAGGCCTCTTGGTGTTCCTCACCAGGAGTCACAGGTTGCTCTGACTTTGCAGGATCTGCCGCATCTTGCAGGATCAGATCTGGCAAAACAAATTAACAACAGCAAAAGAGCCTTTATTACAATTTTAGACAAAAAAAATACAGAAAAAATATAAACTATATTCAGTCTTTACCTTTAACTTTTTGTGTCACCTCTGTCTTTATGTCACAACTGCCCAACACATGGTGTTCCACCCACAACAGAGAAAATGCTGGATCCAAAGCAGCTGCTTTAAGGTACACTGGGTCTGAAAAGGGGGCAGTGATCCCATCTTCTGCTCTAGCCATTCGCACATTGATAAAGATTCCAAGAAATCTTTTGTTCAAAGATACTTGGAGGCTCCTGACCAAACCATTCAGGAAACGGACTTGAGGCTTCACTTTCTCAAGGTGGTGATTGAGGGACAGCACGGGTGGAACAACAGCACTAATCGTGACTATTTTCTCACCTTGTGTCAAATCTGTTGTTTCTCCAAAAGGCTTGAAGATGTCCACCATCTCCTTCAACAGGTTCCACTCTCGTGTTGTGAATAATAACTCCTTGTGCCCAGCCATTTCAAGAACAGCACAGAGTTTTAGATGTTCACATTGGATAACTGCCTTCACTTGTCTCAGTGCTGAATTCCATCTTGTGATTACAGCAGCAGGGATCACTTTCTGTTCACCAAATTCAGCTTCAAACACATCTTTGAATGTTGTGCTTGTGTGCAATAGAGAGCTGAGCTTAGATAACTTTGAAAGTGAAGGAGATGCCACTTTGGTCTCTGACAAACCATCTTTCACCACCAGCTGAAGTGTGTGCGGAAAACACTGCAGCCGCTGTGTCTTTGCCATAGCAGCACCTACTGTTTCCTGATCAGTACATGCAGGTACTGCCAAAACAAATTTCCCACGTGTGGGACTAATAAAGGTTATCTTATCTTATCTTATCTTATCTTATCTTCCAAGGTTAAGTCACGCCAGAGCTCTGGGTCGTCAAGATGATCACCATCATCATCATGTTCCTCAGCTTGCTCAGTGGGAAAGCACACAGTGAATGCTTTCCGGATATTGGCAGCATTGTCACTAATAATATAGTCTAGTTTATCTTTGATGTTGTATTCGTCACATATAGCTTCAAATTTCTCACAGATTCTTTCACCAGTGTGTAATCCTTTGAAGTGGTCAAAGGCCAGCAGTTTGGATTTTAGCTGCATCCTCTCTGTCTCTTTCTGTATCCAGTACACAGTGATACCAAGGAAACCCCTCATCCTTCGGTCTGACCAAATGTCCACAGTGACTGAAACATGATCAGTCTCGCTCAACTGAGTTTTTAACATTGAACGTTTCTCAGCAGCGAGGTTCTCTGTTTTTGATATAATTGTTCTGCGACATACCGGGCTGTATTTTCTGTCAACTACCATCAGAAAGTGCCGAAAATTCTTGTTTTCCACAATAGAAAGGGGCAGGTTGCAACCAATAATCAAGTCACTTAATAATGCATTCGTGATAGCTTTCTGCTGTGGATGAGTCATGCTGTCATGTCCGGCACAAGTGTCCATAAACTGTGATATGGAAGGCTGTTGAGGTTCATTTGTGATCCTCTTTTTCATCTGGTATTCTTCAAATCTGATAGAGGTAAGCATATTAGACTCATGTCAGAAATTCCATTACAGCCATTCATGAATTGCATTTGACTTTAAGTTGATCCTAATAATCCTAAATAACTATTAACACTTAAACCCTCATAGTTTTCAGACAATAAAAATATAAATGAAAAATATATAAACAATATTTATTAAAACACTTTTCTCAAAACTCTGCATACAGTTCTAATAAGCAATGTTTAGCATCCCTGTTAGGAATAACTGACCTTTGCAAATAAACAACAGCTAATAACATAAGATCAAAGTATTTTATTTGATGTATTGACATAAATGACAGAAGAAAAGGGCCATATATAGCAGGACTACTCAATTACACACTAAGGTGAGCCAGATTTTCTAACCAAAAAAAATTTCCCTGGCTCAGACATGCAAGTTAAACACGACCATACACTAATTGCAAATTAAACAGTGATTTTGAATTGTGATGTGATGGTAAAATAAGTATTTGTCAGTCTAAACTGGGTTAAATCTATGGAGTTAATGATGGGGAGGAGACGGAGAGAAACTCTCTTCCCTGAGTACAGCTACAGAACCCACTTTTTGAAACGGACCCTGCTCACCATTCACCAACATTTCTGAGCTAACAAGTTGCATGTTATTCTTGGATGCGCTTGTAGGACCGGATTTAAAATAGCCTGACAAACATATCATACCTGTTAAAGTCAAACAGTATCATCAACGTAGCCTGGAGAACATTTGCTAATAAGATGAAGTTAGCTAAGTCACTATCTCATCGTAGCAAAAAAGGCAGCACCTACCGTTCTTTATGCAACTTCAAATGTCGGACAAAGTTGGAAGTTGTTCCATCTCCGTCTGTAATTCTCTTCTTGCATGTTTTGCATGTTGCATTTCGTTTTTTGTTGACTACTTTGTAGTTTATGTAGCCGAAAGAAATTACTCTTGGGAGCATTTTTGGCTCGAGCGTTTTTTTTTTGTTTGTTTTTTTTTTTTAAATCTGGTTAATTTGATTGGCTGTGCTACAGCTCACGCTCACATACATACGGAGTATGGTGACATGAGCCGCGAGATTGAGAATGAATGAATGAATGAATGAATAAAGTGAATTAATGGTCCACACTTTTTATATAATATGTATGTTAAATTTTAGATTTGGGTAAAATATCAAGTCTTTTCAAGTAAACAGGTTCAAGTCCAATTCAAGTCCCAAGTCACTGGTGTAAAAGTCCAAGTCAAGTCACAAGTCTTGCAACCTTTTTTCAAGTCAAGTCTAAAGTCATAAAATTAATGACTCGAGTCTGACTCGAGTCCAAGTCATGTGACTCGAGTCCACACCTCTAGTATATACCATGTTAAGTATTAACAGTGTGTAGCAATAGTTTATTTATAATTGTGCTCAAATAGTTAACATGTTAAGACATGTTTAAATGTTTATGATACCATAAACGTGCTGAGCTAAAACATCGCAGCAACTCATGCCTAATATTCAGTGTTGGGGTTATTACTCAATGTAAGCCTGAGACTACAGCTCTGCACACTAACACAAATATCTACCCTACTGAGTACACACATACAGTCTTTCTTTCTGAACACAAAACTGATAAAACTAGGGATAGGTATCGAAAACCGGTTCTTGAAGAAAACTGGATTCCAGTAGTCCAATTTTTTTGGAATTGTTCATCTGCCTGCAATCAATCTCACTTATCAGTTCTTGCACTCGCCCTACAATCAGCTCATTTTAGTTTGCGTGTCAGAACAGGAAAATAGCAACGCAGTCTAGAGCACGGATAGGGACATTTATTTTTATTGAACAAAAGGACGAGATAAGTGGAAAACTGCATCCAGGAAAGAAACAACCGCATTATGCCGTGAACACTTTCTTTTTTCTTCTTTGGTTGTTTGCAAGCATCTGCCAAAATACATGCTAACGCTAAACTAGCAAAGAACCCAAAGTGAAATTTGAGTGAATGCTGACCCCTGCAGCCAGACCCTTAACTTCAATAGTAATAAATAGATAAGCAATCACTCTGCAGCTTCCCTTTCTACTTGTTCACTTTTCTAAAGCAGAATCACTGTGGCGATTGTTTGGTATGTGTGGTAGGCTTTGCATTCTAAGATCTTAGACATGTGTGTCCCCATTAGGGATTTGTGTTGGTGTGTGGGATTATTTATATTCATATTGTAATATGGTGATTATCAGACAGTCTGTTTTAACTATTTTACAGAGGAACTTGAAAGTAATGTAACAAGTAGTATAACAAATTACTTTTTTCTAGGAGCAATTAAGTAACATACTGCATTACGTATTCTGTGCAATATGAGTAATGACCCAACACTGATCACAACAAGGAGAGGAAATACCTCAACAAACATGCACATACATTTGACCCACAGCATGCAATTAATTTGCATGAATATAATTTCTTTATTGCTACTTAGAAATGGTGGTGACTCTCAAAATGAAGCCAATCAGAACCCAACCACAGTCAATAACAGAACTGACAAGGAATGAAATAGAGAAGCGATATCAATAATGGAATTGGAATAGCTAGATTCTTATCAATTCCCAATGCTAAACAACACAAAGCAAAGTGTCTCGAGGTGACTGTTGTTATGATTTGGTGCTTAATATACAGTGTTGGGGAGTAACGGAATACATGTACCGCTGTTACGTATTTAAAATACAAAATATGAGTAACTGTATTCCGTTACAGTTACCGTTTTAAAAGGTGGTATTCAGAATACAGTTACTTTGTTGAAATGAATGGATTACACAGCGGTATTTTCCTGTTTCATAAGGCTATGAACTCTATATTTTTGGTGTCCACGCCGGTGGAAACCCAAACAAAACACGCATTAAGAGGCTCTCATGTCTGTGTCTCAATCTCATGGCCCGCATGTCACCCGTATAATGACGTGAAGAATTTTTTTTTTTTAATTATTCACAAAAATGATTTAATATGAAGGCAATAGGCAGAGTGTTACAGACATAGCTCTAAAGACTGTAGCCTTATGGGAAGTGTAGTCCGTGCTGCAGGGAGAATGGACCAGGGTTTTAATAGTTTTGCAATTTTCATTAGTTTTTATTTTTATTTGGTTTTGACTTCAGATTTTCAATTTTATATCAGTTTAAATTAGCTTTTACCAATTGTTTGCTAGTTTAGTTTTTATTTTTTTGAAAATCCTTAGTTTCAGTTTAGTTTTGATTAGTTTCAGTTATAGTTTTAGTTGTGTTTGCAAAAATTAAGTGTAACAAAATCCCAGTTTCATCATATCAGTCATTCTCTTCTGCTTATTTCTTGGGTATGTTGCTATTCCAGCTACCATACCCTGCACCCTGGACAGGTCGCCTGTCTGTCGCAGGGCTAACACGCAGAGACAGACAAATCACATTTCCACCTATGGGTTCTTTAAATAAATAAATAAATACATAAATAAATAAAGGCAGATGAACAACCATTGATATCAGGCAACTATAAAATGTATATCTTGGCCCCAATGAGACTATTAACTCTTGCAGCACCGGGTGTTCGTAATTTTGGTTCAAGTGAATTGATAAACGTTTTGAAGGCAATTGACTCACACAGTTATGTAGATATCCCTGTCCTGTTGTCTCGGGATGCATCACGCTGCCTTGCCTGGGGTTAGCTTCTGTTTTCTGGGGATGAGGGTTCAGTGTGCTCCCTTACCTTCTCAAGGTAAGCTAGGTTAGCCTTCTTGTGTGAGCTTTTCAAGTGCACTTTAAGGTTTGTGGGATTTTTTTCCCTTTAGAAATGTCCCTCATAATTTGTCTCTTTCCACTACAAGACACTTGCTTTATCCAAAACACAGTCATATTCAAAGTAATCCCAAATTGGACTCTGGCGCTTTCTCCCGACTTTTCCTGACATGATTCTGCGCATGGACGGAGCAGCAACACAGACGACTCGACAAACGTACTTGCCACCTGCTGGCATAATTAGACAGCAAGAAAAAAAATCTGGAAACTAAACTTCATTTTCACCCTTGACTATTGTATGACACGCACACATCAATGAAAACTAAACACATTTTTGCTATTAATTCAGTTAATTTTAGTTAGTTTTGTGCACACTCATTACAGTTTTAGTTAGTTTTCCTTTTTTGTTTTTATTTTTATTTCCGTTAATGAAAATGTTTTTTCACTTCTAGTTTTCGTTATTTCGTTAGTTTTCGTTAACGATAATAACCTTGGAATGGACTGCCATACCCTTATGTGTTTGTGAGCTCGAGGGAGGGAGAAAAAGAGTCGAAAAGTAAGAGATGTCACCAACCAGAAACGGGAGATGGAAGCATGTAAATATATAATATATATATATACAAAGTTGACCCAGGCAACAAAGTAAAGCTAGTTTTTGGCTACGAGCCCAAAATGACGTATTAGCCAGAGGTCTCTTTACGGTTTTATGCCTTTACGGTTCGGAGCCACGGACCTGTTTTATATTCGCGCGGAATAGTTTTCTATATGAGATCGCTGCAAAAAGTGCAGCCTTACCTAATGTCCATCCTACTGTTACTCATTTTATATTAACCCTTTAAGACCTACCATAGAACCAAGTCCGCCAGAGCTTATATTATATTTTTACATGCTGTGGAGCCATTTTTGGGAGCATTTCAAGTTGCTATACATCAATACAACCATAGCCCAGATTTTAATAATATGTCTGCATTAAGTGCATAGTAATTACATAAATTGCAAAAAAGTGCAATAAACTACAAAAAAATTGAAAATTGTTTTTGCTTTTTTAACATATATTTGTAGTTAGAGAAATTTAAGAGGCTTATCCCTCAAAACTGTAAATACAAAAAAGTTGCACAAAATAGTTTCCCACCACAGGAAATTTATTTTGAGTGTCTACATAGTTTTATTTTTGAAATACACCAATTTTTATACACTGCAGGAAAAACGAAAATAAATATTATACTGCAAATTTGCAAAACAGCAGCATATGCATCAAAATAAACTATTTCCAGCAGTGCAATATGAGTCCTAAGCATCCCAGAAACGACACAGAAAGTCATAAAGTCAAAGATAACTTTTTAAAAGACCAGTATAGGCCCTGAGGCCCTGATGGTAAAAAAGACTACATTTCCGCGAAAATGGCGTCACTTCTGGTTTCGGGCAGGTAATGGCGGAAATGCAAAAGTTCGAGCTGACGTCTATTCCAACGTAGGAAGTGTTATGAGCAGCTGATCGGATCGGCAAAGCGTGTTTCTGGAATATTATGTTTTTGTTCCTGCAAACGCTTTTTATGCAGTTTTTGCAAAGCTTTAGAAACCGTGACCTAGGACAAGCTGATGGCATAAGATGTAAGTACAACTCCTCCGGTTTCATATGCAAAAAAAATTTTTGCGCTAGCTTACGTGGTTGCAGTGCTACCGGGATTTGAAAATAGTTACGCCATCCCAGTCTGCCAATCGAGAGGTACCGCCCCTGATCTCCATTTATTACTTCTAGGCTGGATTATTGTAATTCATTCTTATCAGCATGTTCTAAAAACTCTGTAAAAAGCCTTCAGTTAATCCAAAATGCTGCAGCAAGATTACTGATATGGACTAGAAAGACAGAGCAGATTTCTCCTATATTAGGTTCTCTTCATTGGCTCCCTCTTAAATCCAGAAGTGAATTCAATACAATACTCCACACATACAAGGTCTTGATTAATCAGGCCCCATCTTTTCTTAATGACCTTTTAGTACCATATCACCCCATTATAGCACTTCGCTCTTGCACTGCAGCCATACTTGTTGTTCCTAGAGTATTTAAAAGTAGAATGGAACTGAATTGAATTGAACTCAGGGCAAACCTCATCCACCCCAGGGGCCCTGCCACCAAGGAGTTGTTTAACTGTCTCAGTGACCTCACCCCCGAAGACAGATGAATCCTCTCCCTCGTCTCCAGACTCTGATCCCACCATTAAAGACGTGCCAGTGGGATTAAGGAGGTCCTTGAAGTATTAATTCCACCACCTGATAATGTTCTCAGTCAAAGCCAGCAGTGCTTCACCCACACTATACACAGTGCAGGTAGAGCACCCCTATCCCTTCCTGAGTTGCCTGATAATTTACCAGAATCTCTTTGAGGGAGTCTGAAAGTCTTTTTCCATGGCCTCGCCAAACTCCTCCTCCCACATCAAAGTTTTTGCTTCAGCTACTGCCAGGGCCGCATTCCACTTGGCCTGTCAGTACCCATCAAGTCCCGCAGGCTAATCAAGCCCAATAGGGCTCCTCCTCCAGCCTGGTGGCTCCCTTCACCTCTGGTGTTCACTATTTGGTTCGGGGGTTACCACCATGACAAGCACCAACTGTCTTGCAACCACAGCTCAGTGCAGCATCTTCAGCAATGGAGGTGCTGAACATGGTCCAGCCTTATGTACGAACATGGTGTTCATTATGGACAAACTATGGTTTGCACAGAAGTCCAACAACAAAACACTGCTTGGGGGTTAGATGGGGGGAGGCCACTGCTCCAATCATGCCCCTCCAGGTCTCACTGTTGTTGCCCACATGAGCATTGAAGTCTCCCAGTAGGACAACAGAGTCCCCAGGTGGAGCACCCTCAAGCACCCCATCCAGGGACTCCAAGAAGGCTGGGTACTCTGAACTTTTGTTCTGTTAAAAGGGAGTTTTTCCTTCCTACTGTCACTGAGTGCATGCTAGTAAGAATTCAGCAATTCAGATTACATTATCAATATCACATATTGATTTGATTCCTTATCGATACCCATTGGCTCACTGTCACCATCATCTCTATCTCTAAGCAGCATATCAAAGACATTACTTTCATGCAAAATAATTACATGCTGAGTGGTCGAATGTTTGTGAATGTTGAAGGTATTTCCTCTCTTTGTTGTGATCAGTTTTGGGGTCGTTACTCAAAAAATTAAAGTAAAGAAGTTATTACACATATTATACAGAACCCTATTAACACTATGTTAAATGATCTGAATGATCTGAAACACAATGTCCCATTAACAATATACACCTACAGGCTACAGCCCCGAACACCAACACAAATCCCTGCCCCAATGAGGACACACATATCTTTCTCTTAGTATTTAGATATGAACACAAAGCCAACAGCACAAATCAAAGATGAAAACCAGCACAAAGAGACAATCGATCTCCACAGTGATTCTACTGTAGAAATATGAACAAATAGAACTTGTTGTTCTCTTCAAACCATTTCTGAATCATTTCAGCTTTGTGGCATGATGCATGATGATGCATCTGGTAAGTGGACTGGTTCTTATATAGTGCTTTATATAGCGCTCAAACTTTCCCTGCCATTCACCATTTGGCATGTCAAACCACCAACCTTCCAATCTGTGGATAACTTGCTCTACCTCCTGAGCTACCCCAACATGGACTGCAATAATGATCTTATGTGTCAAAGTAATATTCATGTAGATGGCAGGACCCAAGGTTTCTCAGTGGACATTGTCTAAAGCATTTACTTTGGTTTGCCTTCTTCCCATAATGTACCATGGATGCGTGTTCCCCAGGTAAGTGGAGAATTCAATTCAATTCAATTTTATTTATATAGCGCCAAATCACAACATAAGTCGCCTCAAGGCGCTTCATAGATACAGAGAAAAACCCAACAATCATATGACCCCCTATGAGCAAGCACTTTGGCAACAGTGGGAAGGAAAAACTCCCTTTTAACAGGAAGAAACCTCCGGCAGAACCAGGCTCAGGGAGGGGCGGCCATCTGCTGCGGGGTGAGAGAAGGAAGACAGGATAAAATACATGCTGTGGAAGAGAGACAGAGGTTAATAACAGATATGATTCAATGCAGAGAGGTCTGTTAATACATAGTGAGCGAGAAAGGTGACTGGAAAGGAAAAACTCAATGCATCATGGGAATCCCCCGGCAGCCTATGTCTATTGCAGCATAACTAAGGGAGGATTCAGGGTCACCTGGTCCAGCCCTAACTATATGCTTTAGCAAAAAGGAAAGTTTTAAGCCTAATCTTGAAAGTAGAGATAGTGTCTGTCTCCTGAATCCAAACTGGAAGCTGGTTCCACAGAAGAGGGGCCTGAAAACTGAAGTGTGTGGGTGAAGCACTGCTGGCTTTGACTGAGAACATTATCAGGTGGTGGAATTAATACTTCAAGGACCTCCTTAATCCCACTGGCACGTCTTTAATGGTGGGATCAGAGTCTGGAGACGAGGGAGAGGATTCATCTGTCTTCGGGGGTGAGGTCACTGAGACAGTTAAACAACTCCTTGGTGGCAGGGCCCCTGGGGTGGATGAGGTTTGCCCTGAGTTCAATTCAATTCAGTTCCATTCTACTTTTAAATACTCTAGGAACAACAAGTAGGCCTGCAGAGCGAGAGCGAAGTGCTCTAATAGGGTGATATGGTACTACAAGGTCATTAAGATAAGATGGGGCCTGATTATTTAAGACCTTGTATGTGAGGAGCAGGATTTTGAATTCAATTCTGGATTTAACAGGAAGCCAATGAAGGGAAGCCAAAACAGGAGAAATCTGCTCTGTCTTTCTAGTCCCTGTCAGTACTCTTGATGCAGCATTTTGGATTAGCTGAAGGCTTTTCAGTGAGTTTTTTGGACATCCTGATAATAATGAATTACAGTAGTCCAGCCTGGAAGTAATAAATGCATGAACTAGTTTTTCAGCGTCACTCTGAGACAGGATATTTCTAATTTTAGAGATGTTGCGCAAATGGAAGAACGCAGTCTTACATTTTTGTTTAATATGTGCATTGAAGGACATGTCCTGGTCAAAAATGACTCCAAGGTTCCTCACAGCGTTACTGGAGGCCAAGGTAATGCCATCCAGGGTAAGAATCTGGTTAGATACCATATTTCTAGGCTTTTCAGGGCCAAGTACAATAACCTCAGTTTTATCTGAATTAAGAGGCAGAAAGTTAGCGGCCATCCAGGTCTTTATGTCTTTAAGACATTCCTGCAGTTTAACTAATTGGTGTGTGTTATCTGGCTTCATGGACAGATAGAGCTGGGTATCATCTGCATAGCAGTGAAAATGTATGCTATGTCTTCTAATGATACTGCCTAAGGGAAGCATGTATAATGTAAACAGAATTGGTCCTAGCACTGAACCCTGTGGAACTCCATAATTAACCTCAGTGTGTGAAGGGGACTCTCCATTTACATGAACAAATTGGAGTCTATTAGATAGATATGATACAAACCACTGCAGTACCTGTAATACCTACAGCATGTTCTAATAGGATATTATGGTCGACAGTATCGAATGCTGCACTAAGGTCTAGCAGGACAAGCACAGAGATGAGTCCACTGTCAGAGGCCATAAGAAGATCATTTGTAACCTTCACTAAAGCTGTTTCTGTGCTGTGATGAGCTCTGAAACCTGACTGAAACTCTTCAAATAAACCATTCCTCTGCAGATGATCTGTTAGCTGTTTGACAACTACTCTTTCAAGGATTTTTGATATGAAAGGAAGGTTGGAGATTGGCCTATAATTAGCTAAGACTGCTGGGTCTAGAGATGGCTTTTTGAGTAAAGGTTTAACTACAGCTAGCTTGAAGGCCTGTGGTACATAGCCGATCATTAGCGATAGGTTGATCATATTTAAGATCGAAGAATTAATTAATGGCAGGACTTCTTTGAGCAGTTTTGTAGGAATGGGGTCTAAAAGACACGTTGATGGTTTGGAGGAAGTAATTATTGAAGTTAACTCAGAAAGATCAATTAGAGAAAAAGAGTCTAACTTAACATCAATGGTACTAAGAGTAGCTGTAGATAATATTACATCTGTGGGATGATTACTGGTAATTTTTTCTCTAATGATAAAAATTTTATTTGTGAAGAAGTTCATGAAGTCATTACTAGTTAACGTTAAAGGGATTGTTGGCTCAAAAGAGCTCTGACTTTTTGTCAGCCTGGCTACAGTGCTGAAGAGAAACCTGGGGTTGTTCTTATTTTCTTCAATCAGTGATGAATAGTAAGATGTTCTGGCTTTGCGGAGGGCTTTCTTATAAAGCAGCAAACTATTTCTCCAGGCTAAATGATGATCCTCTAAATTTGTGACACGCCATTTTCTCTCCAGATTACGAGTCATCTGCTTTAGGGTACGTGTTTGAGAATTATACCACGGAGTCAGGTACTTCTGATTAGAGACCTTAGTTTTCACAGGAGCTACAGTATCCAGAGTCGTACGTAGTGAGGAGGTGAAATTATTAACAAGATAATCGACCTCTGTTGGGGTAGCGTTCAGATAGCTGCTCTGCTCTAAGTTGGTACAGGGCATTGAAGATGATAACAGTGGGTGGATTATATTCTTAAACTTAGTTACAGCGCTTTCAGAAAGACATCTACTTTGATAAAGTCTACTCTCCACCGCTGTGTAATCAATTATTGTAAATGTAAATGTTATCAGGAAATGATCAGACAGGAGAGGGTTTTCAGGAAACACTGTTAAATGTTCAGTTTCTACGCCATATGTTAAACAAGATCTAGAGTGTGGTTAAAGTGGTGGGTGGGTTCTTTTACATTTTGAGAGAAACAAATTGAGTCTAATAACAGATTAAATGCCATGTTGAGGCTGTCATTTTTAGCATCTACATGGATGTTAAAATCACCCACAATAATTATTTTATCTGAGCTCAGAACTAAATTAGATATAAAGTCTGAGAAATCAGACAGAAACTCTGTGTAAGGCCCAGGTGGACGATAGATGATAACAAGTAAGACTGGTTTCTGAGTTTTACAGCTGGGGTGGACGAGGCTAAGCATCAGGCTTTCAAATGAATTAAAAGTCTGTCTTGGTCTTTCATTAATTAATAGGCTGGTGTGAAAAATTGCTGCCACACCACCCCCTCGGCCTGTGCTTCGAGATTTCTGGTAGTTAGAATGACTCGGGGGTGTTGATTCATTTAAACTAACATAATCATCCTGCTGCAACCAGGTTTCTGTAAGGCAGAGTAAATCAATTTGTTGATCAATTATTAAGTCATGTACTAACAGAGACTTGGAGGAGAGAGACCTAATATTTAATAATCCACATTTCACTGTTTTACTCTTTGGTTCAGATGTGGATACTTTATTGTTCTTTCTTTGTAATTGTTTATGTTTAAGTTGTTTGTTGCTGGTTTTTAGTTTGTTTTTTGTCTGTTTGGGAGCTGACACAGTCTCTATGGTGATGGGTTTTTGGGGGGGTAGCAGGAGGAGAGAAGCTGCAGAGAGGCGTGTAAGACTGCAACTCTGCTTCCTGGTCCCAACTCTGGATAGTCATATTTTGGGGGGTTTAATAAATTTGTCCATATTTCTAGAGAGCTGCTCCATCCAAAGTGGGATGGATGCCGTCTCTCCTAACAAGACCAGGTTTCCTCCAGAAGGTTTGCCAATTATCTATGAAGCCCACATCGTTTCTGGGACACCACTCAGACAGCCAGCAATTTAAGGAGAACATGCGGCTAAACATGTCACTCCTGGTCTGATTGGGGAGGGGACCAGAGAAAACTACAGAGTCCGACATTGTTTTGGCAAAGTTGCACACCAATTCAATATTGATTTTAGTGACCTCCGATTGGCGTAACCGGGTGTCATTACTGCCGACGTGAATTATGATCTTGCAGTTTTAAATTTCCTTCAATGTCGCCTGCTGTGGCCCCTGGAAGACAATTGACTATGGTTGCCGGTGTCTCTAGCTTCACATGTCTGAGAACAGAATCACCAATTACCAGAGTTTGACCCCCGGCGGGTGTGTCGCCGAGTGGGGAAAAACGGTTAGACACATGAACGGGTTGGTGGTGTACCTGGGGCTTCTGTTTAGGACTATGCTTCCTCCTCACCGTGACCCAGCTGCCCTCTTTCCCCAGCTGCTTGAGGTCTGCCGGGGAACAGCTAGCGGGGCCTACGCTATCTTCGGCTGCACCAGCTACAGGGGCCTGGCTAGCTATGGGTGAATGAAGGGTGCGAAGCCGAGTCTCCAATTCAGTAATCCTGGCCTCCAGAGCTGCAAATATGTTACATTTGTTACAGATATCATTACTGCTAAAGGAGCCCGAGGAGTAACTAAACATCTGACACAATGAGCAAGAAAGTGCAGGAGGGACAGGTGAAGTAGCCATGGTGCTAACGAGTCGGCTACGAGCTAAGCTAAGCTAGCGAAACAGTACAGAGACAGTGAGTGAATACTTTGGCTATAAATTAGGTAGTGAGTACACAGAAAGTGTGCTTCGGATGAAGCACGTGAAGATTATACTATGAAAAAGAATGTATTTAAAAGTTGTTAATTAAATTGCTAAGCAAATAAGCTACTCAGAAACACCACTGTGTTTGAGCAGGAACAGGAAGTGATACTCTACCGCAGAGCGAGCGAACACCAAGTGACAGCCTGAACCTGCACATTCATGTGACGTAAAAGAAAAAGTGATTTATCAGACCAAGACATGTTCTCGCATTGCTCTCTGGTCCAGTTCTGATGCTCATGTTAGAGGTGAATAAGTCATTATAAATATTGATAGGATACCAGTGCTGGTGCTGGTATTGGATCAATACTAGTGTGATATGACTGATTCTTTGTTTCTGTCATCTAAGTTCAGTACTTTGCTCACTAAATTGTGTGAAATAACATTTTTAATAAAAATATACCAATCCATTATGAAAAATCTGTGGAACCTCTTGTGTTAACGGTCACTTATTATTTATAGTCTATATCTGTGGTCCCCAACCTTTTTTGCGTCACGGACTGGTTTAATGTCAGACAATATTTTCACGGACTGGCCTTTAAGGTGTCGTGGATAAATACATCAAAATAAAATGCTACGATCAAGACAAAAACTGGGGGATTTTGTAAATATAACAATAAATGCGAATTCACTATGTAACTTTATTAGCAACGTCCTCCTGAAAATGCGGCAACAACACTGAGAGTAACATCCTCCTCTCTGCCCCTTAATGCTCTCTGGTCACTATGGTAACACGTAAATATTTCTTTCAAAATAAGACACACAACTACAACATGGGAAAAGACCCAGGGAAACCGAGTTAACGATAAAAACCCTGAAAACCATAAATTTCACACCGGAGCTTCAACTCTCGCGGCCCGGTACGAAATGACTCACGGACCGGTACTGGTCCGTGGCCCAGGGACCAGAAGTTGACCCAAAGTGCTTTAGAGCCATGGGCCGGCCTTCAGTGAGGCTTGGCTGCCAATGTCTGTTGCTGGTTAACCACCGTTATTTTGGAGATGCAAGCTATCACAATTTGGCCCGTGTCAAGTACTAATGCTTGTCCAGTTTTCCTGCTTCTAACTCTTTAACTTTGAGGACAAAATGTTCCCTTACTCCTTAACATATCGCATCCACTAACTGATGTCATGATGAAGAGATAATCAGTGTTATTCACTTGATTTATCAGTGTTATAATGTTATGCCTGATCAGTGTCTATAGTATAGTAAAAGGCAAAGCCCTTTAAATGAGGTCTATCCACTTATTAAGAATGGAAAAGTTAGAGTGATGTTGTCAGCAGGGGTAAATAATGATTAAAAGTATCTTTTTCTGTCCTGAAATGCACCAGACATTTCCAAATCATGTGTGAACAGGAAGTGCATAGAGCTGGTCCGCATTGACTTTAAGAATAATGTTCTGGCATCTTTAGCCTGGCATTAAAACAAAGTGAGTCGGTGCTAAGCTATTGAGTGCTGCATAATTTATTAGATTTCACGATGGTGATTATTTCAGATTGAAATAGATGTGATCCTCAATTGTTGTGCTCCATTGCATGGCTTGAAATGAGTAATGAGCCACAGGGTGGACAGAGGGTAGAGGAGGCAGGACAGACTGACCAGAAGTATAAAGCCACAGAGGCTCAGCACATAGAGAGATTGGTGCATTAAATAAATTAGAGTCTAGGACGTTTTTTACAATTTTTTTTTTTACAAATCAGTTTTACCCAACGATGTTTGGAAATTCCTTGGTGCTCCATACAAAAGGTTAAATTAGATAAGGTTCGCCCAGAAGCATAAATATTTTTATATGTGAGATGCTGCAGTAATGTCACAGAAAGTTCTCCACCTTCTGCCTTGAAGGTGCAAATGTGTGTTTCTTGTGCACACACTGAGTCGTTCTGTAAAATAATTGATGTGAATGGGACAGATGTGCAGCCCACTACTGCAGTAGTGTTGTCATTGACACATGAAGAATAAGAGGGGAAACAGGAAAAGTAATGGGCACAGATTCTTCAATTTAACTCCTTATCGATTTCTCTTGTCTTCACTTTGGTGGTGTCCTGCTCCATCTGCTACAACATACTTGACAGAAAGAAAGGAACTGAATCTCAGTTGTAGCATCAAGAGGAAGAAGTTGGTAAGACATGGAAAGTCTGTGTCAGCCTTTGTGCCTGTGTGCAAGTACCTTGTACTTATGTACATTTTGTCAGCAACATGTCAAGCTTTTGCAAGAAACTATGAATCAAGTACGCTGTGGCACCTGCAACTAAGACAAAAGTAGCCTGTAATTCTGTGTAATTTCATGTACCAAGTCAGGGTTTTGCAGGAAATAATAAAATAATTACACAGTTAGGCTTCAAGTACCCTGTAGGTGTACACGTAAGTGTAATTTTGTGGAACAACTTTTGTACAGGAAACAATAAAATAATAACATAAAATTAATCAAGTAACTTTAAGTACTGGGTTATTTCATATTTTCAGAAAACAAACAATATTTAACTTCTTACATTATGTAAGATTTGCAAGCTGGAAATCTCCCTGTGCGTGTTTTTGTTGCGATACCTAATTCTTCAACTGCTACTGTGGGATAGGTGTCAGGAAGCTGACGCCGCAGTGGGAAGTCTTTCCCAGTAGACTTACGCTGTGAGCTGGCAATGGGAAAACACTCATCAGCCGCACAGCAATGCTCTGCCAGCTGTGGAATACCTGATGATCCTTTTTCCACTGGCTCCACCTTCCTTTCTTTTATGCCCACTATGAGTCATTTCACTAACATTCTGCATCTCTGCCAAGGCTGGTTTTGTTTCAGTCTGTCAAGATTTTATTTCTGTTTGTGTTACTACCATACATCTGAGGATATACGGTGGTAGCAATTAAAGAGAAAATTAACCTGGCTGAATTCAATGAAACAAGTGTCAATAACCATAAAGTAAATGTATGCTCTTTAGCTAAATAAACAATATTTAAATGTCTTTATTGGAAATATTTGTATCTAAAAATGGTCAAATGAGTGAGTAATGAGTCAGTGCATGCTTTATTTAACCAGGCAAGTCAATAAGAGCACATTCTTATTTACAGTGGCAGCCTGGCAAAGTCTCATGAGGAAATGGGGAACCAAAAAGGAGGAGATAGGAAAGTGAGGAGAAAAAAAGTGTAGCAGCAAAGGGCCTCAGGTCAGAGGCTGGGCTGCTGCATTTAGCCTTGGGGCATATTGCCACTTGCTCAACCTGTAAGCTAAGCGGGTGCCTGTAATTTTTTTAATACATTTTCTTCATTCTATCTTATTGGTTAGGAAATTCCTCACCCTGATGCCTGCCACTTTGGCATAAGCAAGAAAGCCCTTAAATTTTTCCACACTGTACAGTTAAGCTGATGGCCCATGATGTGATCCTGTTAAACCTGAACAATGGAATACTTGTCAGAAAATTAAATTTTTGGAAAATAATTAATTGGTTGAATATGTTTTTGTCATGATCTTTTTTTAACCTTTTCACACAAAAATACACTACATTTATATACATTTTAATTAGTTATTTTAATCTGCATCTTTGGAATTTATTAATTCCCCTCCACCCAAAAAAAATAAAAAATAAAAATAGATAAATAAATACTTTTTTTTAAAGTGATGTATAAGTCAGATTAAGCTCACAAAATCTTGTGTATAAATCATGAGGTCAAACTTAATGTTGGGATCTTTTTACAGCCAATTGACTAACTGCATGCTGATCAGCTAATCATACTCTACCAAACCTCTGATGTTGTGTGGTATCTAACGCCAACCTGCAGCAGGTCTTTTGATTAGTGTATAATTTCATGTCATGTTCATTGCTTTTCTTAAAAGTAATGCATAGGTTTACTTGGTTACTAACTGGAAAATGCAGTTGTTACATTACTCATTACATCTACTTCCATACCAGTTAAAAACATAAAAGCTACTTTAGAAATAGCTAACTATAGTCTATAGGCCTGACTGCTTATCACTGCCTTTGTTAGCTGTTGAAGATCAGGGTCTGGCTGCAAACACTCAGTTATAACATCACTCAGGGTTCTTCGCTAGTTTTCTCTTAGCATGCTGTTTATCTTTGCTAGGAGCCAGTGAGTTGGCGACACACCAGTTCCAAGTCTCAGTGTAGGAACAATGGTCCAATCCCATCATCTAACCATAACAACTTGGCCTTTGTCAAAGTTGCTTAGATCCTCACACTCCCCACAAAACCATATCCAACACTGACTACAAAAGCTGACTGCCTGTCCAAAGTCATCATCAATGGGCACTAACTCTTCTGAAGATGAACAAAAACCCCTTGTCAAGAAATAAATATAAATAGTTATTGATGTGTATCAGCTAGAATGCTAATTTCATTTTTGTCCTGGACCTGGGAGAATAATTTTTAAAATGAATCATACATTCTCATAGCTTAGGATTAGGTATATTTAGACCGTTTGGGTTTATTTAACATCCAATATATCCTAGACTTGACAGCCACCATTATTGGGTTAATCACCATTCCTGTTTCAAGGCCCAAGTAAAAGATATCTGGAGACCAGGGAAAAGCAAACAAAATTCTAAATTTGAGTGTAAGGCCAAACAAATTGACTGAAAGTAAGGCAGGTCACCCTGCAGGAAAACTCCTTTTGGCTTTTTCTATGTTTATCTATTATTGTGCTAGAAAATGGGGAATTGGGCTGCTGCCCTGAGTGATGGTATTTATGTGTCTCTGAATCATAAGGTGGAACACAAGATCAGCAGCTTTTGTACTGAATAGTGAAGACGGCGCTTAGCCTAAAGGTAATGCTCTAACTTTACCTACATTCCAATACTTTCCTGTGGATATGGGCTTTGGCAAGTAGCCAAACGTATATACAGAGTGGGATACTTGAAATAGGCAACATTTTATTCTACTAACATACTGCTGTGAAGGGCAGTTCCACTCTGTTCAAAATTAAATGGAAACCTGACTCCATGAACAGTTCCTCTCTGTCTGACTAATTTTCCGCCATCCATGTTGAGGCTTTACCCAACAATCAGCTCTGTTAATTGCAGTGCAGCAGTTAAGGACCCTGGATAGCTCACATTATCTTTATTTACCGGCCTAATTGTCACAGTGATGGCAGCCTTGAATGGATCTATGCAGCATTGAAGACTGGTGACTCACTCAACTGAAACACATGACACCAGAGATACATTAACATACAGAAGGGAGTATGGGAGATAAAGAGAACGCAAAAGAAAAAAAGAAAGTGGAAAAAAATAAAAAGTTGGAGTGCAGTCTGTCAGTGAACATGGATATGTGGTAGGTAGCCAAAAGAGACACAATGACTAGGATGGAATGAGAGTGAAAGCAGCAGATAGTGATAAAAAGGCAGCTGGTAGTGACTACTAAAGGCTTAAAATATTAAGCGCTCCCCAGCAGCAAGGTGGCTATGCAAGGCTATGCACGGTAGTAGCACGGTGAGCTCCCTGTAGTACAACACACAAGCACTTCCTCATACAGTGTAAGTACCATTGATTCCAACCCTTCTTCCCTCTGCTGATTTCAGGGTGCTTTGTCTTTATCTGAGTGATAATTAACTTGTGGGACAGGGCAATATTAAGATCATGAAGACAGTTTTATTTCTTTTTATTCTGCCCAACTACAGAGAGACTGCAGATTATTGTGTCCTATTGTGAGTACCAAATGTGTGATTTTATCATTATATAAGCTCATTGTAGGGATACAACAATTCTCCAAATCCATAATTTATAAAATTGGGTTTTCTCCAAGAAGAAAAATTAAAAAGTAGCAATAAAAAAAAAAAAATATATATATATATATATATATATATATATATATATATATATATAAAAACTATGATGAATTAGGACATCTACACTAGGCCTTTCCAATAACTCTAATAACTTGCAAACAAAGTCTAGTGTTATCAAAGCATTCTTTTAATTTTTTTGAGCAGTGTGTATTAGTTCACTCGAAAATAGTTATTAGTCTCTCAGTGAGAGTTGTGCTTGTAGACAAAGCCACAACCTTAAGAGTTACATACTGTACAGTCATCACTACAGTTACATACTGTAGTGATGTCACAATCTCCAGCTACTTTCCATAGTTGTCTCTTCATATTTCTGCCTGTCCTGTAACAAGCTGCGTGAGCAGCTGAATGCCCATTACTCCGCTAACTGCTCTGCCTCCTCAGAAGCCCAGCGCAGCAGACACTTGCTGGTAGTTTATACTGCACTGCCAACCGTGGTATTTTGTGTGAGTTACCACAGCACTGACTGAAAGGCCGGTGTACTGTTGTGCCACTGTTTACTCTCCCATGTGCCCCACTAACATCTTCTTTACCAGCAGCAGAAAATTTCTCTTTGCACTTGCTTTTTCTCCCCTTTTTCTCATCTCATGTCCTCTCCTCTCTCATCCACTGTCCTCTGTGTCCTTGTGAAATGCACCTATGAGCATTACTGTTGTTGTGGCTTTCTTGAAGGTGGATGTTTTCCTTTGGTTTGGGTGTCTGAAACAGTGACAACCACTTTGGGGTTTTTCACACTTATGAAAAGACACACACAATCTTTCACACACACATCAGAGTGTGTGACGGAGCTGTCTGCTCCCTCCTGTCGCCTCATTTGTTTCTGCATCAGGCTGCTCTCAGAGGAGGCCTCGCTTCTGCCCTTGTCAGCAAACATCAGCCCGCTCTTTCTGCTCCTCTCACTCTCCATGCTCCTCCTCTCTTTCACTCATCTCATCCACTTCTTTATTTCTTCCACTCTCCATCTTTTCACACATTGTCGTTTTTTTTTCTCTCCACTATCTCCACTCAAATCTTGCCTGTTTTCTTCAGTCTATCTTTTCTCTGTTCTGATACGGTAAATATTTTCTTTATTAAACTCTTTACTCTCGATATCTGTTCTTGCCATTGTGTTTGAGTGTGTCAAAGTCAGTGACAGACAATGACTCAAGTGAACCTTGGTGTTTGTGATGGACACCAGAGTTGAGATCCAATGTTTTTCTCGGTATAAATGACAGAAACAGACTGTTGGTTACGTTTCTATTTGGGCTGCAGTGTGCTTTCTGTCTGTTTGAATGAGCATTGTAGGTTTTCTTTTTCTCCACAGTGAAGCAGTTCAAGTGTGAAGGAAGGTCGAGCCAGAGCAGAGTGGCTAGTAAGGTATGTACGTACGGTTGTATGCATGCACATATGTGTGTGTCTGAGGCGGGCCGATTGCTAGGGGAAACATACAAGGAAGAAGGACAAGTGAAATTTACCTCTCCATCAAGTTGTTCAGTCCACAGCCCTCATGCAGTTCACTCACACAAACACGCACATACCCACATACACGTACATGCACACTGTTACACGGCACATACACTACCTGCCCTAACTATCCATCTAAGCACTTTATTTTATAGCTTTTACCAGGAGTACTGCTGCTACACATTTCAAGCCTTCCCTGGTTTCCTGGTCTGCCGTGCGCAGAGAGGAAAGACAAGTCAGCCGTATTTCTTTACCTCAAAGAACTCATTCATCATCATTATTATATTTCAAAGTTTATTTATCATCATTGCTGATGTTTTTTTTTTCTTATTTTTTTAACCATATTGAAAAGAAGAACTTGGCATTTGCTTCAAGTGTTCTCTAAAACCTGTTCCTTAACAGAGGATTACGATGTCGGATGTTGGTTAATCATTGAAAATTAGATAGGGAGACGAGTTAGACGAGCAGCAGGAGCAGCTGGAGCAGCTGCAGAGCTCTTCACAGAAATCATTCAGGGGCAGTACTCAGTTGTACAGTAGGTCACATACATTTTAGCAGTACATACAGTCACTTCATTTGAGAGTGTCAATCAAAAGAAAATCAAGTTTATATATAGTGCAAATAAAATGAACAATCCTTTGTGAGCAGCCAGAGTAAATAATCCTTTCCACAACATCCTTGCACCAAGACAAGGGTACAAAAAGCAGAAGTATTTTTAAAAGGTTTTCCCGGCATCAAAACGGCTGCCGTGTCTCAGGTTATTCTTTAACCATGGTGCATGATGTATTAGGTTATTACATTAGTCCGATAGACCTGTCACTCCCAACTTGTCATTCCTCAAGGAAAAAGGTTGCTGTTGAATAAGGACATATTTTAACACCATGTATGTGTGGTATGGTGTGCTTTGTGGCTTGGGGGGCAGTGCCAGGGGAGCATGGTCAACAGCTGGGAATAGTTGTCTAATCATGGCTCCCCTATGTAAACAGCATGTTGGGACTGAGAGACAGTGGAGAGACAGCAGCAGCATGCTGGCCAGTGAAGATCCTCCACAGTTGGCTCAATCTTAAAGAAATCTCCAGTCAATACACATAGTAAAAATCGTGAAAAATTACCAATGGCGTTCAAATGACATACGTTTTTTTCCCCATCCATCTAGCCATTTTCTTCCCCTTATGTTGGGCTGGGGCCGAGTCACATGGGCAGCAGTCTAAGCAGAGAAGCCCAGACCTCACTCTCGCCAGCCACCTCCTCTCTCTTGTCCGGTGAAACACCATGGTGTTCCCAGACCAACAGAAAGATATAATCTCTCCAGCATCTCGTGGGTCTGCCCCAGGGTCTCCTTCCATTGGGACATGCCCAGAACACCTCACCCAGGAGGCATCCTTGTCAGATGCCCAAACTACTTTAACTGGCTCCTTTTGATGTGAAGGAATAGCTGCTCTCCCAGTTGGCCCGGCTCAGCCACTGCCCGAGCTGCGTCCTGCTTGGCCTGCTGGTACCCATCGGCTACCTCTGAAGTTCCACAGGTTAACCAAGCCTCCAGCTGGTTTGGGGGTTACCACCACAACAGGCACCAACCACCTTGCGGTCACAGCTCAGTGCAGCAGGTCATGCAATGGAGGTTCTAAATATGATCCATTTGGACTCAGTGTCGCCAGTCTCCCTCAGAATGCTGTCAAATCTCTGCCTGAGGTGAGAGTTGAAGAGCTCATGGAGCGGTGCCTCTTCTAGTCTGCCCAGCATCCTTTTCCCACCACCTGATCCAACTCACCACTGATTGGTGATCAGTTGACAGCTCAGCCCATCTCTTGACCCAAGTGTCCAGAACATATGGCCCCAGAGCTGATGATACAATTACAAAATTGATCATTGACGTACACTGATGATCATGCATTTATTGACACCTTTACTTCCAAACATGGTGTTCATTATGGGCAAACTGTGGTTTGTACAGTAGCAGAACACTGCTTGGGTTCAGACAGCACTAAGGACCCATATCCCGACCTGGAGGTGCAGGGAATAAGTCGTCTTGTCCACTGGGAGGGGATGCCAAGATACCCACCCCAGGCCCTCACCAAGAGCAACTCCAGAATAGGACAGAATCCAGACCCTCTGTCATGAAACGCCATGTGGCAGGCAGGAGATGAGGACTCAAAGTGCAGGACTCAAAACCACAGCTTTATTTGCTGGTTACAGAAAAACGGGCATACAAAGTAAACTAAACTAGGAAACAACAAACTAAAACTCACAGGGAGATCCACACAGCAAGAGGGACAACGCGACACTGACTCAGAGAAACAGAGGGTTTAAATACACTGGGAAGTAACGAGTGGAATGAGACACAGAAGGAGAGCACAGCTGAGGGAAATCAGAACTGACGAGACAAGGAAGCGTAAACTGAACACACTGAGATCAGACATGGAACTTCAAAATAAAACAGGAAACACACACGCAAAGACTACACACCTGACTACACTAGAGGGGATACACAGGCAGGGACGACGGAAAACAGAGGGAGCACAGTCTGTGAAGGTTCTCAGACATCCAGATCATCGTAGTCAAAGGAGCTTGCAAAGAAAAGCGTCTGGACTTCTTTAAGTTACTTGAAGACGTTTCACCTCTCATCCGAGAAGCTTCTTCAGTTCTAAGGTCAAATGGTGGAGAGTCCCAGATATAAACCTAGTGGGAGTATCCCCCCACAGAGTGACAAAAGGACCCCCTGATGATCCTCTAATCACCTGAGCCAAGAGGGAGCACAGAATAAACACTGGGAAACCAAAACACAAACTGTCATAATTCATAATATCAAAAATAAGAGTACAAAAATCAAAAACACTGGGTCACCAACCCAGAAACATGACACCCTCTCCAGGAGACTGGATCCAGAGCCTAACTGTATTTAGCTAGTACCTTGCAACCTCACACACTAGCTGAGGGTCCTTCTCCACCAGAGAGGTGACATTCAATGTCCACATCGCCAATCCCCAGGTACCGAGGCTGGCGATGTGGACATTGAACGTCACCTCTCAGAGAGGACCAGCCTCCTGTAGGCCCACCACCAACAGGAAGAGCCATGTCCCGACAACAGGCCTTCACCCCAGTTACCCTATCCTGGGCAGGGTGACATTGGGGTCTTTTGAATCCCTCCCTTGGACACACAAACCCCTCCACCATGTTAAGGTAGATCAAATATATACATTGTTACTGAAATGCTTTGAAAGGTCATGGACTCTGGAAAGAGTCCTCCCTTTCAGAATTAAATCACAATTGTCTCTGATCATCAGAGCTGATACTTATTGGTAATTATTTTGGCAGGGAGAATTTTAATACAGCTGTATAGGGTATAAAGGGTTAAATCAGCACTATGCTTTAGTAGTAGTTTATGGAGGTTATGCCCCATTACTTTGAGGGATAACCTGTTATATATAACATAACATGTTATTCTAGTAATGTCTTATTAGGTAGTTTATTTTAAAAAAAAAACCCTCATCAAACTCTACTTTGATGGAGTTTGAAGGTCACAGAACAGGGCCTGGTGAGAAATATAGAAAAATGGAGTAGAGGATTAAATGGCACATTAAGACTTTTCCAGGAGCAAGTATTGTCTTGTTTTTAAGCTACAGTGTTGTTCATCTCTAATGCTGAATTTCCACTTTTGTTATATATTTATATACAATATTTATTTATAGATTTGTGTGTGCTTTGCTTTCCCCACAGTTAAAATGATCTCTGTCTTGTGTTCATTATAAATTGTGTTTAGAATCTTTAATTTCTCATTGTATGGATGAAGTCTTCTAAAACAATGACATATCCTAAAATAATGACATATCATATATCATAAAAATTATATAATAATTGTTATATACATATAGCATACTAATATGGATTGGTAAGATCTTATGAAGTCATTTTTTTGGACTGTTAAAGCAGCCACATGGAAGACCTGATCCTTTAGAGCAGGGGTAGGCAACCTTTCTGATGGCGAGTGCCATTTAAAATTTCCTCAGAGGTCAGTGTGCCATATGATTGCATTAGCAATAAATTTAATAACGCTCTATATTAACAGTTACACAATATATAGAACCACTTTATAGAATTATATTTGTTTGCAAATGTTGGCAGCTATCAGCGAATAGTTATCAGCTATTTTGAAACAAAAAAAGACACTTTTTATCCATAACAAGAACTCCATAACAGCAAATGGACTGTACAACAGAAAATACAAATGCTATTTATGGTCTCCTCACAAGAATGATAAGAAAAATAAACTAAGCCAATATGGCATGTCTGTTAATACAGAGACACACATGTTAATATGATCGCTGGTCTCCCACTCAGAGACACAGGTCTCAGAGTGTCCAGCATTCAGACGGCTACCTGAGGACACTCATGTGAGAAAAAATCTGCTCACACAGATATGTAGAGCCAAATACTGTCAATAAGGCCTCTGCAATGTTCTGAAGACAGTTAAATTTGTCAGGTAGTGATGTCCAGCAGGTGAAAATGAAAGCTCCATGAACACACACAGCTGTGGATTCCAGCTGCTTCGATGTTGCATTAACTGGCATTAACTCAGCCAGTTAATGCGAGACAAATCTAGCTGCTCATTAAAGCTTTCTGGTTTGATAAAAAAAATAATACATTGGTCCATACACCTGAAAGTCCCAAAAATGCATTGTGAATTCTGTCTCGAGTCTACAGATGTATCCATGTATCTCCGTGGTGCTGATGCTGTGCTGAGTGGACAGCTCCTGAAGCTTTTGAAGTGTCGGAATGTGGAAAGCTAACAACGTCCCTCTCACCAGTAGGCTAAGTTATTTTTAGCCAATTACAAGTTGAATCTGGTTAGCTAAGATACCGTCATTAAGAAGAGGCACAACTAATGTGTCTATGCGAGCTAATTTGCGATGTGCACCGCTGACGCGGCCATTTATTTTTTGATGCACCTTCTCTGATTAATACACTGCGTGTCGTGCCCAGGGCTGGACTGGGACAAAAAAATCATTAAAAGGCATTAAAAGGTATTAAAGCCATAAAGCCTTTGAATGAAAACAAATGCTGTGGTGACAGTGATATACACTGTCTTGTTGGTATATATATATATAATTTCTAAACATTTTACATCAGATAAAAACTTTGGTTGTAAGCTTCAGATAATTATTTAATAACAGACAGACATTTTAAATGAAAAGAAGAAAGTATTTCTTTGTGCCCCCCTCTCCCTGTTAATGCCCTACCTGGCCCCCTGGCAAAACTTTGCTAGATCCACCCCTGCACAGTTACCAGCTGTCAGCTACTTAGAAAATGATATTGGTGTCATTTGTCTCTCAGAAACAGTTCATAACTTCCTCATAACTCATTCACCTAAAAGGTAAACCTGTTTCTCCATCACCTGTTCAGCTCTGATGATTCAGTAAGGATATCTCCTGGTTTCATCTTCATGTTTCCCTCTCACCAGATAACCAAACCGATATCATGACCAGCACTTTTTACAGGTGTGGCTCCAGCAAACGTCAGCTGATATTAGAAATTAATATTAAATAAATTCTAACAACAGCTTATCAAGCTTAAACATGCTGCTGTTGTTTAGCGCGACATCCGGCGGTTTCCTCTTTCTGGCGCAAAGTGGGCGATAAACAAACAAGAGAGAAAAGCTGATCAGCTGATCATTGATCAGTTTCATGATTGAAGTAGCAACAGGAGAGGGAGGGTGAGAGAATGAGAGAAGAAGAGGCAGCTGTGCAGCAAAGACAAAGAATAACTCCACCTTTGTGTCTTTTTTCATTCTAGCTGAAGTCCGGGACAAACTGTGTCCCCTCTCAGCTCAACACGAAACGCGTAATAATTTCTCTGAATGCGGGAGGATTCCATCTTTTTACGGGACGGTTGGAAACTCTACTAACTTTATGAGTTCAACATCAGTAACATAATAGCACCCACCCAGTTGTATAGAAATTCCGTCATGCAAGCTAGTACGCAGTACGAGTTATTGTAACTGACTGTAAAAAGTCAGCACAACGAAAATAAACTCCACCTAAACTTGGTTGATATCTGACCCAGATAGACTGCAGGTCATAACTTCTTACCTGAAGTTCAGTTCACCTGACGCTCGGACCGGTGGCCGCCTCGGGTCTCTCCTCGTCCTGCCTCCGATCTCCCTCATCCACGTGCTGGCCTCCACCACTTGTTAATTTTACTGAATCTGTGGAAGCTCCGCGATGCCACCACGAAACAACTGAGATATTTTTACACACCGGCCAGCATCTGGCCAATCCAACACCTTTCATTGTTTATACCATTACAAAAAAATAAAAAATAAATCATCGGGCCACCGGTATGCCCGATGGCCAGTCCAGCTATGGCCGTGCCATTAGTTAACCCTTCACAGTCACAGTTGGCACGCGTGCCTAGGGTTGCCGACCCCTGCTTTAGAGCATGCCTGTAGTATTCGGTGTGGGAAGGGTAAATATGCAAAAGTTCCTTATAAACAATGATAAGAAGAAATACTTTATCCAATTTTTTGTAAATTCTGTAATGGAATAACCCTAACCCTAATCTTTAAATGACCTAGTGAATGTTAAGAGGTTAAGAACTGGGATACTTGCCTTGGATCCTTGGAGGAAAATAATCACAATTTGCTTTATAAAATCTTTTTTTTCTTATAACCCAGTGCAAAATATCATGTGGACTTTGTGGTTACTTTAAAAGTACACAAGTAGACAGCCTTTTTTAGTCATTTTAGCTCCTATTATTCTTTTTCATAAAAGATTCCTAACCATCAGAGTGAAGCGGTTTGTGATTATGTTTCTGGTATCTAATAACTACACTTTTTTCTAATGATATTAAAAGAATGTAAGACTTTTGCAATGATGAAAACCATGAAGGCTGATTTTTCTTTTTCTTTTTTTTATGTTTTAACATGGACATGGATTGATACTGTGAAGCTAAGTTGCCATTGAAAATGTGATTTTTGGCTTTTGAAACTTATTCTTATAAATCTTGGTTGCTAGAGAACTTAGACCACACTGATTAATTATCTGTCTGCTGATTGCATCAATATACATTGTTTGGTTGGGACTACATTTCTCAAAGCTCTAAAATGTAGATGGAAATTGTGAAATAAGATAAGATACAATAAGTTAACCTTTATTAGTCCCACACGTGGGAAATTTGTTGAAATAGAGTACAATTATCATTCTGAGGTCTAAGTCATCATAGGAGGATATATTTTGGAGAAAAGCAGCAAGGACTGGAAAAAATGCATTTTCTCTGTTCCCTGACTCCCAAGACTTGGAAGAACAATTTTACCAAAAAAACAAAATTTTCCATGATTAGTTCGGGGTTGTCACTGACCTGAACATCCCCACTGTTAACAAAGGTTGCCAGATCAAATAGGAACTTTACAGATAGACAAACAACATGGTTATCGGACCCTTTCTTGGCATATGTCATCGCAGCATTATTTTAATATCTATCAATGACAAGTGGAGATGACACCTGTCATTGCTGATTTTTTTCTGTTTCCATTTCCCTGCCACATACCTCAATCTGGCAGTCATTGAGGCATCTGAAGGTCACAGTGTGGATATACAGATGATATCAGTGCCAGTGCAGCAGACGGTCACCAAGTTTAGATGCATATGTATATGAATGTAATAGGGAAATAGGGAAGCAAAGGTTACTGGGGAAAGAGTAGGAAGCATGGGTAGAAAGGGGTAGAAGGGGTGGGGCTTTCTTTTCATAACGCCACATTGTGTGAGGGAGTACTGTATAGCCTCTGTCGTTCTCTCTCTGTGGCTCTCGCTCTCCAGGATAGATAGAGGGCATTCATTATCTGGCGGCCCGCTGGGACTTCCCTCCTCTTTAGGATGCATCCAGCAGTTTAAATCAGGCCAATCAGAGAAGTGGGGGAGGATGGACGTGGAGGAGAAGGTGTGTGTGTGTGTGTGTGTGTGTGTGTAGTGTCTGCATTGGGTTTGGTCTGCACACTGCCACGTGTATCTTCTGTAACCGTAGCGATCCACTCTACAATGAGATGGCGTACTGTGTTTAGGTTTCTGCTTCTATTAAACATAGATGTATTGTGGAGATGAGATGAGGTGAAACAAAGCACAGACACTTTATGGACAGTTAGTAGAGCTATATTAATTATTATTAATTAATATGAAAGATTTTCTTTTTCTAGACTTACTTTAAGGGTTCTTTGTCCCCTTCTAAGCAGTGGCAATTATTTGAAGGTATTTAAAAACTGTTTTCATTGCACACCTACCTATATTGTTCTCCTTTACCTGTAACATACATCTAAAAGGCTTTTGTGTACAGATGCAAATAAATGAACCAAGACTGGTGAACCAACCAAAGTTGGTTGTTGTCAAAGCAGTTTTATACTAGGTGTAGTCTTTAGTTTAGTTCAGTATTCCCTTACTAAAAAATCTCCCAATGACATTAAATGAGTTCAGATTTGTAACCCTTAAATGCGATTCATATTCATACTCTATTCATAATTGGATTAAGTGTTTTATCTATCTTTCAATAGATCTTTCCTTCATAGGAAATCCCAATAAATAACAGAGGTTATCTGTAAAATAAAGGTTTACTACAGTTATTACTGTACTTTCCGCACTATAAGGCGCACTTAAAATCCTTTAATTTTCTCAAAAATCGGCAGTGCGCTTTATAATCTGGTGCCCCTTATCTATGAATTCTGGCTGTGTTTACTGACCTCAAACCGATTTTATGTGGTACACGGCTCCCAAAAATCTGTCAAAAATGTTTTAGTAGGACTTTGCAAAGCTAGGAAGCCGCACCACTTGATGGATTATCTGAGCGTTATGGCTACTGTAGTCAGGAGCCTCGCAGCTCATAGTAATCTGGGTCCAAATATCCAGTGGCGTGTCCAGCGGGGTAGCCTGGGGGGGCACAGGCCGCCCCCCCAACCAGACTGGCCACCCCAGGTGCCACCCCAAAGGCAAAACAATAAAATTCAATCAAATATCAAATGTACGACTATGTTTTCACGGTGAAGCTCAGATATCCGAGTGTAAGTGAATGCAGCATCGGCTTCTGCGCTATGTGCATCACGTTAGCAAAGGTAGGAGAGCCAAGCGCGAAAGACGGCAATGCAGGAAACAATTTTTCGGTGAAAGAAAATGAGGACAGAACAAATGTCCCGGTAAGTAATATTAAGTTTGTTGAGTTTAGTAAACTTCGGTGAAATTAGAATACCAAGGAAAAAAATAACACTTAAAGAATTATTGCAGCCGTGGAATATTTCAGAGAGTATGCTACTGAGGGGAGCTAACATAAGAGTTATGAGTTATAAGATATAATCAAAGTCGTAACATTGCTGTATGGAGCTGCAGATTTGGTTGCAGGTTAACATAGCTGGAGTGGCCTTCGGGCATACCGGCCCGGGCATATGCCCGGTGACTTATTTTTTATTTTTTTTGTAATGGCATGAACAATGAGAGGTGGTGGATTGGCCAGATGCAGGTCGATGTGTAAAAATAACTCAGTTGTTTGGTGGTGGCTATGGCGGGGCTTCCACAGAGGCCAGCAGGTGGATGAGGGAAAGGGAGGCAGGAGGAGAGCCCCAAGGCAGCCACCAGTCCGAGTGTCAGGTGAACTGAACTTCAGGTAAGAAGTCCTACCTGCAGTCTATCTGGGTCAGATATAAACCAAGTTTAGGTGTAGTTTATTTTCGTTGTGCTGACTTTTTACCATCAGTTGCAATAACTCATACTGCGTTCTAGCCAGTTTGACGGAGTTTTTATACAGCTGGGTGGGTGCTATGATGTTACTGATAGTGAACTTTATTTTATTCATAAGGTTAGTTAGTAGAGTTGCCAACCGCTCCTTAAAAAATGGAATGGTCCCTCATTAAGAGAAAATATTACACGTTTCGTATTGAGCTGAGAAGAGATGCAGTTTGTCCTGGTCTTTCGCTATAATGAAAAAAAGACACAAAGCTGGAGTTATTCTGTCGTTACGCTGCACAGCTGCCTCTTCTTCTCTCATTCTCTCCCCCTGCCTCTCCTGTTGCTACTTCAATCATGAAACTGATCAATGATCAGCTGATCGGCTTTTCTCTCTTGTTTATTTATCGCCCACTTTGCGCCAGAAAGAGGAAACCAGCGGATGTCGCACTAAACAACAGCAGCACATTTAAGCTTGATCAGCTGTTGTTAGAATTTATCCATCCATCCATCTTCATCCGCTTTATCCGAGGCCGGGTCGCGGGGGCAGCAGCCTAAGCAAAGAGGCCCAGACCTCCCTCTCCCCAGCCACCTCCTCCAGCTTATCCGGGGGAATACCAAGGCGTTCCCAGGCCAGCCGAGAGATATAATCTCTCCAGCGTGTTCTGGGTCTGCCCCGGGGCCTCCTCCCGGTGGGACATGCCTGGAACACCTCACCCAGGAGGTGCCCAGGGGGCATCCTTGTCAGATGCCCGAACCACCTCAGCTGGCTCCTTTCGATGTGGAGCAGCAGCTGCTCTACTCTGAGCCCCTCCCGGATGGCCGAACTTCTCACCCTATCTCTAAGGGAGAGGCCAGCCACCCTTCGGAGGAAGCTCATTTCTGCTGCTTGTATCCGCGATCTCGTTCTTTCGGTCACTACCCACAGCTCGTGGCCATAGGTGAGGGTAGGGACGTAGATCGACCGGTAAATTGAGAGCTTCGCTTTTACACTCAGCTCCCTCTTCACCACGACGGACCGGTGCAGCGTCTGCATTACTGCAGCTGCAGCCCCAATCCGTCTGTCGATCTCCGGCTCCCTTCTCCCATCACTCGCGAACAAGACCCCGAGATACTTGAACTCCTCCACTTGGGGCAGGAACTCATCCCCGACCCGGAGTGGGCACTCCACCCTTTTCCGGCTGAGAACCATGGCCTCAGATTTGGAGGTGCTGATCCTCATTCCCGTTGCTTCACACTCAGCTGCGAACCGTAAAGTTGTGGACAATTCCTTAATCCAGTTAATGTATTTTGGTTTACTGGTCTTCCTCCATGAGAGTGCTATGACTCTTTTTGCCAGCAGTAGACATAAGTCCAGGGCGGTAATTACCTTTCTAGACATAAGATGTCCATCAGGATATAACCCTAAAATAAAAAGTTTAGGGTCAAGAGCTAGTTGTGTACCCAATATAATATCCAGAGCTTGTTTAATCTCTTTCCAAAACCGTTGTACTTTATTGCATTCCCAGACACAGTGGAAAAACGTCCCTTTCTCCTCTCCGCACCTGAAACACAAGTCTGGGATATCACTATTATACTTATTAAGCTTTTCTGGAGTCACATACGTCCTCATTAGCCAATTATATTGCAATACTTTGAGACGAGTACTGGTAGTTTGTGTTTGTGCTTCAGCACATGCCTCCTCCCAGTCTTCGGAGGATAAGTCCTCCTGTAAATCTTCCCTCCAGGCATTAAGTTTTCCTAAAGAAGATTCAGGGGAACCCTCTACTAACATATTATATAATTTGGAGATTATTCCCTTTCCAAAGCAATCTCTTTTCATTTCTGTTTCCAAAGTGGAAAACGGAGGGATTGACAAACACTGATTTTGAGATGATCTAATAAAGTTTCTCACTTGTAGATATTTAAATCGATGTTTGCATGGGATATCATACTTGGAAATCAACTCCTCAAATGACATCAAAATCTCACCCTCTGATCCCACGAGATCCCCTATTGTCTTTAAGCCTTTGTCAGCCCACTTCCTAAAACCAGGGTCTGCTCTGCCTGGAGGGAAAAATTGATTACCCCATATTGGGCTAAAGCGTGCGAAAGAGGTGGGTTCACCCAGGTATTTTTTAACCTGATACCAGATCATAATCATATTTCTGACTATAGGATTTTTTGTCTTTTTTTTTCAACATTTTGACTTTTGCTGAGTATAGGTACTGGGGAAGGGGAAGAGGTACTGAACTGTTTTCCATATTTGTCCAAGGCGGGGGGGATTTATCTGTAAAATAATACATCATAGTCCTCAATTGGGCTGCCCAATAGTACCAAAGTGGATTGGGACATTTGAGGCCTCCTCTTTCATACGGTAAGTACAAGAGTGATAAACGGAGCCTTGGTCGTCTATCATTCCACAAAAAACGTACAAAAATTGTCTTCAGGTGTGAAAATAAGTGTGAATTTATTTAATATTAATTTCTAATATCAGCTGAAGTTTGCTGGAGCCACACCTGTAAAGCTGCTGGTCACGATATCGGTTTGGTTATCTGGTGAGACGGAAACATGAAGATGAAACCAGGAGATGTCCTTACTAAATCATCAGAGCTGAACAGGTGATGGAGAAACAGGTTTACCTTTTAGGTGACATGAATGAGTTGAAGGGAAGTTATGAACTGTTTCTGAGAGACAAATAACACCAGGATCCTTTTCTAAATAGCTGACAGCTGGTAACTGTGCAGGGGCGGGTCTAGGAAAGTTTTGCCAGGGGGCCAGGTAGGGCATTAACAGGGAAAGGTGGGGCACAAAGAAATACTTTTCTTTCTTATTCTCATTTAAAATATCTAGCTTTTATTAAATAATTGTCTAAATCTTACAACCAAAGTTTTTATCTGATGTAAAATGTATAGAAATCATACATATACCAACAAGACAGTGTACATCACTGTCACAACAGCATTTGTTTTCATTCAAAGGCTTTATGGCTTTAATACCTGGTGGGCCGGTCTCTAGTCAAAATGCCCGATTTTCTGTCCCAGTCCAGCCCTGCAGGTTAATACTGGCAGTCTCACCATGCCAGCTGACTGTATTTCATCATCAGCCAGTGTTGTTCTTTATCAATATTACCAAAGTTTACCATAAGGCAGCATAGAAAGTATTTACTTGCTTTCAGGTTTTATTCAAATGTTAGTCTTTTCAGTTGTTTCCCCACTTTTTTCGTGTTTCAAAATCAAACACCAGTTTGTGAGAAGATTATCTTCTTTTTTTAATAGGCAGATAAAATTTTACATTGGAATTGGCTAATTTGTCAATTGTTTGTTACAAATGTTCGTATTTTAATATTCAAAAATGTTTTTGCCCAAAACATATGTGCACTATATGTCAGTAAAAATACTATGCAAATATTGCTGTCCTTGAATGCTGAGTAAACACTGACAAAGCACTGATTGTATCTCTTGTACTTTATCAACACAGTATCTAAAAACTTTGCACCGTAGTGGTTAAAATCTCATTCTAATAAGAGTTAAAAGCGCATTCGGTTATTAGGTTTATAGGGTTATTGAATTATGGTTAACGGTTGGTAGAATTTTTTTTAAACATTATCTGCCAATTACATCTGCCACCCTTCTCCAAATCTGTGCCCCTACCTGGCCCCCCCAACAAAAATTTTCTAGACACGCCACTGCAAATATCTGTCCGCGTCAGGTCCCAAACGAACACTGTGTAAATTCTTTCACCTTTTTTTTTTTTTTTTTTTGCTTGTCCCATTTGGTTCTTTTTTTTAAACTCTTTATTTTGTACTTTTTCCTTTGTATTACATACGGACAAGACAATAATAATAATAACACAACAACAAACACACAAAAAAAAAAAAAAAAACCACGAGAGGTCCCGCCCTATAAGGCTGACTGAGACTTATAAATTATCCATTTTGTCCACTGTTTTCGGTGTTTGTCAGATTTCAGTCTCAGAGTGTAAGTCATTTTTTCCATTGTATATATGTCCTCGATTACGTCCATCCAGTCTTCCAGTTTTAAAGGATCGCTTTTCAGCCAATTCTTTGTTATCACCTTTTTGCTTGACAACAACATAATCTTAAACAAATACCAGTCCTCCTTTTTTACATTTTCCCATATTCCAAAATACATTACTCGTGCCTCACACAGTACTTCATACCCCAGCACCTTCGTCATTGTTGCCGCGATTCTTTCCCAATATGATTTAATATATTTACACTTCCAAAACACATGTGAGTGATTGGCGTTCCAGTCTCCGCATAATCTCCAGCATTGTTGGGGTGTTTTCAACTGCTTGCTTTTGATATATGGAGTAATAAAAAACCTAATCACATTTTTCCAGCCATATTCTCTCCATCGTCTAGAGCTAGTGGAGTTATGCTGTGTGAGACATAAGGATCGCCAATCATCCTCTGACAACTCAATTTGTAGTTCCGATTCCCACTTTTGTTTAATATATAATGTTTCATTCCTATTCGAATTTTGTAGGCCATCATATAATTTCGACAGAATTCCTGATGGAAGATTTTTATATGCACCTGTTATTGTTCCTATTATACGATTTCTTTCTCTCGAGAGCTTCTTTCTAATTTCTGTATTGTAAAAGTGTCTTAATTGAAAGTACCTAAATAAATCTGATTTATCCAATCCGAATTGTTTCTGTAGATTCTCAAAAGATTTAAATGTTGTCCCATCTATTAATGTACACATTGCTGTAATTCCTTTATTGACCCATCTTAAAAATGTACTATCCCATTGTCCACTTTGGAATTTTCGAGAGTATGCAGGCCAAATCAGCAATTTACAATCTTCTGTAATTCTATATTTCTTCATTATTGTCCACCAGAGTTTAATAGTAAATTCAGTGATGAGATTTTTGTTCGTGGGCTGGGTAGTTTCTTCTCCCAATCTTGCTTGTGGATGACATGATAGGCAATAATTTAACTCTATATGCTTCCATTTTGAAGTATATTCTGATGAACACCAGTAAACAGTATATCTCAGCTGGGCTGCATAGAAATATTCCTTGAAATTCGGGAGGGCAAGTCCTCCTTTTTCTTTTCCTGATTGGAGTATTTTAAATCTTATTCTTGGCTTTGTCCCTTTCCAAATAAATCTACTAACTAATTTATCCCATTTACCAAACTGTGCATCTGTTATTTGGACTGGTAATGAGGTGAATAGGTACAATAACCGGGGAAGCACATTCATTTTTATTACCTCTATTCTTGAGCTAAGGTCCTTGACAAGCGGAGCCCATTTAATCAGATCTTTTTGGATTGTGTTACTAAACTTCACATAGTTTGCCTCGTATAAAGTACTTGTATCACTAGTTAAATAGACACCTAAGTATTTGATCTTATCCCATTTGGTTCTTTAGCCGTCAGAATTGTTGTCTGAAGGCCAACAAGGATACCCAATGGATTTACCTTACCAAGTGGATCATCACGGCCTTGCCGTATTGGTCCATTTGATCGACCTTTGTTGTTATTATTTATTTTATTTTGTTTTCAGTTGTTACAGACGGGACAGAGGGGGAAGAGGGACAATGAGAAAAGAAGCAAAGTCTGGAACCATTTCAATCTTATTGACAAAACAAAGGCAGAGTGTAAGAAAAGGATATCATATAGGGCTCCACAAACAACATGCACAGGCACCTGAGAACTGTCCACCCATCAGTGCAATGGGAAGATAAAACGCAGTCAGTTGAGTGTGATATTAACATTTCTAGATGCCAACTTTTCCCTTAATTAAAGATCTGGGCGTCCCCCCCCCCCCCATATTTTAATTTATATTTTATTGTGTTGTGGTTTGCAGTGTTTTGTGTTGTTTCACTTTAATTTGTTTAAAAGGAAAAAGCTGAAAATTTAAGTACTTAAGAGTTGAAATGTAAATAGTTGGTTTTTGTATTTTATAATTTATTTATTACATTTTATGTGGAGTGAATAAACAAAAGTATATTTACATGTTTTGTTTTTGGTTACTGATTAAAGGTGTTGGCCTCCAAATCTGCTGCTTACCAATTTAAATGCGATGATGATAACAGCATTTTTTTTCTCATTAAATTCCTTGAATTTCCTCTAATAGTGACTGACCTTTTTTTTTTAGCTCAAGTGCTGAAATAACTGGCCTTTTGTGAATCCTTCAATTTAAAAAATTGCTTTGTTGTTTTAGTGCTTTTGAGCCACTCCTGTGTCCTGTTAAAGTTACCTCAATACACTGCAAACTCAGTGTGGTGAGAAGAACAACACACAAGGGTGGTGATAGAGAGCTGAAATGAGTACCAATCAGCAAAATGGCATTCAGGTTGGTTATACTTAATAGACTGAAATGTGGTTCAAATCATTAAAAAGCTGGTTTATTAATATGTATTAACCCAAGAAGTTGCCACAGAACATCATCTGCCTCCATTTCACCCACCTCCTTCTTCCACATTAACCTTCTGCATGTCCTCCTTCACTACATCGATGAATCTTCTCTGTGGTCTTTCCATTTTCATCCCACCTGGGAGCTCCAATTTTAACATCTTTTGTTCAGTGCATCATCTGTCCTTTGTCTGTACAGGTCCTGATCATTACACTCGAGCTGTACTGAGCTGATGTACTAATTTCTAGTTGTGTCTCTCCAGGCCACTCCCAGCAAACTTGTTAACATCTTCAATTCTGCCACCTCCAAAGCAACCTCCTGTCGTGACATTCAACAAACATGATTTCCTGCACGATCTGGGTGTCTTTTAATACCTGACAGTGAGAGCACAGGGAAAAATGTAACTTACATCTGAAAACTGCCAGGCCATACTTGTCCTCAAGAAACCTCAAGGGTTCAGTTATAGCTACCTGGAGCTTTAATTTAACATATTCAATTCATAATTTTTATTCTGTTTCTGCATACGTCACTTTTTGTCATAGGCTTTCTTTGTTACAGGAAAGATGTTAGCAAACAGTGAATTCAATATAGTTTTAGTCTGCTGAAATTACAATTTAAACTTTGGAGCTAATAAGCAGACACACACAGGCTCTAATCATTCATTTGTCTCACTACATCTCCCAAGTGAATACGACATCGATAGAGACCCTCCATTGCTGCATGTGCTATGTGCAAATGCATTTGTGTATGTGGACGCACGTGCTGTATGTGTGTGCTTATGCATTCCCAGTGTCACATCTATGTTAACAACACATTTATTCTGACTGTACACAATAATGACTGATTAATTATTCCCATCTCCAATTACCATTCCATTACTGCCACACATGCACACACACAAATGTAGAAAACACTTTCATGTCATGATGACTAAGTGCCAGCAGTGGTTCTATGCCACTTTCTGGGGCTAATTGAGGTTAATGAATGTAAATGGTAAGTAAAAACACATTAACTAGAATAATTAAGAGTACCATAAGTTTGCTGGAAACACCACAGGAAATTACACAACCTATCAAACATGATTTCCTCCCGCTCTGTCAGAGACTGAAATATGTGTCTTGATTGAAAATTTATTTTGGCCATAAAAATGTAGTGCCGCTGAATTTGTTTCCTTGTTTTTACACCTCACAGATAACCCTGGAAGAGATGAACAGACTGTATGAGAGTGAGAGATAAAGAGATGTATGAAGAAAGTATCACAAAATGGGGGGGGGGATCAAGACAGAGAAAGAGCCTGTAAGTTAGGTAAACAGACAGGAGGTGAAAGGAGGCAGGGGAGACACATGTTAGTCAGGGGGAATCCTGCACATCACCCTGCATAAGGAGTGCAAACCTGACACTCACAAGCTGCACACCAGGCCTGGAGACAGCCTGAGAAAAAAAGATAGAAGAGGCCGAGATCACAATCATTCAGATGCTCGGGAGACAATCAGGCAAGCCAACTGGACTACTCAGGTGAACCACTGAAAAGAGAACTGGAGAGAGGATTGTAATTTTCTATTAATGTGTGAATGTCACCAATTAAGCTTGATTTGATGTAATCTAAAATAGCGTGACTCCTGGAGAGATTGTATTTGAAAGTATCAAAACAGCAAAAAAGGTAAAATAGTAAACAAAAGATGGAGTAGTTGTAGTTTCCTATGGAATGCAATTAACAACAAAAAAGCAGTCTTTCTATCAAAAAGACATATACATTGCAAGTTATAAGAATGAGCATTGCACAATATGTAAGCTTACTTCATTTGGTACAGTGAAACTAAATTTTGGCTGCACAGATCCCTTTTTTACAGCTCTGTTTTTCTGTGCCAAAAGACTTACGTATCTGCTTTTTCTTCCAATAGAAGCTGGATTTATGTGTAAAATGTAGGACTGAGAGAATGACCCTGAATTGGACAAGCTGTTAAGAAAATGATGTATATTTTATATATAATAACATGCTGTATACTGCTGTTTGAGCCAAGTCTTATAGATCAGCTGCTGCGACTGATTATTTATTAATATTACTGCCCCATCTATCATGGCAAAAAGGACTAAAAAGCGTTCTTAAAAACCTCTCAGCCAGGAAAATTCACAGAGTTGTCTGTCCAGCTGTCCAAAGTTCTCATGGAATCAGAGCTCTCCAAGCACAAGGTTATCAGACTTTCACAGGACAAAAACAGCGGATCCCACTGATTTATTCACGGCTTTTACTTTTGTAAATAGGCCATTATGCACTACTGTCTTCACACCTGCTCCACCACTTGTCATTACTGAGCAAGCAAAGCGACCCAAAAGCAGACTCTAAAGATTAAATAGAAAATCCCCTTTAATAGTGGGTGGTGAGCAGTTCAAAATACAAAATCTGATAAAGAGGAAACACAAACTAAACTGCCAGGTAATACAAAGGGAAGACATATATCACCAAAAGGACAAAGTAAAAAGGGAAAATACACAAACACAGAGGGTAATCAATTGGAAACAGCTGGGAAACAAGACAAAGGCAAGCATAATCAGACAATTGGCTAGAAGGGAAGTAGAACCAAAGAAAAAACAACTTTTACCAAAATAAAACAGGAACTAACAGATGCCAGCCATACCCGGATAAAAGCATACCTGAGGCAAGCTTTCCGGAGTGCACTAGTCTTTGCCTTGGTGGCACCAGCCATTTTAGCCAACCTGGTTTTCCATTTTAGGATGAAACCTCTTCTCACCCACACTCTGTTATTCATCTCTGTTTTTATGTTGCGGCCTTTGAGCCAGGTCGTAACATAAGTGGGGGCTCGTCCGGGATCTTTGGACATTTTAGTGGAGACTGAATGTCAGTTTGTTTTGCTTTTAAGTGGGTGAGTGATGGTGGTCACTGTAATTGTGCAAACTCCCTTTAGTAAGTGTGTTTCAGCTGGGTGGCTGTGCTGCCCTTCCATCGAAGCACTTGTTTGTTGTTTTGCTTTATTGTTTTAGTTTATTGTGTTTGGTGGCTATCCTGGGTGGGGGTACGCTTCAGAGTTTGGTAGGAGACTATATCTCTGGTCTGCTGCCTGCTCTCGAGTTCGCGTTTAAAGTTGCCTCGAGCCTGGTACACCACTGAAGACTAGGGTAGGAAAAGTAAGGGTTTTGTTGTTTTTATTGTTTTAGGCTGGGAGTTGCACATAGTAAATCAGTGGCACCAAACTCGGTAGGAGGTTTGAGACCATTCATGATTATGGTCTGTAGCTGTGGCGGGTAGGCTGTTTTTAAGTTGGCATTGTGTGTACGCCATGTGTGTGCATATGTCAGTGTTGATGGATGCTAATGAGATCCTTGTGAGGTGAGTGTTTTTGTGATGTGACCTTTTAGTGTTGTGGGGAATATGGCTATTTTGTTGGATCACTTGTGAGTGTTGTTGGCCAGGTGATGGCAATAACACTGTGGGGTGCTGAGCCACCCTTGATGTGATCATTGTGTGGCCATAGCTCTCCAGTTTGTGGTTGGTCACTAGTGTGCTTGATTTACTGAACTTTTTGGATTAAAGTAACTTGTTGTGGTATAGGGCCACTTGTATGTGACTGTTTGTGTGGTGGAGACAACAGATCACTTGTGATTATTTGTTGCTACATTTGGTTTTGTGTTGTAGCAGATCAGGTAATCATTTTGGGTTTGTGACTGTTGTGCTCCTTTGTGTTGGTCACATGTTACTTTTTGTCTGTTCAGTGTGGCAACTTCAAATCCTCATGCCCATCCATGCTTAGAGATGCCAACTATAACGTGAATACTGTGCTTCTGTTAGCTTTAACTTTTATTCCAGGTTTGTGGGTCAAGGAACTGAAGGCTTCAGAGGGGCTTTTAATAAATTTAAGGGTCCTAGAGGAACCCTTTTAAGGGAGGAGGTGTTACGTCCCTCTGCAGCTTCTAATCGTCTCAGTGTTTTCAGCTGGTGCTAATTGGCCACACCTAGTCAGGTGTGGATAAAAGCATACCTGAGGCAAGCTTTCCGGAGTGCACTAGTCTTTGCCTTGGTGGCACCAGCCATTTTAGCCAACCTGGTTTTCCATTTTAGGATGAAACCTCTTCTCACCCACACTCTGTTATTCATCTCTGTTTTTATGTTGCGGCCTTTGAGCCGGGTCGTAACACCCATACACACACCAACTTTACACTAAAGGAAACACAAAGGAGGCCAGGAAATTAACACGAAACCTCTGCCTCAGGATCTCTTACCCGGACACTTATGAAAGTACATGAAACATACAACATAGTTCATACAACACCAGCTAAGTCAGCAGTTCCCAAACTTTTTTTGTTTTACAGGAAAACTGTTGCCTCCCCCCCCAAACATCCTCCAACCACACACACCCATATTTTGCTCCACTGTGGTTTATTTCACACCTCAAACATTTAGTAAACAATTAAGCAAATACAAGTAATCTGCAATAAATTACAGGTAGGAAGAAAGTAAACTACTAACTCTTTTACGCTACGTCCACACTTACGCGGGTATTTTTGAGAACGCAGCAGTTTCGTCCACACGTAAACAAGGTTTTGAATCACCGGAAACGGAGATTTTTTAAAACTCCTTTTTTGCGTTTACGTGTGGACGAGGAATACAGAGTTTGTCACGCAACGTCAAAGGTATGTGCCTTTTTTTCACGTCATGCTGTTATTGTTATTGTTTGCATGAGATGAATTGCAGAATAGCAGACAGACACAAAATACTGTTAATCTGACTATCTTCCGGTTTTACACGCTTACACACACACACGCCGTTACTGTCCCTCCATTTAGAAAGGCAGAGGCGTCACGGTATAATTATTTTACGTGTAGTTGTTTTTTTCCTGTGTAATAATATTCAACATTGCTATCAATACATTTTTCAAAAAAATGCCTCTCTGTGCAAAATGGGTTCAAAAACATAAACAACTGTGGGATACTGTTTGTCCGTGATTTGAACCGGGGGAACAAATCGTGGCAGGATCAGCCTGATATTATTTGTATCCCACTGTAACGTTACTGTATAAAGAGCAAACGTCTCCAGGAGCAGTTAGTCATTACAAGTGTTTGTGAACTAAAAATCAAGAATGTGGGATACGAGCCCAGCGCGTCCTCCCGACCAGTGTTGGGACTAACGCGTTATTAAGCAGTAACTACGTTATTATTGTGGTAACGAGCACGGTAACTAGTTATTATGCCAAAATCAGGAACGCGTTAGTCGTTACTGGGATTTAGATAGGGTTGTTACTCGTTACTTCGTGTGGTGGCTATCACGGAGCTTCCACAGATTCAGTAACATTAGCAAGGGGTGGAGGCCATCAGGTGGATGAGAGAAAGGGGAGGCAGAAGGAAGAGAGACCCGAGGCGGCCGCCTGTCCCAGTGTGAACTGAAGTTCAGGTAAGAAGTTATGAACTGCAGTCTCTCTGGGTCAGATATAAACCAAGTTTAGGTGGAGTTTATTTTTGTTATTCTGACTTTTTACGTACTGCGTACTAGCTAGCATGACGGAGTTTCTATACAGCTGGGTGGGTGCAGTGTTGCCAACTTAGCGACTTTGTCGCTATATTTAGCGAGTTTTCAGACCCCTTAGCGACTTTTTTCCTAAAAAAAGTCGCTAAAAAAACGACGTGAAAGCACGTATTGCTTTTACTCTCAACAACCAGCGGGTGCTGTAACGCAGTCAGTTCTTCTTTTACTCTTTTACTCTTATGCTGTTTTGTGGATCACAAGGTTTAAAACTACTTATAAACACACACACAAAGTAACTCTACCAGAGTGCCTATTTCGGGTCACTTTTGCCGGTCCAAGCCCGGGTAAAGGAGCAGGGTTGGAATTGTGACATTAAAAAAAACAATAATTGCTAAAAGAAATTTAATTTGTAGTTCTAAATAAACTCTAAATGCATTTAGGACGTTTTTTACTCATTTTATGTCTCTTCCACGATGTTATTTCTCTCTCCAGCAACATAGGTTACAATTAGATTAGCATGACCAATTATGCAAATTAGGCAATGACGTCATTTAAATGAACTTTATTTTGTTCATAAGGTTAATTATTAGTTGCCAACCGTCCCGTAAAAAACAGAATCGTCTCGTATTTAGAGAAAATATCACACGTTTCATATTGAGGTGAAAAGGAATAGTTTGTCCCGGACTTCAGCTACAATGAAAAAGACACAAAGCTGGAGTCAAAGGAGCTTGCAAAGAAAAGCGTCTGGACTTCTTTAAGTTGCTTGAAGACGTTTCACCTCTCATCCGAGAAGCTTCTTCAGTTCTAATGTCAAATGGTGGAGAGTCCCAGATATAAACCTAGTGGGAGTGACCCCCCACAGAGGGACAAAAGGACCCCCTGATGTCCAAAATGTGAACATTGGCATCCTCGAAAGAGTGTCCTTTATCCTTAAGATGCAGATGGACTGCTGAGTCTTGTCCTGTGGAGGTGGCTCTTCTGTGTTGTGCCATGCGCTTGTGAAGTGGCTGTTTGGTCTCTCCAATGTAGAGGTCTGAGCATTCCTCGCTGCACTGTACAGCATACACCACCGTCTTCAAGCAACTTAAAGAAGTCCAGACGCTTTTCTTTGCAAGCTCCTTTGACTACGATGACCTGGATGACTGAGAACCTTCACAGACACACAAAGCTGGAGTTATTCTGTGTTTGCTGCACAGCTGCCTCTTCTTCTCTCATTCTCTCCCCTTCCTCTCCTGTTTCTACTTCAATCATGAAACTGATCAATGATCAGCTGATCGGCTTTTCTTTTTCTATTTCTATTTTTTTTTCTATTGGTAGGTGGCACAGTGCACTTGTGGCAAGTAAGCAAGCTAGAAGACTGGCAAAGTTATGGAAGCAACACATTAACAAGAGAATTCTGAGTAAAACCAAAGTTACTTTCCCTAATAACTAGTTACTTTGAAAATAACTTGAAGTAACTCAGTTAGTTTTGATAGAAGTAAGTAGTAATGTAACTAAGTTACTAATTTAAGTAACTTACCCAACACTGCTCCCGACGCAGGGAAAAGCAGTAATGCAGGGGAGACCTACCTCGGCCTTGTGCAGGTGAAGCCAAAAAGAAGATATGCTTCACCATATTTTCTAGTCTTTGGCTTAGAGTGAAGTTGGTTTCGAAACATTCAGCGATGTTTCATCTCCTGCTTTGCGTTTGTGTGGACGTCCCGTGTCCAAGCTTTTTTTTTTTTCTCCCCTTTTCACACCACGCCCTCGGTGCAATGGTTCAACAAGGTTGATAACTAACTTTGCCCTTAGAATTAAAACACAGTATATTTAAACTGCTTTTCACCTGTCAGATATAAACCCTACTGTCTACTGGGTTAGCAGACTGAACAGCAACCATTACCTCTATTGATCAACATATTTGTGCCTATAGGCACGTGTGTTTTCAACTGTATTTGTGAATTTGTGTGTGTGTGCATGCAGCAATGTTTGTGAGACCTCCCGCCTGCTCTTCCATTGACTTTCACTTTGGCCGATACAGGATGTCAATTTATCAGTCGATTGAATATCTACCAGTCCTTTATTTATGACAACACTGGATGAAGTGTTGCTGCTCCTTTTTCTTCTTCTCTGAAGAGGTGTGGAGAGAGACAAGTGTGTGCATGTGTGGGGAGAAGGGGGGAGGGGAGGACAAGAGAGAAGCAAAAATCAATGTATTTTTACTGAAAGCTCTTGTGTAGCAGGAACACAGACAGGAAGGAAAGGGGCAGGACAGAGAAAGGGGAAGGGGTTCAGGGTAAGAAAAGCAGTCTGAAAGGAAAGGACAGAGGGTAGGAGCTTTTTTTATGTCTCCACTCGCTTTCGTACTACTCAGAAAAATGTCATACTGGTGTCTGCATTGGACTGGAGTATTTTTGCTGTAGTCCTACAAAGTGAAGCTTCGGCTACGTTCACACTGCAGGCAAAAGCGCATCAAATCTGACTTTTTCTGACCCTATGTGACCCATATCCAATCATGGTATGACAGTGTGAACAGCACAAATCCGATATTTTCAAATCCAATCTGGGTCACTTTCATATGTGTTACTGAATCCGATACATATCTGATGTTTTAGAAAGCAACTGCTGTTTGAACGGTCATGTTGCATTAAATCCGTCTTTACGTCACTGACACAAGACAGACGCCAATTATCAGCGCTGGAGAAGACATCGTGAACGCTTCCTGGCCATCCAGTGTAGATGTTAGTGAAAATGTTGGGAAGACAACGTTGGAGAAACGTGAACATTGTATTTGTACTGTATAATCTGCAGATTTTGACAGAAATCTGCAACTATCCTTTGAAGCACCACTCCTCTTTAAAACAGCAATAATGCAAACCTTCTGTAGATTTTCTGTATTTTTTTAGTTGTTATAAACATCTATAGATATTTTGCTTTTGTTTGTTTTTTTATTAACCATATGAATACTGATGGGGCTCATTGTACTTCAGCTTAAGAAAAACAAGTAATTAAAAAGATTTTATCATTTTAATTGCTTGCACCCTAAATGCTTACAGCATAGGAAATAGATAAACACAATGTAAATAACCAGTCCATTCATTATTAGGCATCTTTTTGTATTTGGTTTTGTTTTGTGTACTTACAGTGGTGTACAAATGGAGGAAGAGTGAAACAGCAGAAGAATTAAGAAAGGAACATAAGATGATATCTCAATTCATGTGTGTCTATTCAGAGTTGTGTGCAAGTAATCACATTTGTAAATATTTAAAAAAAAAAGTAAGGATGCATAGCTAAAAAGCAAGTTTTGTTTGAAGCACTGAAAATACACATAAGTCATCAGTCAACTCAACCAACTTTTCAATTGGCTGCCTTTTTTTGCTTTACTTCTGCCATGGCCAATATGCAAATGAGTGTGGACAATAATCCACAAGTGAGTTTGTTGGTAAATTGTGGGTTTTGTTATCTCCGAGCTGAGGCTCAAAGGTTGAGGTTATACCGTGTTACCTAGAACCAGGGTTGCAGAAGTTAGCGATATAAGCGTGATAATGGACAGCTGCTAGTGGTGGCTGGCACATGCAAGGCAGGCATATGTGGGCATACTACATCCATTTAAAGGATCTGCTATATTTATATTTTTCAGTAGTTGTCATAACCAGTGTTGGGTAAGTTACTTTAAATTAGTAACTTAGTTACATTACTAGTTACTTCAAAACAAAAACTGCAGTCGTGGTGCTTTCGATTGTACTCAGAACTCGGAAATTCTGCCTTCTGAATAGGAAGATGTAGGTAACACCAGACTGAAGATGAGCTGCATACAGAGCTGGACTGGGACAAATAAATCGCCCGGGCATTTTGACTAGAGACCGGCCCACCATTACAGGAAAAATCATAAAGCCTTTGAATGAAAATACCGTAATTGTCGGGCTATAAGCCGCTACTTTTTGCACAAGCTTTGAACCCTGCGGCTTTTAGTCAGGTGCGGCTTTTCTATGGATTGTCCATGATTTTTGTCATATCATAAGACGATTTGTTTTGTTTGTTCCGCTGTTGTACGGCACTACGTTGCCTGGCGGAAGGATCGGGGTTCAAGAGTGGTATGTTAGTCACATGTCCGTCCGCCAGGCAACGTAGTGCCGTACGAAGTAGCGTGAAAAACAAACTTCAAAGTAGCGCTACGCGTTCAGCTGGAGTCGTGGATGATGAGCGGCGATAAACTTGCGAAAAGCAAGTTATGCCCAACTCCACCGGTGGATTCTGACAGCGTGGAAAAGTGTGAAAACATCCACGATCACCAACGGATTTTGAAGGGCTGGACTGCTGCATGATGGAGAGGAGGACACCGCCACGGCCCTTCTGAGGGTGTTCAACTCTGACACTGACAATGAGGATTTCTTTGGTTTTGAAAGTGACAACGAAGGAGAGAAGCGGAGAGTGGATGACGAAGCCATCCTGAGCCTGTTTGTATCCGACACTGGAGGAGAGGACTTTGGTGGTTTTAATGCGCAGGAAGAAGAGAAAGATGGTGGTGAATGACTGACTTTTCTTCTTGTTAAAGCTGTGTCACTGCACCTGAGCCTAAAAGGTAGTCCAAATCTATTTTTCTGGTGTGCTATAGGTTACTGTTATGTACTACATTTGCAAATATGTACCCATAACTTGTTTTTCAAAATATTAATAAAAGGGGTGTGTCTCCAAACAGCCATCTCTTTCCTGACAATTCCCTTTGTGCATATTCTCTTACATATGATAAGTCAACATTGAAACACCTGCGGCTTTTAGTCAGGTGCGGCTAGGATTTTCCCCTGATTTTAGCTTGTGCGGCTAATATTCAGGTGCGCTTTGTAGTCCGGGAAATACGGTAAACACTCTTGTGACAGTGATGTATACTGTTCGGATGGTATATATGTATCAATCTATCAATTGTTTGTTGCAAGACTCAGATAATTATTTTTTTTAAAAGTGAGACATTTTAAATGAGTATAAGAAAGTATTTCCTTGTGCCCCCCTTTCCCTTTTAATGCCCTACATGGACCCCTGGCAACACTTTGCTAGACCCGCCCCTGCATAGTTACCAGCTGTCAGCTACTTAGAAAAGGATCCTGGTGTTATTTGTCTCTCAGAAACAGTTCATAACTTCCTCATAACTCATTCATATCACCTAAAAGGTAAACCTGTTTCTCCATCACAGCTCTGATGATTCAGTAAGGACATCTCCTGGTTTCATCTTCATGTTTCCCTCTCATCACATAACCAAACCGACATCATGACCAGCAGGTTTACAGCTGTGGCTCCAGCAAACATCAGCTGATATTAGAAATTAATATTAAATAAATTCTAACAACAGCTGATCAAGCTTAAAAGTGCTGCTGTTTTTTACCGCGACATCCGTTGGTTTCCTCTTTCTGGCGCAAAGTGGGCGATAAACAAACAAGAGAGAAAAGCCGATCAGCTGATCATTGATTAGTTTCATGATTGAAGTAGCAACAGGAGAGGGAGGGTGAGAGGATGAGAGAAGAAGAGGCAGCTGTGCAGCGTAAACACAGAATAACTCCAGCTTTGTGTCTTTTTCATTGTAGCTGAAGTCCGGGACAAACTGTTCCTTTTCACCTCAATACGAAATGCGCAATATTTTCTCTGAATACGAGATGATTCCGTTTTTTACGGGACGGATGGCAACTCTAATAATTAACCTTATGAACAAAATTAAGTTCAACATCAGTAACATAGCACCCACCCAGCTGTATAGAAACCCTGTCATGCTAGCTAGCACGCAGTACGAAAAAGTCAGCATAACGAAAATAAACTCCACCTAAACTTGGTTCATATCTGACCCAGAGAGACTGCAGGTCATAATTTCCTACCTGAAGTTCAGTTCACCTGACACTCTCGGACCAGCCCATATGGAAAAGATATATATAAATCTTATAAAGTTTGTATCTGTCTTGTGTGAAACTTGTATGAAAAGCATATAAGAGTGAAAACAGATATAAGATCCCTTGAAAAATTATATAATGAAACTTGTATGTTTTGGATACTTACTAAAACAATGTATGAAAGTAATGCGAAAGTGGCCACTTTCATGAGTAAATCATGTAACCCTTATATGATTTACTCATGAAAGTGGCCACTTTCATGAGTAATCACATATAAGTTTTTACTATTTCTTTTCCATATGGGAACGGCCGCTTCGGGTCTCTCCTCTTGCCTCCCTTTTCCTTCATCCACCTGCTGGCCTCCACCACTTGCTAATGTTATTGAATCTGTGGAAGCTCCGCGATAGCCACCACACGAAGTAACGGATAACGAGCCTATCTAAATCCCAGTAACGAGTAACGCGTTCCCGGTTTTGGCATAATAACTACTTACCGTGCTCGTTACCACAATAATAACGTAGTTACTGTAACGCGTTACTTAATAACGCGTTAGTCCCAACACTGGTCATAACTAGCTAGTATTGGAGCAAAACAAAACAAATTAAAAAGAAAACAGATGGCTACAGCTATGATTGGTCATCTTATGGTTTACTGAGCAAGTTTTAAATGAAGTGGCTAAAATAGTTAGCTAAAAAATTCACTGTACAACAATCAGTGAAGGATTTGATATCTACCTGGATGCCATGGTGGCCGTTTATGTGTGTTAAATATGTTCTTAGGATAGCACCAAATCACAACAATAGTCACCTTAAGATGCTTCATAGTGTAAGACAAATACCTTACAATAATAGAGAGAAAACAACAATCAAACAGCCCCTTGTGTTCTGGTCAAGCACTTGGTGATAGTGAGAAGGAAAAACTCAGTTTTTAACCCTTGTATGGTGTTCGGGTCTGTGAGACCCGTTTTCAGTTTTTTTCAAAAGAAAAATTAAACAATTATTTTTTCAACCTGAAATTCATTGGCTTTGGCTTATTTTCTGTGAAGAACATAAATCCGAACTAATTTTCAATGACCTCATACTGTACCTCCCCCCACGCATTTACATTACATACAAGGTGTTCGGGTCCACTGGACCCAGGTCTAATAAAAGTGTTGAAAGTGTAGGTCCTGTGTTCCCACACTCTGTCTTCCTCCTTTCTGGTGCTGCTGATAGTGTTTTCTTCCCGTCCTGCTCCCGCACAAAGTTGCAACATTGTTGAAAATTCAACTATCAACACGTCTGCTCTTACATTCCCACACATTTTACCCTCTTTCTTTAGGGATCCAAATTTTATTTTCTCATACCCTGTCCCACCTGCAAATTAGGGGCATAATACTATAAATAAGACTTTGCCAGTGTGGTTCTTTATCACAACTGATCAAGATGGCAAAAGATTATCTGCTGCGAGGGCCATTCAATTGATTTTGGAAGAGAGAGGAGCTTCTGATGATGATGTTGACAAAGAGGTTTCAGAATATTTCACATTTCTGAGTCTGACAGTGACTTTGAAGAAGAGGATGAGGTTGAGCACCATTTAGTAACAAAACGAAGACGAGTACCCCATCTGCAGCCAGCTCCAGGACCAGAACAAGCCCACCAGACAGCAAGTGAAGAAATATGGATGTCAATAACTGGTGAAATTGAATGGTCTTCTTGCCCAAGAAATGAGCCACCCTGCAGAGCTGCTACTGTGATAAGCCAGGGCCAACACGGCTGACAGTTACTCATGTGCAGGACATTAAGTCTTCATTTGAGCTTTTCATCCCAGATTCCATCCAGAAAATTATTCTGGATTGCAGTAATCTAGAAGGAAGGTGTGTTTTTGGAGAGAGGTGGAAGGAGATGGACCAAATCCATCTAAGAACCCCAAAGGCCTACTTTGGGGTTCTTATCCTTGCTGGAGTCTTCAGGTCCAAAGGGGAATCCACAGAATGCCTGTGGGATGCAGAAACCGGCAAGAACCTTTCCATGCATCAATGTTTCTGGAAAACTTCAACAAAATTTCCAGGATTATCCGTTTTGATAACCGAGACGACAGACCAGCTCGACGGCAGAGAGACAAGCTAGCTGCCATCAGGACAGTGTGGGATAAGTGTGTGCACCACCTCCCCTGTTTTACAACCCTGGGCCTAATGTCACCATTGATGAGCAGCTGATCCCATTTAGTTGTGAAACACATTGCTTCACGTGTAAATGTGTTGTGTCTTTCCACTCACTCCACTTGATTATAACTGATTTTTTTTATAACATTTTATATAAAAGAAAAACGAGAAGCACATTAATTCATAAATGTGATCTAATAAAGGTAAAGGGAAAAAATTAACCATGTTTGCTGTTCATATGGCTTGTAATTGGGATGAAGTCAACATCTGTTGAGTAATTTAACATAAAATTGTTTGATAGTGTTAATTTGGAAAGCCAAAACTCTAGCGGGTCCACCAGACCCATGAACACTGGCTGAGTAACAAAAATACGAACACCACACAAGGGTTAAAGGAAGAAAGGACTAAAGTCACACTGTGAAAGAGAGCCAGAGATCATATTTCATTTTCATTTTCAAGTTTCACAGGTGTAGTTTCATAGTAGTGAGTGAGCCTTTGCAGACAAGTCAGCATCTTCCATGCAAACTGTGAGAACTGTTAAGTTCTCTGGGTCACCATATAGTTCTTATTTTGGAAGATCAAAGCTATTACACTGACCATAATCATTTAACATTTTTAAACACCTCCATCTTTTATGATCCTGTGAAATATCCTGAGCTCACAATTTGACTTGGCTTCTGCGATATTTGCAGCCCTACATACCTAAGTAAAACCTGCCTTTTTTCCTATAGTAAATGTAATGAATAATAATCATTGTTGTTGTTATTATTATTAATAATAATAAGCAAATCATCCAATCACATGGCAGCATGTAGACATGGTCAAGACAATCTGCTGAAGTTCACTCCAAGTATCAGATTAGGGAAGAAAGGTGAATTAATTGACATGTGCCATAGCATGGCTGTTGGTGCCAGACAGTCTGACCTGAGTATTTCAAAAACTGCTGATCTATTGGGATTTTCGCACACAATCATCTCTAGGGTATGCATAAAATGTTTATTAAAAAAAAGAAGCTATGACATGAGCTATGCCATTTACAAGTAGCTCTTGTAAATGGCAGAGGTCAGACGGGAACTGCCAGAAATCAATACGCAGCCCTAGTAAATACTCTAAAATAATACAGAGAAAACCCCAATAACAAATGATTCCTTTTCAGCAAGCCCTTTGCAAAAGAAAAACTGGGAAGGAAAACCTCCCTTTTAACAGGAAGAAACCTTCAGCAGCCACCTGCCACGACCGGTTGATTTTTCTACCAATGTTCCCTCTAAGCTGTGCACGTACGCACTGCTGGCACGGTCTCTGCACACAGAAAATCTGCGTTGTGCACAGAAAAAAAATCTAACCTGAATTGAAATTAAAATTAATACTTTAACAATTCTTTTTTGCAGTGTTAGTGTTAGTCGGTAAGTGACTGGCTGCTCCCATATGGGATTAGAACGATGCCACCTTATCCCATAGTCCAGCCAATAATGCAATCCACATTCGTATATACGCAGCTAATCAACGTCGTTGACAGGCTATGAAAGCGTCCTTATGTGCTGACACCAGTGTTTTAGCTAGCGAAGCGGCGTGGCTGATGTGGAGTGAAGCCACGTTAATGACAACGTGTACAACTATTGGAGATGTGAGCAGGACAGACGGAACAATTGACGGAAAAAGTGTGGACTTTATACCAGTTTTTAAATTGTGTTGATAGGCCACGTAAAACCAGAGTTATGATAAAAATATCTGCAATGTTTGGTTTTCTTCCTGAATATTATCGTTGCTTATATTTACTCATCAAATTTGATGCAGAACAGCTGATTGTTCTGTAAACAGTTTGAAATGTTTATTTAAAAAAACGCCCTGGCTGCATTTTTAGGTAAACAGCTGCAAAAAACTTTGTTGTTTGCATAACTCAGTTACTTTTTTGAAGAAGTAACTATATAATTAATTGCCCAACATTGGTCATTATATGCTGTATTTTGCAGACAGAGAGTTACGGGACTCTCTCCCAGACCACAGACTCATACTCATAATACAAGTCAGAGCTTTATTTAAAAAAAAGAAAAAAAAAGAAGAAGGAAAGTTTTGTTTTCAAAATTAGAGTTCAAGTTATTTTTATTTTTTTATTTTTACAAAATGTTAACATACTACACAGGTCAACAAGATTCTTTTTGAAATTTTCATCGTAAGTGGGCTAAAGCAGTTAATTAAAAGTAGTCTAACATAAATGTAAATGCTGTAATTTGATTATTTTAGTAAACCATGTAACTTGGATGGATTCGATGCTGCCGTGACCACAGTGCACACATCTGCTGTTGCTCACGGTGGTCCAAGGGACCGCTCAGGGAGTTTGTGTGTTCACTCAGACACATGAAAAATTAGAGGGAACATTGTTTCCTACAGTCAAAATTTAAAAGAAGAACTAAATGTGTTTTGTTACAGCAGTATCTAAAAGTAGAAAGAGTTCATGGACAAATAGTTTGTGCACTGCAGGATCTTATTCAAGTGTGAAAACTATTAGATTTCCTTGATTAAATGTTGATCACACATGTGATTTTACAACATAATGTGTGGGGTGTAGGCTTATTACTCTGAAATTAACTTATTAATCTCAGACGCAGTCATGATTTTAGCACTGTCTGTAGCACTGTTTAGCTTACGCGAGTGTTATTTAGACCCAGAGTTTCTGTGTTGATCGACAACTGCTCTCACAAACTCACGTGCACACATATACACACTGAATACTCACTTCAACTTGTGCTTCTTCCAGTAATTCACACTAAACTGCATTACTGAATTCTCTTCTATTATTGAATGAAAACATATTACTGTCATTTTTCATTTACAGGGAAATGCAGTTCACAGTAAAAAGTTCCTTTCCCATTAATTTCCTTTGCAGAATATGCTCTTCTTCCCCCCAGAGAAATGGGAAAATAAGGCTGATAAACAATTTAGACAGATGCTCGATCAGAGCATAGCTGAGGATGTCCCGCTCCTTATTCAGATCAGCTTTTTACTTGCAACGCTAAGGTGGATGTGGAGGCATTTGATGACAGCATATTGTGCAGATGGTTATAAATCCTCCAGCTTTTGTCCATGATGGTGATTCTTACCAAAGAGAGGTCTTTCAAACTAAATGAAGGTCAACTTGTGACATAAGGTTTGCTGCAAATAAGCTGCTAATGTAATTTTACATTTAATGAATATTTCCCCATGAAAGCAAATTGCAATTGCTAGAGAAGTGATGATACTGAGAATAAAGAGTGACAAGCTGTTAAATCACTAAAATAGGTTATGGAAATGTGAAAATGTACAAAGTAAATGTGTTTCACCACATTTTAAAAATTAAGAGCAAATTCCCTCTCTATTTTTAATTGAATTATATATTATCCACTTTAAATTTTACTGTGTTGTGTTGAAAATATATGAAAACAACTCAACATACCATCTAATTAAATTCTGCCCTTGGTGATGAAGGTTTTTTATATTTTATTTTATTTTTTTACTATTTTTAAAAAGCGTACACTGCCTCAGGTGTAAACAGAATTCACAATTCTATCAGTTACGTTCTGTGTACACTCTGGCTGGCAAAACAAGTGAAAGAAAAGCAACAGCATCTGTAAATATGTATGTATATTAACCATATGTATGTATGTAAAAGACAATGTTTTGTGCCATTGATCTAGAAATATTAAAAAAGGTGGCCTTTATTTTTATACAGTTTCATTCATTCTTCGAAGCAAATCACTAGTTGTCATGGTATTCAGTTTAAGTTCAGTTTCATTTCCTATTTAGCACATATTCACGATGACAATAATCTCTAGATTTCAAAGTAAAGACCCTAGAATATGAGAAAGAAAAGCAGCATCTATCACACAATAGCAAGCAAGCTATGATATGGTTTGGTCCAGGTGTCAGCTTCCACTTGGCGCTATACATCAGAACCTGTAGGAAAGAGACAGCAGTATGTATTCATTAAAAGTAAAGTTCAGGTTCCAAAAAAGAAAAGAAAGCAAAGCAGAGAAAGGACAAAGCACACAATTTATTATGACACAATTTTTTTCAAAATGTGATGGGTCTCATTCTGGAAAGGTGAACATTAAATAAACTGCCTGACTTTTCTAGTATTAGTCAGCTAACTTCATTCCTAACAGAAAATAATGTGTTTGTGTGTCATTAACATTTGATCAGTGACTGCAGAGCCTTTATACATATTTCTGCTTAATCAATTTTTTCTGTACCTGTAAACCTGCTTCCAGGCCAAAGAGATTAGCTGTCCCACTCTCATCTCCATGTAGTCCCTCACTCCTCACACTGAATTCCCCTGCAGATCTAGGAAGAAGCTGGTGATTTCTTTTATTTCAAAAATGTGTCTAGTTGCAGGAAGCTCCTGGTAACGTTTATTTTCATTCCACACGTTATTTTGTAATAATATATTATGAACATATCCCACATAAACAAATCATTTTTGCAGAAGTGTACATCACTGCATACATTTTGTACACTGCCAGTCACTGTTCTAGGTTCTGAGAGCTTTCAGTAAGCTAAAGTGGGTTAAAAACTATTTGAAGTGCACTAGGTCTCAGGATTGAGAGATTTTTTTTAATTATTATTATTAAAATGATTATTAAAGCTATATTTTCCATTTTAAAGATAAGAATTTAAATTTACTTCCATCTAAACTGTTAATGTATATTTTGTTTGTATTTATATTTGGTGTAAGGTGTCAATCAGCATAAAAATAATTTAAAACAATACAATAATTTTATTATAAAAATAGTATTAAGATGCAAAAAATGCCCTGCACATTTGCCATCATTTGCACAAAATTGTAAATCTATCGTAACCAGAATACCAATACATGTCTGCACAGTGTTATGTTTTTGGGGTTGGCATTGCCTGTGGTGCTGAAATGGTTGAGTTCAAAGTGATATTTTTTTTTCAATATCCTCAAGTCCCTAGTGACGCTAGGTGACAGTGGGAAGGAAGAACTCACTTTTAGCAGGAAAAAACATGAAGCAGATGAAGGTTCAGTGAAGGGTAGCCATCTGCTATTACTTGCTGGGAAAGGCTGGACTGGTAACCTGGCCCACCAGTCGTTTGCACAAGATGCGCTCATGCACCTTGTACAACAGAGTTTAGTGTGGGAAAAACAGGGAAAAGGTTTAACTAAAAATCTAAGAGAGAAAAAGAAAAAAACAACTTTAAAAAAATGTGTCAAATTAAAGAACATGTTTGCTGTTGGGGCTGCTGCGGGAGCGTCAACAGTAGTACCGGCAAAAATTAATAACAAGCCTTCAAAGTCACAGTGTGCTGCTGCTGCTGCTAGCATAAGCAGGGAATAAGTGCAGGAGGAGGGATAGCAGTCCCAACAAGAGATTGAGGAAGAAAGAGGAAGGTGAAAGACAATAGACAGAAAGGCATAATTAGGAAGGGAAAGATTCAAGAATTCAGGTAAAATGATGCTGATTGAAAGTGTGGCTTTTAATTGTCACATGCTATAATACACTATTTAACACATAAAATTTATTGGCACCACTTTAACTCATGGTGCCTGGATTCGAGTCCAACCTGCTTCCCTTTTCTGCTTGTTAAAATGCCATTAAGCTATTTGTTTTCAAATGAAAAATAACTTTATTTTGCTTATTCTTGATATTTCATATGGGCATATTTCACATTTGATAATATCTTCATAATATTACTGGTAATATTAGTAGCAGATAATAAGTATATTCAAGGTTAAGATTATTTTGGGGTCAGTTGAGGTCAATGTTCCCTCTAAGCTGTGCGCACTGTTGTCAGGCCTGTAGGTATCAGGCTTGTGATGTTCTCCTTTATCTCATAGTGGACAGAAATTATTTTTTGGAGTGGCACAAATAATTTGTGTGGCATCAAATTTGATGCAGAACAGCTGATTTTTTAAATGTTTATTTTAAAAATCGTCTTGGCTGCATTTTTAGGTAAACAGCTGCAAAAACTTTGTTGTTTGCATAACTCAGCTACTTTTTTGAAGAACTAACTATATAATTAATTGCCCAACATTGGTCATTATATACTGTATTTTGCAGACAGAGAGTTATGGGACTCTCTCCCAGACCACAGACTCATACTCATAATGTAAGTCAGAGCAAAATAAATAAAAAAAGAAAGTTTTGTGAAAAATTAGAGGGAACATTGGTTGGGGTGGAGTTATAGTATTAGAAATGCACAGAAACACATTATGCTGCAACTGAGAACCATTTCTTTTCAGCTTTGGCTGGCACACACACACACTTGGGAATAACAAGGATAAAGAAGGAAAAAAAATCTGTCAGGGTAAAAAACTCAGGAGACAATAACTGAAAACAGAAAGTCAACAAGAGGGAGAGGAAGAGGATAAAAGTTGAGAAAAGGAACCCTCCCTCCCTTTGAGAGTCATGTCAGCCACTACTGATGAATGTGGTCAAACATCAATACGGTGAGAATGATGACATCTGGCACACACACACACAAGGTTACAACACGCAGTTAAATGTGCTTTGGTAAAGTACCTGCTTTCTTCTTCATCCCTTTAACCTCCATTTCAATTTCCATATTAAAATGTCTCCCATTGTTTTATGTGACTTGGCACATTGCTCCTTGATCTTCAATGACATCAGGCTGATAAATAAATCGATGTACAGTAAAGGGCAAAGTTATCATATGCCACGATGGGCCCATGTGTTCGGCAGCAGCTCAATCTCTTATTCTAAATTTCAGTTTTCCTTTCTGCGAGTGTAAGGCTGGCCTAGTCCACGCCCTGCTTTGTGACATGTTGTCTGATATGAACTTTTTCAGTCTCCTCATTTTGCATTTCTCTGAACACACTTTAGGTGTCAAAATTGAAGGAAAAATTCCTTAACCCTGGAGATAAAAATGTATAATATTCAAAAACATATTAAATCAAATGCAGTTTTGCAGATAACTGAAAAGAAAATGTCCTTAGAAGCCATCATTTTGCTGTAACTTGCATCCTATATGTCTGCTACAGTTGAACTAAACTAATCATTTTTGTATTAGCCCATTTAAATGCTACATATGTGTAGAAAGAGACATTTTGAAATCCTAACAAAAAGTCATCATTTTAATTGTTATGCCATGTTTGTTTATCTTACCTTTCAGTCTCAATCATTAATGAGGAAGCATTTCTGGCTATATACCAGTGAAATTTCAGATATTTGTCTCTATGCCAATTAAAGAAAATGATTGCCATTGTGGAAGCGGACAAAGACTGTAAACCTTTCCCTTAAGGGTCTTGACTATTCCAAAATGCTGACTTTAATGCTTTTTAGCCATTCTTTACTAGAACAATGATATTGATTCCCCAACCATCCAATGTTTTTAACTGTTCATCCAGGTCAGGATCTTACAATGTACACTGGAACAACTGTTTGCTGACAATTTATGCCAGAAAACCGAAAGAACCAAAATGAATTTCATTTATTTAGCCTGATGTTCTCTACTAGTTTTGAACTGTAATTTCCCTAAATATGTACTTAAACATACTGAGAGCTATAATTTGGGTTGGTGCTTAACTAGGACCAGATCTCATCATCAGATTTCATTCATTAATAAATCACAGAAAGTCTGTTGAAATAAAGATATATTTTCAGCGAATGAAAATTAATTTTTGTTGCAGTTTGAGAAAGACTACCTACATTATACATGCGGTGTACACTGAAAAAAGGCCATGTTGGATTTACTTGATTCAATAGTGGACATTGGTTGCACACAAATGTTTTGCTTTGGCAGAAACTTAAACAACAGAGTTAAATCAACACAACTTATTCATAGTCAATAAACCTGGGAATTTATTGTTCATAAAACGGGACTGAAACATGTTTAGATGAAGTAAGTTGAGCTCTTGGAATATTTTAATCCTTCACAATTTTGTCGTTTTATTTCAACACTATTCAATAACCTTTACCACAATACTACTTGATCACTTAAATACTACATGTTGTCTTCACATGACATAAGGTTCAACAAAGGGGGCTGGGTACACACTGGACAGCTCACCAGTCAATCACATAGAGACAAACAACCATTTGCACTCACATTCATGTGGAATTCAGAATCACCAATCGACCTAAGCTAACTCTAATAACTGCATGACTTTTAACTGTGGGAGGACGCCAGAATACTCAGAGACAAACCAGCGCAAACTAGCCAGATTGTGGATTTGAAACCAGGACCTTCTTACTGTGAGACAACAGCGCTAACCACCATGTCACCAATCCAGGCTTAACAAAAGTAGGAAAGCTATGATTTCAAGGCTTGATGCAGAATTTTCTGTACATTTCTGTCCTTGACAGGTTAAACCACAAATAAAAAGCAATAGCATACATGTTGTGTGTGTGTAGTTGTCTGCCTCTTATAACTCCAGTGATTTTCCTGCAGTTTGAAATCTCATGTGATCTCGTTAATTTCATGAGTCCAGCAACTAACCACTCTTACTAGATTGTATCATGTCATCTCAACAAGAACAAATTAAGTTGTTGAATTTCGTACAGATCCTACATGATTTAATTACGTTCAAGATAGAAACATGAAAATTTTGTGTTAAAATTACAATGTAAACTTTTTTAATGTAACAACCACCCAATTTACTTCTTTCGGTATACCAAAAAAAATAGAGGCGGCTGCTCGACTTGACTGAGATGGATGCCTTCCTGAAACCACAATCCAAAGCGTGCGAGACTGAAATTCCGTGCAGTGTCGCGAGATTTAACATTGCATTTAACATCATATCATTGACTTACTTCACTCGAACATGATATGAACAATTTAATCTACCCGCCCTGCATATTATGTCGTTTCTACACTATATACCGTGCTGCCATGTGGCACGGTGGTTAGCACTGTTGCCGCACAGCAAGAAGGTCCTGAGTTCAATTCCACCATCAGGCTGGGGTCTTTCTGTGTGGAGTTTGCATGTTCTCACCGTGTTTGCGTGGGTTCTCTCCGGGTACTCCGGCTTCCTCCCACCGTCCAAAGACATGCAGCTTGTGGGGATAGGTTAATTAGATAATCCAAATTGTCACTAGGTATGAATGTGAGTGCGAATGGTTGTCTGTCCCTGTGTGTTGGCCCTGCGACAGACTGGCGACCTGTCCAGGGTGTACCCCCACCTCTCGCCCTATGACAGCTGGGATAGGCTCCAGCGCCCCCCGCGACCCTGAAAAGGATAAGCGGAAGCGAATGGATGGATGGATACACTATATAGTTACACTTAACTTTAAACCATGAGGCAGTTGTGTTAAATACACGCAAGATGCTTACATAAATCCAAGAGCTGGCCAATCCCTTTTTTTCAGTGTAAAAGGACTTAGCCATCTGCAGTATTTTAAAGAAGGGGTGTATTTTGCTCAAGAAGCATTTTAGAGAAATTACATTGTGTTTCTGTAACGCATCCCTGGTTCGCAGGTTGAGGTATGCCACCTTGATGGATCACTCCTGCCCTTTTCTTGTTTTTCTTTTCTCTTCACTTCCTCGAAACATCGAGAAGATGTAATACCACTGACTTTCAATAATCCCACAGATTTAACGGGTTGTAAACACACTGAGGTTTAATCAAAATCGCTGTCGGTTTGTTTGTTTATTTGCGAGTTTATTTGTAACGTGTACGTTCCACTTGATTTCTCCATTTCTTCAGCAGCGCTTCCAGTCGTGACAAGCACTGTTTCATTTTAGTGTAATTGCATACACAACACTCCCTTCCCATAATTACTCACTAGCTCATCACACCCAGGACATGAAAAACTGAAAATGACCACATCTACCATTTGCAGCAGTGTGTGTCATCTTCATCGCATCCCCCTCCTCCTTCCACCTCCTCAGCCCCTGAAATGCCTCCTTTACCATTCGTTAGCATAGCATCTCCGCTCAGCCTCGGCCTACCATCTATCACAGCAGACCAAGGCAAATGGAGCTTTCAGCTGAGTGGTGATAAGGAATCGCAGCCACATTAAAACATCTGTCACACCTCCAAAGCCATACTCGGCGTGTGTTACAACGGCCAGGGAGGAGGGAGGAGAGTGAAGGGTTCAGGGAAGGAAGAAAGTAGGATGAAAGTAGGGACAAATAAGAGACGGGATAAAATGTGGATAGACAGATCATTTTAACAATACTTACATTTCTGACATCTTTGTTTGTTTTTTACTTCCATCATCATTCATATTCTACACTATAAACCTTAGTTATCTTAATCAAGTGCCCATAGGTGGAAGCCATTCAATATAAGTCTGTATTTGTTGTTGTGTTTTGACCTTGTTTTGTACTACTGATGCCACATACTGTAGTTTTTAATTGTCTTTTTTAACACCAGCAAAACCTCAGTGAAAAGACATTGGCTTCTTTTCCAGCTCTATAAAAAATGTTTGTTTGGGTAAAACATAAAGTTAAAATGCTGTCTTTTTTAAAGCTACTGAAGTGTAGAAAAGAGCATTCCATTAAGCTGAAAAAAGAGGGTATCACATCCTTCTCAGCAGCTTTACCTTTGAACCCAGAACTGTCTTGCTGTGAGATGACATTGCTTGCCACTGCACCATTATGGTGTGTGAGGACAATAATTTGACTGTTTAGAGGCTTGTACAAATAGGCATTAGATTGTAGACATATCCAATGTCAATTATATGCACTGGGGGAAAAAAGCATGCTTTTGCTTTTTCTTTTTCTTATTATGCCCTTCCAACGCCTCCACTAAAAATCTGCCTTTTGTGTTTATGGCAGTTTATGTTCAATCTTGTTGGAAAACAGAAAAAAACAGTAGTGACCACCAGGTGTAAATAATGGAAACCAAGCATGCGGTTTGTCTGAATCCAAAATACACTGACTCTCATTCAGTCACAAGGGTTTATTTTACTTCAGCTAAATTTTGATCTGTCCTATACCCAAATTGGCAAAAAATACCTACAATTTGGTATAATTCTTCTTTTAATTTCTATACATATATTTTATATATAATTTTATTATATAATTTTTATACTTTAGCTTTGATTATCCAAACCAGTATCATAGCAAAGAAGCTATAGACACATGCATTTCACACTTTGGCGATACTTGCAGAAGTTGCAGTACATTGCACTACCAGCAGAGGGAGGTATTTTATTTTTCAACCAATCATTGGAAGGTGTTTAAACAGATATTGCTAACACATTTAAATGAAAATACACATCAGCCACCTAGGTTAATCCTTTCTGGCATAGTACCCTGGAATTTAATTCATAGCTTCTTTGGTCACTAGCAATTTCTTAGACTTATTGGAAATATATCTTCTCCCCAATGCTGGTACTGCAACTTCTGCATGAGTGTTCATTTCACGCTTTGGAGAGACAGAGTGAAATGGACATAATGGACTGACGTGTCTTTTGTGATTAAATCGTGATTAAAGGTTGTTACAAGATCAAGGACTCAACGTAATTAATATTAACTTAATATTAACTTGACGTATAAGCACGTCGAGGTGCATCACTTCCTATATTGTTATTTATTATTATTCTTGCTATACAGAAAATGTAATCTTTGGTGTGTGAAAAAATTTTTTTGAGGTGCTTTTTTTTCTAAATGTCATCTTAAATGTTATCTTTCTCCAAAGCATGGGGTCAAGGTTTTTGTATAGGTCTAACTTTAACCTTATTCTGTTTGGGATCTATTTTGGATCAGGTCTAATCACTGGAGTTCTTCAAAAAACATAGTTTTCCTTTGAGTGCTGCTCAGATGGGACATCCAACCCAATCAGACCAGGTAAGATGACATTCAGCATATAAAGCCCACACTAACATTTGATAACTGGTACTAAGCAGTTATACCAATACTGTGTCAGTGTTATTCTGACCCAAATTTTTTAGCCCAGTGTATTTGTGTGTATATATATATTTTATATAGTTTAGTTCCAGCCTTAGCACAACACATTTTACTTCTCTCCCTGGTAAGTCCACACGTTGAAAGAAGAGACCAATTTGGCATTTCACATAAACACTAGGATTAGGCTTTATTGATTAGACATTTGCTTTGGTGTCATTGACACATCTGTACATGCATGTATTTCCACCAGTACTTTTCGTACACAGCATCTTTTCTCAAAGTTTTCAGCAATGCCACCCTTTAGAAGAAGCACACGTTTTGACAAATCTGGAAAGAACAATAAAGTAAGTCTCCAAAGGACAACGCAATTACAGCAGCGCACATCAAAAAGCACAAATTTGACAAGATGTAGTATCTATAATTACTTACCTGCCTTGTTTTACTCAGATTAAGCAAATTACTTGAGTGTCTTTTGGGCAAACTGAATGATTGAGATAAATCCAAGCAGTAACTGGTGCATCATGTGTATTATCCATGAATGGCTTTGTATCTTAGTCCAATAAAGAAGCCAATCTAACCTCAGTTTTAGATTTAAAGCTGTTTTCTGATTAATTAACTCCAGTCTTTCAGGGGTGTTTTTTTCTTGTCACTCTGAATGTGGATTGGGGTGATCAATGCACAGCTACAGCTGGTTGAAGGGGACCAAATCCATTGAACAGTTGATTTGGTTCCATTTTACCAGCTTTAGCAAAGCATTTTAGGGTAGAATCTGGTCCAGAAGAGGTGACAGGAAGAAGTGAAGATGCCTGAAAGAGACAAAGCCAGAGAAAGGAAATGATAAGAAATGACGCTGTTCACACCCACGTGTCGTCAATAAGCAGTAATAAAACATTTGTACAAGCTGCAACAAACCAAACAGCACAATGCATCAGCAAACAGGCATTGATTGCTAGAAAAAAATGTTGCCCTTAAAAGAGTGCATGTTACTGCTTAGAAGAAGCCAGATGATACAAAAAAGGTATGGGTTGCAAAAGACCAAGGGAAAACGATGAAGAACAGAAGAGAGTGAGTGAGCCAGAAGGTAAGACAGAGAAAGGGGAATAGCAGGTAGGACGGGTGATGAAAAAGAGATGAGAAAAACAGAAAGTGGGGCCCTGAGAGATAAGAGAGGAGCACATATAAACAATGGTTGCAGACAAACTTGAAAAAACAATGAATTCATCACCTAACTGCCAATACTGCTAATGAAGCCAGTGGATAGGACAGCAGGAAAATTAACTCACATTGACCTCTAGCCTTACACATGGAACATCTCCTCCTCTCTCCATTTCACCCAGTCTCTCCTCACCAGCCGTTACTGTTCTCACGTCTATGCACTAAGTTCTGGCCCATAGTTGGGCCTGTTCAGTGTGGTGGCACAAAGATGATGTAATCAGCAGTCTTGCTGCATGGCTCTGCTCGTCTTTGGAACAACTCACTCATTTCCTGGTTCAATTAGCCTAGCTAATCATTTAATCATTAGAAAATAAACTTTTTAAGCAGACTCATGGCCCTAGAAACGTATTGATATATGTTGTGTTTGGACTGTACTTTTTCATAATTGACTGATCTTATATGATAATCAGTGGCTTAACTGAAATGACAAACCTGCTAAAGACTGTTTTTATATTAACAAAGGATCCGATACATAAGTGGACATGGGAAAGGATGGCTCGTACTGAAAATTATTAAACTAAAGTTTTGTTTTGGACTCTAATGTGAAAAGATGCGTACCATATGTGCATTGGTAGCATCAGATACAAACTAGCTGGAACAGACCACACTAATCTGCAAATGGAGCTTTCTAACAGAACGGCCACAAGTAACTCATCGGGTATCCTTCCACACTAAGCTTATATAGGCTGAGATTTTTAAGTGCCTTAAGCCTGCCCACGGTTTCTCTGTACTGAACACGGTCCCACCCCTTTCTCATTCAAATCCCAGAACACAGACATGTGGTCCTATATAAACTAATTCAGATAAATTCAGATATTTTTATATTTTCAAAAGCATTTTTTTCTTCAAGCTTTCGCCCTGAGCCATCATTTGTGAGGTGTTCACCGGAGTCTTTTGTGGCAGGACTGGGTTTGTTGGTGAAGGTCATTTTGAACTGTGGGGGAAACTCAACGGGTGAGTACGCTAACGCTGACTAAACTTTTAACAGTTTTCCTAGTTGTCAACAAATCTCAATTGTCATCTTTCCTATTCCACTGGTGACAATGAAAACACACACAGTTTATTCTAACTCAGTCCCACCAACGCCATACTGGAACAATAAATATGGGTAAATCCACAGCTGAAGAAATTCACTGTTTGTGTCAAATTGAATAAAAAAAAATGTTGTCCAGCAGTCACAGCCTGCTCTGTGTAGCTCTACTAGGATTTAGCACTTAAAAATGACACGTGTAATTGTGAACTTTCAGTTCTGTATTAAATCTGTCAAGATAAGAAATACAACAACCTAACACAAATTGCATAAAAAAAAGTGTAAATACTAGCTGCGGATGTAAAGACAGGGTCCGTCCAGTATTTCTTTCTCTCTCTTTCCATCTATTTAATAAACTTGCAACCTATGAGACCGGCAAATTGATGAGGAGGACACATCCTTGAGTGAGGAGGAAAAAAGAGGGGGAAGAGAGAAGGGAGAATGACAGGAGGAAGAAAGCTGGAAGTAGCACACATAGGAGAGGACAAGCCTGCATGGCCTGAATTCTCTACCTGTCCTCGAGCTGCAGTTGCTCTACCTCTGCAACATGCAGCACTGCAGTGTGCACGTGTGTGCGTACTCTGTGCTTCCAACAGAGTATCCTGTGTTGATTCTCATGTCTATATTTGATCCTGGTGTTGCAAGTGTGAACTGTGCCTGTGTAGAATGTTCACACAGGATGGATGGTGAGGCCAAGTACTACCCGGCAAGCTTCTCTGTGTGGTCAAGCACAACTATCAACTTCAGAGGAGAAAGCGCTGCACGCTGAATCCTTTTCATAGCAGGATTTTCAGTAGATTGAGGAGAGAATTCCTGCCTGTGCTTTATTCTTGCAATCTGTGGCCCACACACTCATCAAACAGGCAACCCTCCTTCACCCCACACACCTCCACTCAGATCTGACATCAAACAGAATCATTATAAACAGAGCGTTTTATCATTAACCTCGCTCAGATGCCTGCTGAAGGCTTCACCGGTGAGTGCTCTTTCAACATTAAACTGTAAGACAGCTCTGTCAAGTTCACAACTACAATAAGTAAAGGTGTTAAGCATTCATAAGTTTAGCAGTTCAGGAGCTCAGCGAAGTGGACTTTATATATGTGGGTCGGTCGGAGTGCTTAGTGTGTGTGTGTGTGGGCCCTCTTGCTTGCTGCTACTGTAGGTGCCCTCTATGAGGCTGACTGCATGGTTGGAGATAGGCTGGCTATTTTTCTATTCTGGGACCGTGCTGTCCGCTGCATTCCTGCCCTTATATTGGAGACAGAGGGGAGGAGGAGTTGAGGGTTAGGGACAGCTGGACGCCTGCAGAGGAGCGAGGGAGAGACGGAGCGGTAAAGACAGTTAGGGAGTCATAGTGGGAAGGTCAGTGGGGGTGCACGGCGTCCCTGGGGAGGCTCACACAGTACAGGTAGTGTTACGTAGCAGCTGCCTGCCCACAGCTAAGTAAGGCCCCAGCAGGAGGAGTGACACTTTGAAACCAGTCCCGCTGTGGACTCTGTCACTCTTGCTCACCATGATATTTTCATTTCAGATGTATGGCCTGACACTGGGGGCTGCACTAATACAACCTGCCATACGCAGCCACTCCCCTCACTCTATCAGTCTCTTCTCTCGCTGACCATGTCATGCGTTCTGCCTATCAGTGTCCTACTGCTTTTTCGGTGTCTAGCTGACTGACTGCCAGACCTTGGTTCTCCATCAAGCGCCAATACTGTGGGAGGGCGAGGCCAGGAAACCTGTCAGACCATCACTTCCTGTCACATCAGTGTGAAACCCCTGATGGTTCTGAGGGCCACTGTTGCAAAATAGCCATTAAAATCCACTTAAAACCACAATAATCTTCTGTAATGCGGCATTTAAATGAAGCAGATTTATACAAAGCATCCTAATGAAGGTCTGTGTGCATGTCTGATGAAGATGTTTGCCAGCTGGTAATTAGCTTAATGCAAGGCGCACCATAGTAATGAAACAAGTTGACCTGTGGTCAGGCTGTAAACTTTATCTTCTGTGGCTGGCTGTATTAATTCCCTCTAATTACCTAGTGACTAGAGGCAGAGGGAAAAGTGGGACGTATATCATCAAACTAAGCTTAGACATTTCAATTAAACCTAATTTCTATGGGAGATGTGATGTAAAATAAAAGTCCATAAGCAGAGACCAGCCCTTAAAGACTTGGGGGCTGGTGGGTCAGCACCTCTCAAAATGAAAGGACCTGTGCCACGAGGTTAGCAGTGCTAATGCTGCTGCAGTCCACTGCAGACACCGCCTGGCTGCCTGGCTGGCTCTTCTTCTACCACCGACCCCTCCTCCGCAGCATTCGGACGTGAGCAGCGCCCAGCGGTTGACTCAGCATTTTTCTCACGCCTGATTGGTTGATCAGAAGGGGAGGCAGGAGTGTAACAGGGCCCGTTATCCTCTGCTCAGCTGGTTCCTCGCTCTCTCCCTGAAGATAAAACACGTCTATTGGATTAAAAAAAAGAAAGTTTCCTGACCTTGTGGCGACTGCTTGCCTCAGGTGCCGCACCGCGACTCTTTCTTTATCAACCGTCTCAGGGTTGCTACGGCCTTTGATGATTCTATCTCAATACTGTAGTTCAAATTGTGGAGCAACGTTGACATAAACAGTGAGGGCAATTGGTAGACCTTTGTGTCTTCCAAACTCACCTCTCTTTGCAGTGGATAAAATACCATGATCGGGTTTGCTTGTGGCCAATAAATGCATCTTAGCTTGGGATCTTTAATGTCTCTTTCATTAAGCGTGTATGCAGCACTCATACTTTGTAATTATTGCAGCGTTTATCTTCTGCTGCTTTTGATTTTACCTCACAATGATTTAATCCTCAAAGTCGCTTTATTCCTTAACCTTTTAATCTAACGGCAACACCCTTAAGACGATCAATACCTATTTAGATGATATATTTAATTATATCCTCACGCTTTGGCCCTCCCACCACCACAACATTTAAACAGGATTTGACTGTTTTCAGCACTTTAATTTCCTTTTTTACAAATAGGACTAAAGCCTGTTTCCTTAATAAACCCTCTCTTCGAGGACTTTGTGAGTTTTCAGACTTGGCAGGAGTGAAATACTTTTCATTTAAGGAGCTCTACACAAACTTTTGCCATCATGCACTTTGGATGCAGACTGCATGGGCTAGCCATGAGCCATGAGACAAGCATTAGACTGTCCTGCACTTTTATACTGCTATGTTATATGTCAAAGATATATTATGTATATATAATGAACATTAGCATAATGACAACAAACACACTTAGACATGACACTAGCTATTCTGCCCTCTGCTCTCATACTGGATATTACTGTAGAAAACAAATGTTAGTTATGCATTTGTTTGGCTTTGTGCCATTGCATGTTTAAGACAAAATTCATACAGTTTGACCCTGCATATAAGTTAGCATTGTGACTAATATTTTCTGGTGTAGTAGCATTTCTTCTCAAGTATGACTTTGCTAGTGACAATGTTAGCAGGTGAGATATGGTTAGTCAGTTGGCTGTAAATAATCGGGCCATGGTTTAAAAAAAATGGTAATATTAACTCCTCGCTCTTAAAGTCAAGAACGTATATTTTTAAAGTTACATTATAGTCGATTTACAAGGACAAGACTTTGATAAATGAAAAAAGTTATATAATGCAAATTTAAGAGCAAAGGGTGAGACAGTAAGTGTCCTTAATGAGCCATTTTATTTGGTAATTTCACCAAATATATATTCTGAAAGTTGGAGCCCTATTTGGATCTCCTCACATAGCACACATGTGAGTCTACTACAGTTTTACTGCCCTTTGGACCTATCCACACTATAGCAGCACACCATCAATAACTGTAATGAGATTAAAACACACCCACATTAAAAAAAAGCACAGGAAAGCTCTTATTCCTGCCAATGTAGCTGTGTGTGATTTTATGCGATAGAAAATGCTGAGCTGTAGCTTCAAAACTTAAATGGAATTGGTGTCTAAATATGCTGGAGACAGCCAATATCTGTAATTACACGCTCATAAACTAACGTAAAGATATAAAGAATTCCTGCATACTGGGCTGTCAGTAAACTTCTTGGGAAAGCAGAGGAGATAAATGGCTCCGATAGACAGTAATGAAGAGAAAAGCCCCTGTTTCTCAAGGAAAAGGAGATCAGATAAGGAGAATGAGGAGTGCTCCAGAAGTTAAATTAAAACAATTTAATGAGCAGGTTTTTGATTTTTAAAAGAACTCTTTGAACGATATTAAGGGGGAGAAGACGTCATCCGGTTCGGAGAATGATGTCATGATCCATATGCAGTGGCTGCCAAACCGCAGCAGACCTGCCTTCTGTCTTCACCTTTCTTTCTCCCCCTCTCTTCTCTCTCTCTCTCTCTCTACCTATGCAGGCTGATTGTCACTCTGAGCACGCTCCCCCTGCCCCTGCCCCTCCCCACCCCCACTCCCCCTCACCCCACCCCACCCCCTTTCTTAACGAACCACCGCTGCCACTTAGGTGTTTTAGTCATGCATTACAGGCTGCGGCAGGGCCACAAAGGCGTGTTTGATATACACTCTGTTGTGAAACAAAAAATCCAATGCAGTTAAAGTCAGAATGGGCGCTCGGGTGTAAAGATAGCCCCGGCTGACGTGTTCTTTTCTATCGCCAGACAGTGGGACACCCACTCTTTTAAAGCTTGAAAAGCTCACAGAGACGGAGAGGCTTCATAACAGTGTCCTTGTTTTAACGTGGGACAAAAAGGAACTAAAAGAGGGCCTGAGCTAGTTAGAGCCATCTAGATTACAATCAGCAGCAGATGAGTGTCTTGGTTGTTTCTGTGAAGACGTGTGTCGGGATGGATAGGTGTAACTAAAGTGATAAGGTTTTCACTTACAGGCAACATAGTGGGAATAAAGAAAGTTACAGTGTATCATTCTATTGATACATTTTATTGGTCTTCTAATTATTGGTTGGTCATAGATGAATAATTTGGCTATCATGTTAAATTATGAACATAAGTAAACTACAAGTTTGAGCCTTCTGCATCATTTAAAGCAGGGCTAATCAGTGTCAGTATATGAATAAGGACTACTCAGGTATGTGAAAAGGGGCTGCTCATATTGAGCGACTCAACAAGGTTGACTCTTCAACTGTACAGTTCCTTTTAGCTAAAAGATCTTCTTTGACATTTGATTTTGCAGTTTCCAGTTTTACTGCTTAGGTTTATTCTTACTATCATCATTCATTCTTTCCACTTAACAGTAAAAACGATAAAGAAAAAATGAAAAGCAACCTGTTCAGCAACGATACAGTGCACAAACTACAGATAGGTTCTCATTATAGGGCGTCAAACTACGGTGTTAATCACAAGTCTCTGGTGTCACAGAAAAACATAAATGCATAAATGATGTCCTTCACATACTTTATTGCAATGGCCAATACGTCACGGCACTGACGCCACAGAGCAACAAAGTGCACTGAAGGAGTCAATGGTATGGATCACAATCATGTGGAAGAAAACAGGACTCTAAATAAATGTCAATGTCGATCCGACTCTAATAGAGACTGTAAGAAAGTTTAAGGGAACAAATCTGTGCTGCTTTAATCTCCACTACGTTTATATAAAACAACTGTGCTCTTTACTCCACCTTCAAGTCATTTTTGACCAGGATATGTCCTTCAACGCACATATTAAACAAAGATGTAAGACTGCTTTCTTCCATTTGCGCAACATCTCTAAAATTACAAATATCCTGTCTCAGAGTGACGCTGAAAAACTAGTTCATGCATTCATTACTTCCAGGCTGGACTACTGTAATTCATTATTATCAGGAAGTCCTAAAAACCCACTGAAAAGTCTTCAGCTAATCCAAAATGCTGCAGCAAGAGTACTGACAGGGACTAGAAAGAGAGAGCATCTGTTTAAATCCAGAATTGAAGTCAAAATCCTGCTCCTCACATACAAGGTCTTAAATAATCAGCTGATAAAGACTTGCTGATTAGAGGGCTAGTCTGGTCTTGTTTTTCCTTTACTGGCCAAGCAGGCATGATAGATAGCTGCTCCTTCCTGATCTTGGTTCTGCAGGAGGTCTCTGCCTGTTAAAAGGCCCACGTAAGGCCTCGAGCAAAAACAGTTGGACTCGACGACTATCTGTTCTGATTTTAGAAACAGAATATCACTTCAATCACCAGGATCATTTTAGAGAGTCACTCAACTTGTTCTTTTCAAATTCACAATGAGATCTCATCCCATTGAGGTGCCGTGCTGATGCCCCCAGATCCGACAGGAAAAAAATGTTTTCACTCTACGAAGTGGAATTCGTTGAAAAGAAACCATAACTGCTACAATAGCCCCAGGCTAATACACAACCCACTCATGATGTTCACTAAACCTATAGTTTCTACTGTAGCCCTGCTGCTGATACAGCACTACTTCTGGTGTGTAAAGCCCACTGTTACAGATGGTAATCCAGCTATCATATACTGTAATAGTCTCTGTGCAACAAAATGGAAGCAATTATCTCAAAGCACACAACGATCGTTGGAACAGATCACAACGCATAACTCTTTATTGGTTTGGGAGATTTACTTTCTGCGACTGGCTCTCTCTCTTTGTAATTCATGTTCTTTACAATTCTTCTCTTCTTTTGTTTCTTCTCTTCCTTTGTTTATTGATCATTTGTTCCTCGGCTTTCTCGTTAGGCTTGAACCCCTTCCTGGGGCTCTAACGTAGCCTTCGTGCCACCACAACTGCCTTCTTCCTTTCTCTTTTCTGTCCCCTACCTTGCTCTTTTTTCCTTCCTCTTCAATAACAGAAGTTCTGAGCAGTGAGGTGATGACAGGGGAATGCTAAGTAGCCTTGTCCCGACGCCGCACTCTCCTCCTTTTAGATGTATGTGTACTTACAGGAGGGAAGAGAGGCCAGACTCTGCGCTCTGCTTGCTTGACTGACGGACTCCCTGACTGACATGGTCATTTTACCAGCGGACAGTCCACAGCTGACTCACTGCTTTTGCTGCCTTGCAGGCTGCTCCACTAATCTTCCTCTTCTATCGTCCTGTATCACCGGCTGTGGCAGGCTGGCTTGCTGACTCCCTGACACTCTGCACTCCAGCACACTGCTCCCAATTACACTCCTCCTCTGGTAGACTGAAGGGAGAAGGATGCATGAGACCCCACTGAGACAGAAGACGTGCTGTATGCACATAGAAATCGCATGGGTAACTACTGCACTTAATGTAGATCATTGACGCTAAGACACCAGACACGCAGGCGCCAATTTATTCAATAAGTAATGTATTTTCTCCTAAATTTGGTCAAAATTACGATTTCAATTACTGCCTGTTTCAAACATCTACAAACCACCAATATCAAAACTCATAGTTGCACTAGAGGATATGTGCAGACTAGACAAGATTCAGTCTCTGGAGACAATGAAGGTCTATGCAAAATGTTTGTGCTCTTGACTAGATAAGAGCCACAGGGTTAAATCTATTGTATTCTTTCATGTCTTCTCTTTTCACTCACCCTGAGATCAGTTGTATTTGAGGGCTGCCCCTGCATAAACCTGGTTCAAGAAAGGTCTTCCTGTTAGAAGGCCGTTTTTCTGCCCCACCGTTACCAAGTGATTGTTTGTAGGAGATATACAAAGAAGAAGGCGGGATCTCTAATACTGATTTAAGCTTACTCATAATGTGCCCTGACATTGACAATATTGCTAACTATCAATATAACTGAAAAGAATTCATGTTCTTGACAATATGATTAAAACATTAAAATGTTAACTAGACTTCATGATGGAAGTCTACACCACATTACCAGCACAAACTACAGCAGTCTCTGTTTTTTTTTTTTTTTTTTTACTTTAGCTTAATTAGCTTTAAATTCAATTCAGTTTTACTTTAAATTGTACAGCACATAGCACCAAAATCACAACAACTGTTGCCCCAAGGAGCTTTAATAGATTGATACATATTCATAAATATTTTATACAGGTTTTAAGAACTATAACAGTTCCTCCTGTCCTTCTTCATGAGAATTCCTCTAAAAATGAATCTAGAGTACATGAAACCATTCTTTCCCACAGTCTTCCTTCACTATTCTCATAACCAGTAATCAAAATAACAATGTGCCCAGGAATGCATTATATTCTGAGATATACCTTATGAGATACATCAGTGAAACTCTACTTTATATTCCCTGAGATGCCTCTCCAGGCAATATATTTTTTGAAATACTGCGGGACATGGATGGTAGTGCTCTCAGGCAAGAGTTGCATTACAAAAGACACTGGAGCTGTTCGTTCAATAACCCAAATGTATTTTGAAATAATTAAAGGAAAAAAAAAGTGCTTATTCTGGGACAAGTGATAGCCACAAAAGAAACAATTAAAGTGAGAAATGCCTTTTTCTAATTTTTTGGTCAACGGACAACTATTGTGTCGTAAAATTGTAAATGTTATGACCTTATAAACGCAGACAGAGTGTAATTAGAATATCAGGATAACTGTAAACCCTAGCGGTAATCATGGGGAGGAGGGGTGTCAATATAAGGGGACCTCGCATGTGAAAATATGTGTGTAATCTCCAGCGAGCAGAGAGAAACAGTAGCAGAGGGGACGCAGAGGAGGGGGATGTGGTCCACCACCAGCACCACCACAGTGCCCTTGTTCCTTTAATTACTTCCTCTGCTTCACAGCTTCACTGCATAACAATTATCCTGCGTGTTCATTTGAAGGGAGCAGACCCCCTCTCCTCATATCGTGCAGTAACGGACATCAGACAGGCTGTGATGTCAGCAGCATCGCTTGATGTAAAGAGAATACTAGTGGGAGCCATTAAATTAGACTCGGGTTAATGCAATTGTCTTTTACAAACACCCCTACCCACCCATCTCTACCTCCTGCACAATAAACATGAGCAAAAGTTGCCCGTAGCATTGCTCAGTCCACATGTAAAGTTTTGCCTTTTCCTCTCTGCATTCCATCTTAAGAGCATTCAGCAGATACTAGAAGAAAGGCACTACAGATTATAAACCCCGCTTATGTCCCATAACTGCTACCATCAATTATGCACTGCTGGAATGTTAGATTCTTCAGCTTTTAGTGCTTTAATGTGAACTTACTATTTTTGCAGTGCAGCACACTCACAAGGATAGGAAGGGGTTGGGTCTTTTGCAGTCTATTGGAGTCTAATTCAAGCAGATGTCTGTTTAATTGATCGAAACAAATTACCTCAACATTGATCTCTGTCCCGGCCTAAGCGGCTGATCTGCTTTTTGGAGCCACACTGTGTGTGTGTGTGTGTGTGTGTGTGTGTGTGTGTGTGTGTGTGTGTGTGTGTGTGTGTGTGTGTGTGTGTGTGCGTGCACGCTCGGGGCAGGGTGAATCTTTTTTGGCTCTGACACACTCAAAGAGAACGTATGGCTTAATCGCTAAATGATAAATAGTAATTTGCTTTCTGATTGTGCTGTGTTTTCTTCATTGATTGTGAGGTTTCCTTTGAACTAATGCACCATCATTCTAACATTAAACTGCTGGGCCAATTAACTAATTGACTTTTAAGGCCCATAATTATGAGAAATTCATTAGATGTTTGAAGCCGTTTATTATCAAGGCCTTATCTTCTTTCTTTCATTGGTTGTAAATTGTCTCTTATAATTCCAGAGGCATATGTACTGTACGACACATGTTCCATCACCAAAAAGCTCTTTCTGCGTCTGTACAAGACTCCGTTAATGTCTAAGACCAAAAGAACTTTTATAGGCCAAAAAGAGACATCACTACTCATATAGGTACACGTATTTGAGTTTTTATATTTTTTTTAAAGCTCTGCATACTTAAACCAAAGATTATACATATAAACTTTTTTTAAAAAACTTTTGGTTTTGGATTCAATATTTTTTAAGCCTCAGCATCAGTATTTTGTTTACAACATGCTAGGTTTAGGACCTAGAAGCATGAGCACTAAGTTATGCACTAATGCTAACTTGTTTGGTTAGCAAACTATAACTATAAATTGCATGGAGTCAAAGCAAAGAAATCCATATCTACTAATTAGTGCTAAGTAAAAAAGTGATAAAATACCACAATTTCATTCATCAAAACTGAAGTACAAACTTTCAGATTACCTGAACCACAAAGTAAGCTATACTAGTTGTCAAATAATACTTAGCCTAGCCTAGCAAAATATAGATTGGTTACAGCTGCTTGTAGTGGCACAAATCTCAAACAATCTACCATCCAGACAAGTGGAATATTAAGTTAAAAATAAATAAATAAATAAGCGTAAAGAAAAAAAACCACACCCTCCAATTAGCATATTTATCCTTCAGTCATTTTTCATTCATTCAATGAATATAAGTCACACACACGTATGTGTTTATATATACTGGAAAACTGCAAACTTTGGCTGAAGCCTATTGCTGATGCTACAGATAAAAAAGCTTCTACAGCTAAAGAAACAAATCACTGAGCTACCGCCCTCAGAAAAGGTGCATTACAACCATGTAATGTGAACATTAAAAAAAACAGAACATAAACAGCCAGATGAATCAATACTGTGGCTGGGTCTGTTGGTGTTACATATACATTCTAGAGCTACTTTCTGAGTGTTTATGTGGCCATACCCACATTTCATTTAGACCGGTATGTGTGACGGTATCTATGTGTGTGTTTTATATATGTGCCCATTGTGTGAGCAATGACTTTGCAGGGGGTTTCAGATGTACATTTCCCCTGAGATTAGCTTTTGAGACATAAACATAGAATGGGATATAATAGGCTATGTGTGTGTCCTTGTATCAGGGCGAAACGACACATACATTACCACTCCACCGCATCTGTTTCAACTTCCATTACTCTTTACCGCTATTATATTCCGTAGATTGCTGCCGAAGCACACTTACTATAAACATGATTAAAAGAGAAAAAAGTCCCGGCAATAAACTCTGACACTTAATATCAAACGGCTGACTTTACAATCTTCTCTCCTACAGTCTTGTCTTCTACTTCCTTCTGTCTTCTGAGATACACAGAAATGCAGTGCAAGGAGGCATATTAACAATTTAAGAAACTAAACTCACCTATCTAGGGCACCATTAAAAATATAAAGGCCTCATTTGGAGCCATTTGTTCTTCTATCACTACACACCTCATGATGCCACATAAAGTCACCCCTGATTAAAATTCGAGTTATATTCAGGGTTGCGGGTATCTTGTGTACTGCAGAACCCTGCAACCATGTTTTCACCTTTTTTAGAATAAAAATGAAAAAGGAACTTCACAAATGTATCATTTTTCCAAATTTTGAAGTGAGCCATCAGCACTATAACTAGCTTCTGCAAGTGTTTCTTGTTGGTAATTGCTTAAAACATGTTTCCTTATCGTAATGCACATAGGGGCACTGACAAAATAAAAACACACATGGTGTGTTTTTGTTTAAGTAGACAGCAGCACATTAACAAGATTTTACATTCTGAAATACAATAATGTACCCTGTGTGGTGTGCACTGTGTAAAGTCACAGGATATACACCAAACAGACCCTCCTGATTTGGTTACGCTATAAGCTGCAAAAAATTCCCATCAGTTGCCATTGCTGCCTTCTATCACTAGTTGCTGTTTCAATCGTTACCTATCACTTTTCAATGCATATGTTAGTATGTTCTTTGCAGAGCTGACAAGCTTGGTGAAAAGCTTTAAAATATATTCTGCTTCTGTAGGAAATTATTTCAAATGCCTTGTAGTGATACTAAAGATAAGCTATATATGAGAAGAACAGGTAATTAATTTATGGTATGGGTGGTATAAATAAGGCTACTGTGGTGTCAGAAGACACACCTACTAGTTGGTAGAAATATCACTTAATCTCTAACATTCTTTACACTAACAGAATCAGAATCAATTAGTGGTGGACAGAAACATAAGTATATTAATACATTTTTTTAAATCCCAAAAATTTGGTGGCATTGTCCAACAAATCATCAACCTAACAGTACGATTAGCTGTTTCAGAGAGGGTGAACATCTAGTGAGGCACAGTCAGCAGATTAACAGCAAGTGTTGCTTTATCAGTCTGAAGAAAGAAAAAAACACATGAATCTGGTCTCTAGCTGTTTCTTAAGGAGAAATACTGCTCATAATTAAATCAAAGTCTTTGTCTTCATTTTGATTGTGAATCACTTTGTATATTCTGAGTTAAGTTGGTCAATTTGAATTGAATTTAAATTAAATGTGTTTAATTAGTTTGTGAGAAATTTGAGCAGGAAGGGTCATTAATTAATCCTCTGAGCTCTAATCCTACAACAGACACTCTTGTCTGCGTGGTTGGTGAAACATCAATTTACAATCCATTGATGATTAAAGCTAGGGTTGGGGTTCAGTTAATGTTGACTCCTTTTTATAGAATTTAAAGAGAAATGTAAAGAGATTTCACTTAAAATGTAAAACATTCTTGTTTCTGTTTAATATATCTGGCAAAAACCCAATGCTACCCCTAATCTCCAATGACCTTGTGAGTCTTTAGTGTTAAGATGCAACTGCATCACTTTATGCCTAGGGCATAAAATCATAAACATCTAAAAGCTTTTGGACAAATGCCTGTATAAACTCAGAAAAAAAGCAGGTTTGGCCTCTAACATAATCTTGCCCTGGTTGATTGACTGGTTTGCTTCAGCTGACAGAGAGTGGTGAATCAAGCACTTCTTTACACATGCGTATAGTCAGCTGGATTGTAGGCTCTGCATTAAATTCCATATTCACAGAGGCAATTTTTTTGTAAGTTGCTACAGTCAATGTTCCACATGACTGATCTGTATGTAACTACCACTAATCCCTCACTGGGCCTGTGGATTACAAGCTTTGCCTTTGCCCTTGTGTGGACTCCAAATGGGGAAACAAGTCAGCCAGCCAGCCAGCCAGCCGGTAAGCTGGCAAGTCAGCCAGCTTTGGCATTGGACTAAACAGCCAGCAAAGAAAAGCTGGAAGAGAGGGTCGGGGAAGCCCTGAGAAGAAGCTGGAGTTCTCAAGGTGTGTGCATGCCTGTATGTGTTTATGTATGCGTGAGTATGTGTGTGTGGATGGATGGATAACTGTCTAGCGCAGAGCGAGTCAAAGCGGTGGCATTGGTTTACTTTTAGCGGGGCCCCCCAGTCGTCCAGCTTTGGCTGTCTCAGCACGGTGCCGCAGTCAGCATTGTTGCATATTTAATGTCCTGATGAGAGCTTCCACCTGCTGACACAGGCAAAGTGACAGAACAATACCCGCCCAGCCCCACCTCATACCCCCCCCCCCCCCCCCCCACACACACACACACACACACACACATACACACAGGAGGCCCTGAACACCATCATCAATCCAGCCTTCGCCTCGCCTCATCTCACACGCTCACTCGCCACAACTCCCTCCGCTACGATCCTACTTCAGTCTACGCTGCTCTCTCGTTTCCCTTTTTTTCCTTTACCACCCCCCACCCCATCCGCATCTCCTCTATCACACACTTACTACTGTGCCCTTCTATCTTTGAATTCTCCCACAGTACAACGACCTTTCCCGCTGCTTCTTAAAAATCACTGCAATAAATCCCTCCAACATAAAAACACACTCACACACTTGTACTTACTCACACGCACACATACTTTACGTTTCTTTGTGTGTGTGTGTGTGTTGGGGGCGCTGGGCAGGGGGTCTTTATGAATATGTTCTCCAGTGATGTGTGGAGCCTCTTCATTTGCGCCTGCTAAGATTAGAACTGTCTCTCATATTGAAGCTTAATTAGCTTTGAAACAAACACACGACTGCGTGTATTGTAATGTTAAACAATTCTTCCTGGCACGAAGCTGTTCTTCGCGTTTATTACCCACCCCTTTTTTTCTCTCCTTGAAAAATCACATTGGCAGGAAGTGTAATCCGACTGCATATCCCTGTCAGACCAGTCGCTCCCACGCAGGCACAGCACCCCGGGGTGTACACCTGACCAGGGCCAAATTACCGCACTGAAACTGGCCCAAATAATACCTGAACAGGGACAGGTAAACCTTAAGTAGGCCACATACAGTATTTATATACAAAGTAGGCCAAAATCCATACACTAAAACCTGACATGATTGTTATACCTGCTCCCAAACCACACCCGGATTAGTCACTGTTCCAGCACACATAGACATACTGTGCCTCCCATACATACTTAATCAGAGCTAAAAAATGATTACACAAAGACCTGCATGTCCTGCTGGCTCAGCATCCTGAGACAGATATCATACAGGCTCACACTGTGGGTTTGCCTCATCGTAAGTCTTTTTCGTTCACTTTTCCTGTCACTTTTCTCTCTCTTAGCTGTCTTGTAAATGCCATAAGACATAAACTTCCCCCACTGCAAAGAAGTTGACAGAACAATCAGACCAAGTAACTTGAACGAGAGGTGAAAAATTTAGACTTCTGATTTCAAATGTCTACAAGTAGGCCAACAAGTCGAAGCCAGATCCAGACAGCGTGACTGCACGCAGGCGTCTGAGCGCAGTAATCTGTTAGAGAGGCCTGCAGCCAGTCTCTTCTTCTTCCTCTTTCTGACCGTCCTCTCAGGCCCATGCTATCCATTAGCAAGCATTTAATCACTGCACCATTTACTGGAAACCGCTGTCTGTCTGTAGTGTGGGTATGTCTACTTGTGTGTCATTTTGTAGCATTAGCAAATTCACACAATGTATTCTTAAAGTAAACAAAATGGACTTCTTAAAAACTAATCACCATCACAGGGTGTAGGGAAAAAAAATCCACTTTTGGCCAAATGAACTAAGAATGAAAGACAAATCTGAAAATCTATGACAGCCATGTGGAAAATGTCGACCAGAGTTTAGCTGCATCTACACTTTACTGATGTATGTATCTCATTGAGAAGCTGACTGGACTCAATTGGGCCACATCAGGGCAGAAAAAAAATTTCACATACCTTGCCTGTGATCATGTAGCATGCAGATAGATTATCTACAGCTAGGATGTGGAACTAAAGTAAAATCTTCTTCATCATGGTGGATTTGCTTTGCAGTTAAGTTTAAAGTTCCTTTCAGGTTGCTGCGCTGCAATTTCTCCCGACCTGGGATACATACTTCTTTACATTCCATAGTTGCTCTTGTTCATATGGGCATATAAAGAAGTATGTCCCCCAAGCAGGCCACTGTCCTTGGTGGCGCATCAGGCCTCACACCTCCTCCTCGCTGCCAGCCCAAAACGCTCGTCAATGGGGAGGGGAAAAAAAGTGTCGAATCAGGAACTGCGCTGACCACTGAATGCATTTATGACACTCACCAGTAGCACAGGCTTCAGGGTTCACTCCTCCCATCCCAACAGAGAGAGTTCTTTTGATGCTAACATGCCAAACTTTTCTGCCTATTAGAATAAGGACCCAGCTTTTTGTTCTGACCCGTGGACCAAAAAAGAGCCGAGATGATTTAAAACTTTAATTAAAGGAGAAATCCATGCAGCTAGTTTACACTTTTTTTCATTGAAAAGAAAACACCTACAGCTACCACCAACAAGTCACTATCAACGCTTAAAACACTATGAGTAGACACTTGTAATAAGCCACTATGTCTGCCCACTATGTGACCGCTGAGCTTTGAAATATTGTACATTATGAAGTGATTTTTCTCAAACACACACACACATGCACACACAGCACGCAATTCACCTTGAGTGTCATACTTAGAGGTTCAGCTGCTATGGGGTGAAGGAGGTGTGGGAGTTAGAGAATGATGGGAAATAAGGGAGATGTTGCACTTACCTACAGGCAGATGTTGGCTAGAAGCCCCCCAGCATGTACACACACACACACACGCACACACACACACAGGCACACAGATACAAGCCCCCCCACCCCCCATCCCCCCACCTCCTCCTCCCCTCGTCTCTCGCTTCAGCTGGGACGATGCACCAAAGAGAAGAAGCAATAAAGCGAAAGCACAGAAGAAAAGGAGAGTAGAAGAAGAAGTGCTTCGCTCTCTCTTCCCTCAGTCTGTGTCCCAGGTGCTGCCTCTGCAGTCTGTGTGTGTGTGTTTCGCCACACACTCACTCTCTCTCTCTCTAACATCCTCACTCTGATTCTCTCTTTCTCTCTCACCCTATCCTCTCTTTATAATCTCTCCCTCTTCCTCATACTGAAAACTTTTAGTCCGGTGAACAGCTGCTCGTCCCACCGGTCCTCCACCACTGACAGCAATTCCCCCCCTTTTTTTCCCTCACCTCCCATTCATCTACCCTCTCTCTCACTCTCGTTCTCTCTGTCTCACACACACACGTAAACATTGTCCCATGTAGTCTATAGGCTGCCATGCTATGCAGTCACCCCCTGACTGCCCACTCCCCCTCATGTAGCATGTGCTCTCATTCCCTCTCTTTTTTTCTCTCCTGCTCCCATGCGCTCTCTCTCTCAGCCTTCTACCTCTTTCCCAGTCAAACTATAGCGGTGTTACACTTCCATGCTGAGCAGACGGTGGTGGTGATGATGAGGTTTGAATGGCACATGTGGTGCTGCACATGGTCAAAGTGGGGGAAAAGCAAGGGGGAGAAGGCCGAGCGAATTAAATTAATCTCTGTATATGTCGTGTGTTAATTTGTAAATGTATATCAGTGTGCATAGATTGTGTGTGTGTGTATGCGTGTGTGTTCAACTGCCCTTGTTGCTCCAGTGAATCCTATTCACCTGAAGTCCCTTCCCACAAACACAATCACAGACACACAAACACATACACCCTACCTGCTGGCACACACTATCTGCCCTCTCCTATTAGCCTCAGCCCCGAACTCCAACCAACCAACCAACCAGCCAACCAACCAACCACCCGATCTCCCTCTGGTACACACATATAAATACACACATCCCCCATCTCCTTCCCTTCCCCCTTCCTCCCCCCTCCGCATCCTCTCAGAGATCAATACCAATTTATAGGCAAATGCACAAAGGCTGAGTCGCGCTTTTAATGAATTGAACCATTGCTAACGTCAGACATCTAATGAAGGCTCTGAGAGAGGCGTTAAGAAAACCTATGGCGGGAGCTGCAGAAAGCGTGTAAGGGTTATTGGGAGTGTGTGTGTGTGTTTGTTTGCAGAACTGTAGGTTTTTGGATCACAGGTTTTACTCTAATTTCCAGTCAAGATCCCCATTAAGGTATTTAACTAATATAAGACAAGTTCAAGGATAAAATGCGCATGTTCTCCATCCACAAAACACTAATGCAAAAAAAACCCCTAAACTATTAGTAATAGAAAAGAAAGAAAAATGGGGCATGCACTGCTTCTGCTAATCTGCAATGTCAGGAAGTCTCTCTTTGTCTTTGTTCTGTCAAACTTTCAGCTTGAAGGACAATTAAAGCTAATAAAATCTCCATGAAAGCGTGCATTAAAGCATACTGTTGACACAGCACAAAGTTCTCCCCAATATTCTATTTGCTAACATACAAGGAACAAAAGACACATTCCCCTATATAAGAGTCCTTCCACAGTGAAGTGGAAAATGGATATTTTGTAAAAGCTTCTACGTGCATACATTTTCCACTTGTGTTTGTGCCTAACCACTCACATATTGTATATTGCTTTTCCATGCTACATAATCTGACTCTCATGTCTTGTCCTGCACTTTGAACACACAAAATGCCTGAGTGTATCAACTGCAAATGCAGAAGCTAGTATGTCATCTTCTCTATAGCCGCCCCAATAGCCCTTTTGTGTGTTCCTACCACTGTGTAACCAGTGCTATGGGGGCTGCACACATCAGCCCTGCCCGCCCAGTAATTAAACTAAAAGTCTCTTCCATAAATCACAGTCGTCTTCTTCTTTTCTCCTCTCTCGTTCCTATCCTATTTTCTCTCCCAGGGATGGAACGAAAGTTTTGTAAATTACCAGCTATGGCTGGTAAATGAGAGGGGCTATGCACACTACAAATCCAGCTCTAGACACAGACACATTAAGAAGAATTAAGCCACCTATCTAGCTTCTTTGCCATCATAGTCACAATATTCCTGGCGGGAATTACAATTCTCCGGGGAGAAGTAGCCAGTTCCTGCAGATTGCAAGAGCTGCTCAGCATGTAATGTGCACCCTTGCTCCACTACAATACATAGTTGGGAATGTACCATCAGACAGGACTTCTTTAGAACAAGGTGAAGTACTAAAATGTTTTCTCATACATGCAAATGAAATTGAAACAAATATAAACCTCTTCATTCTTGTACCCTCTCAACATTTAGAGTCCCTATGGTTAAGCTAACACAGTTTCACACAGGCTTCTTTTCATACCAAGTGGAGGATAGACACATTCCCTTCAGTCAGCTGTGTCTGCTAAAGCATGTAAAGCTATGGAAGTGCTCTCTTACAGGGATGGGCAAAGATACCCGACACTTTGCCACCTCCTGTCAGTGCTCTGCATGCTTGACAGACAGCTGACTACTGCTGATCTCCCTGGTATCTGCTAACTGGGTAAAATTAGCCTGGACAACGGCAACACAGAGAGAGAGAGAGAAGGAGAGACACTGGAAGAGAAGTAGGGGGAATGATAGAGAAGGATGGGAGCATATGCGGGACACATTTAGAACCTTGCTCTTACTTTAAACTTCTCTCGCTCCTTCTCTCTGGAGAGTGACACATGTGTGTGCCCCGTCTATAGATAGAGCCGAGGCCCCGTTTGGACGGCCGTCCCAACACAATGATGCAACTGATAGAACTCACCTGTGCTGCACCATGTTCAACACCATGCATTATGTTCTGCTGCTGCCATATGGAAATATAGTGGCTCACATGCTGCATAAAATGCAGTGGAAAGTTTTATAAAAACTGGCAAAAAAAAAATGTGAAGCGATGTGATAATTTCACATGTGTATCATGTACATGTTCACAATCTGAGCAAACAGACAAAGGCAATAGCACAATAAATAAATTTTTTTAAAAAGTACTTTAAACTTGATGTACATTGTGTAAATTCATATTCCATAAAGAGAGACTGAGTCATTTCCACCATTTCCAGTTTTCATTCTAAGGAGTTTTCACTGAGTGTGAAATACTTGCTTCATCTGTCCAGAATGTTGAGTCTCAGAGATAACCCTTGACCTTTCAACCCTGTCCAACATGCAGCATGTTGTAACACTTTCCCTGCTACCACCAATAAAAAAAACAGCGGCGCAACAAATAAATAAGAAGACTGTTTCCAGCTCGCTCACTCACATTTGGAATTTTTTCTTTCAAACCAGCAGCTAAAAAACAAAACTAAAATAACAAAACTAAATACTTTACTCTGTGAGAAGGCGGACAAAACAATGGTACACATACAGAAACACACAATATATGCAGTGTGTAAGCACTATGAAAACAAAGAAAGCAAAATTTTAAAAACACTTATTCTACAAATCTCTAAACACACACTGAGGCACTTCAACACCTACCGTAGTAAAGGTGATCCAGATGGGGATGGTGGCCCATGCGGAGTGAAGCAGTCGCTGCAGGCGGAGTCTCGCCTCCCTGGGAGCTGAATCAGCGATGGAGAGTTTAAGGATGCGGAGAGGAAAAGGGGAGGAGGAGGAGGAGAAGGAAAGAAGGAGTGAAAGGAGAGGAGAGAAAAGAAGAAGGGGGTCATGGGACTTGTGACTATCTCTCTCTCTCTCTCATTGCTGGATGCAAAAGGAGGAGGGGAAAAACAGGCAGACCAAGAATAAAAAAAAAGACATGCATGTAGAATTGAGAGTAAAAATAGTGGCCATAAAAGAAAACCATAGAGGTTTGTGTAAGAGGATTCGATTTTGAAGTGATGACTGGGCAGTGAAATGCGTCAGCCGGCAGCTGCCCGTCCTTGCGCACCACACCAGGCCATGTAAAGTTAGAAGGAAGACAGCTGATCAGACTACCAGAGAAGGAGATGGAGAGAGATAGTGAGTGCTGACAGAGCTGAAGGACAAATCGGGAAGAGGGACAGGGAGAGGGAGGGGTTGGGAGAGCGAAAGAGCGGGAGTAAAGAGAGGCAGTGCGCAAGGAATTGAGGGAAAATAACGTAAAGAGTAAAATGAAATAGAGAAGAATGAAGGAAGGATTTGGAAGGTAGAAAGGAAAAGGCAGGAAAATGAAAGACAGGAAGGTAAAGTAAAAGGAAATGGGAAAACAAAAAAGAAGGGAAAAAGAACTGAAAGAAGGAAATGCAGAAACGCAGAGGTGCAATGTTTGGAAGAGGAAAAAAACAGAAAAATAAAAAAGAGCAGTTGAAGGGGGAGCTTTTAAAAAGTAAACTTAATTATTTCTTACTCTTTTCTGTCTTTCTTGTCCTTTTGCTCCCATATTCCACTCAGTCACTTTCCAGATATGTCGTCCAGAGGTTGGTAAAGGCAATTCCTCCGCAGAAAAAAAAAGATGAGGGAATGACTACAAAAAAGAAACAATAACAAACCCCCCCCCCAAAAAAAACAACAACTTAGATATCAAATTCTTAAAGTAAAGTAAAAAAGGGTTTTTAATGATAAAAGGTCATCTGATACCGCTTATGAGCAGTGATTTGTACGTTGATTTTTTTTCAATATGGGTGTCAAAAATAGTCGAAAGAACATTAGAATGAGAACACTGTGAGTGAGGGAAAAGCAGCGTAATCAGAGGAAACCCCCACTGTCCCACGATTTTTATACCAAGGTAAGAACCAGAGACACACACCCCTCTGTCAGCCCACCCATGTAGGCAAGATCCACGGCCTTATTTAGAGAAGCATGGCAAAAAATAGCCTCCCAAGTGTTGCTTTGAGGTGTCAGGGGTGGGGTGGGAGTGTCTGTGTACAGAGGGTGGGTGGGAGAATAGGAGTGACAAGATGGGAAAGACTTGGAGATGAGAAAGGTTGGGTCAGTGGAGGTGGTGATGTAGCCGCTTTTAATCATTCTATCTGCTATTTGACTAGTGTGGCCTGAGCTTAAATTACTCAACAATCTTCTCTTGTTTTCACCGGTGTCATGTGACCATCCTATAGCTTCCTCTGCTCAGAATGCATCATCTGCTGTACTTACAGATTACCATCCCTCTCCAGTGTTTCCTCTGTAAGTGATCATTACATTACCACCAGCATTGGTGGTAATATAATGTTGTAATGGATTTTTTTGGTATTTGCTCCATGTTATATCTATTTGGTGCTAAAAATCTGCACTCCACTATTTGCATATATGAAGTAAATGCAGTGAAATCTGTAAGTATTTGGACAGTTTCTCAGTTTTTATGAGTTTTCCTCTGTACGATAGAACAATGCACTTTGATCCAAACAGTCAAGACATGATTGAAGTGCAAACTTTCAGCTTTATTTATTCAGTCATAATTGGTGAGAGCCTCAACTTTGACTTTATAACACCAACCTTAACTCTTCTGAAGAGGCTCAAAAATGACTTTTAAAAATGTGTTATATTTAGCTTTCCACATGTTATAAAAATGTGGAAAGTTAAAAATTTTCTTTATTTATCTAACCAAACCTCAGAGAACAATTTTAAAAAGTAGCCCTGGCACTACACACTGCCCTGTCACACCTGGAGAAGAGAGACACGTATGTGAGAATGCTGTTTGTAGATTACAGCTCAGCATTCAATACCATCGTTCCCTCGAAGCTGGACAGGAAACTGCAGGATCTAGGACTGAGCAGCTCCCTCTGCAGCTGGATCCTTAGCTTCCTGTCTGACAGACGCCAGGTGGTCAGACTGGGCAGCATCACCTCATCCCCCATCACACTGAACACTGGTGCTCCACAGGGGTGTGTACTGAGCCCTCTCCTGTACTCACTCTACACCTACGACTGCACAGCCACTAACAGCTCCAACATCATTGTGAAGTTTGCGGACGACACTACAGTGGTGGGTCTTATCACCAACGGTGATGAGACGGCTTACAGGGAGGAGGTCAGCGCCCTGACCCACTGGTGTCAAGACAACCATCTCACCCTCAACGTCGCAAAGACAAAGGAGTTGATAGTGGACTTCCGGAGGTGCAGAGAAGTACACACCCCCATCACCATCAACGGCGCTGCTGTGGAGAGAGTGAGCAGCTTCCGGTTCCTTGGAGTACATCTGGCTGAGGATCTTACGTGGTCAGTACACACAAACAAAACAGTGAAGAAGGCGCAGCAGCGCCTCTTCTTTCTCAGGAGACTGAAAAGATTCGGCATGAGCCCCCGCATCCTCAGGACCTTCTATCACTGTGCCATTGAGAGCATCCTCACTGGATGCATCACCACCTGGTATGGCAACAGCACCGCCTACAACTGCAAAGCTCTCCAGCGAGTAGTGCGGTGCTCTGAACGGATAATTGGAGGTGAGCTTCCCTCCCTCCAAGACATCTACAGGAAGCGCTGCCTGAGGAAAGCGGGGAGGATCATCAAGGACTCCAGTCACCCCAGCCATAAACTGTTCAGACTGCTTCCATCAGGAAGGAGGTTCTGCAGCATCCGGTCCCGTACCAGCAGACTGAGAGACAGCTTCTTCCATCAGGCCATCAGACTGCTGAACACGTCATAGACACCTCAGCTTCACTACTGGAACTTCAACATTATGCACTCCACACTGTATATAAATGCCACTTGTTTTGCACATATTCAACTCTGTATATTTTATATATTTTATTATTATTATTATTATTTTTTTTTTTTTATTTATTTATTTTTTTTTACTATTTAATTTGTAAAAATGTGTATACACACACACACACACACACACACACACACACACCCACACACACACACACACACACACACACACACACACACACGTAGGAAAATATTTAGTATACACATCCAGAAATGCATACACTATTATATATTGTACATATATTTATTAGTTTCAGGTTGGCCATTCTTGTATTTTGCTCGTTTGTGTTGTTGTGTTTGCACATCTCTGTTGCTTGTGGGGCTCGCACACAAGAATTTCACTCGCATGTGCTGTGCCAGTGTGCCTGCACATGTGATGTGACAATAAAAGTGATTTGATTTGATTTGATTTGATTTGACGTAACCTAGTGGTCAATGTCATTTTCCACAATTATGCTTGTGTATGGTTACATGTTAATTACCACGTGGTCATGTCCTGCGGTTACAGACAGTGTCAGCCGGAAAAAAATTCAGTGCCGGGACTTTTTTCTCTCTTTGGTCCGGCTCCTATTTTTTTTTATTTTTTGGAGGCAAACATTTGCTTAGGTTTCCATTCCTTTGTTCTTCATGTCCATTCTGGCAGTTTCCGTAATGTCCCTGTAGTTATATTGATGATTGTTATTCTGTCAATGATAAATTCAAAAACTGCAGTGAAAACGTAGCCGGAAGTGCACAGGAGGAATCAAGGGTGCTGAACAAGGCCAATCACAATATTTGAGGGATGCGTCCCGACGTGCAGTTACATTTCTTGGGAGGTGCACGTCTGGACTGAAAGCTTGAAGAGCATCTCAGCAGGCAAATTGCAGTATTTGGTAATGTCTATGAGGAGACAAGGGGCTTACATGCAAGTATAAAAAATAATTATGCAAAATTTATAATTTTATAAACTGGACAATTACTTTTGAGTCTCTGAAAATAGGGGACTATGTATAAAAATGGCTGTAATTCCTAAAGAGTTAATGTCAGTACATGCACTGTCTTTATAGGCTTGCCCTTTAAAGTTGACAAGCTTTAATACTGGCACAATAGAAAAAACCTTCTTAAGCCTGAGATCCCCTATCTTCATCCCCTTGTCACCACCGCCCTGCTGAATCTCCCTGCTGTATTTTTAGAGCTGCCAAATAAAGATGCACGGGGCCCTCCACTGACAAACCGGAAACCAACTATCACACACACACGCATCCCCTCCCCGAATTACAAAGCTGTAGTCACAGCACCCAACCCCAGTCCTGCATCACATTTGGCGACACCATGGGGTGGTGCTATATATGTATGGACCCTAAAAAATTAAGAGAGAAGGGACCCACATATAGACAAGCAGGGTTAGAGGTGTTCACTCTGTGAGTCTCTGATCCAACAAAGAGTCTCACAGGAGACAAATGTATCTGTGAAGGAAGCAGCCAAGAGACATGGCAAGATGGAGAGAGAGAAAGAGAGCGAATGAGGGGGCCTGGGAATTGAGAGGACAGGAGAAAGGGAGGAGAGATGGGGAAAGAAAGGATATTGATTTCCACCTTAAAGAGGCAATCTCCGCTTCTCAGGAGCTCCAGGGAGTAAGCGTGTATCTGTGCCTGTATGTGTGTGTGCGTGTGCGTATGTGTATGATCTGTCCTGGGATCGCAGACTGAAGACACGGGTGCACACAAGCGTGCACACACACACACACACACACACACACACACACACACACACACACACACACACACACACACATAAATACACAATTTGGAATGTTAACAATGTTTAGAAAAAATGAAACAAAGCGCAGAGCAAAAGAGAAAATAACACCTTTAAACTAGTCATTTTATGCCCTGCCTCCTTCAAAGGCATCCCACTGCTCTAATTAGTTTTATTAGCTGCAATCTTTTTCCTCTTTTGAGTTTTATGTTCTCTTTTTATTTCACACCTTCTTCTCAACAGTTTTTATTTTTTTAAACTTTCATCAAAAACATTAAGTAAAGGATTTTTCAATTACTGCTTACTGAATGCTGAAGATTCAAACTACACTAAGACTACATCAGAGTAAACAAGCTTTTTCCCCCTCAGAAATAGTTATATAATAAAATATAATAGCACATTTGTACATTCTTTGAACTACAATATATAAAATGAGTGGCAGCTTTTCATCTTTCAGACATTGTTGGTTTTTATATTAATGACCCTTATATCTTTGGGCAGACACCAGAGACTACAGACTTTAGAGAAAGACCAACATTACACACAACTCATAACTAATATGTTATGCCGTTATTTTTGTGCCATTATTCTGAGCGCACGTAAAAAAAAATTGCAGGTGCAAGTGTTGCATTTTGGGGAGAAATTTATTTTGAGCGAAGAAAAGCTAAATTTGAGTGAACAAAATTCATTGCTGCGTGCAACAAATGTATTTCAGTGTTTGCTATTATCCATATACACACACAATAGCAGCCCCTCTCGCTCAGTTTTTGCATTTACGCTCGCTCGCAATGTGTTGCTTGCGCTCTCAACATTTCTGCCCATGCGCATTCAACTCTTTCTCTACACCGTTATATTTGTGCCACAAAACCAGCCAATCACAGACTTGGATGCAAAAAAATCTGATTGGCTGTTTTGGTCTCCAATCAGCTCGAAATGACGAAATGCAATATCCCAGAATCCATTTCATCCAAAACTCAAACGAGGCAGTGGCGGAGGAACACAGAGTGGCAGAGTTTGAAATATTACTCTTTCTGGGTGACAAAATAAACTTTTAAGATATTTTCATGCGAGAATGGTGCTGTGTGAACTTCAAATGTCTGCTCGATTTATCAAGACATCACATATTTGCAAAAGTGCTCTAACGTTTCGGAGATATGAAGCGCCTTGAGGCGACTTTTGTTGTGATTTGGCGCTATATAAATAAAATTGAATTGAATTGAATTGAATTGAATAGATGCCTGTTAACCACCAGCTGACCACATAGCTGGACTGGCCATTGGGCATAGCTGGACTGGCCACTGGCCGGTATCGCTCAAAAAAAATTTCTCCTCAAAATGCAACACTTGCACCTGCAAATTATTTTTTACGTGCGCTCAGAACAGTGGCACAAAAATAACGCCATAATATTTGAGACCAGTTAGTATAGAAGATTGTAATTTATGAAACATTTACAGCCCTATTAAACTCTCAGGACATCTTGTCAACTGCAAGAAGAGAGAGTGCCTCTCTTATCTCTGGATTAGAAAAGTATCCATTTTTGAAAATATTACCACTTTTTAAATGTCACGTCTTTGGCTATTTAACTTTGGTAATTTAACCCCAGCTCATGTGCCTCAAGGTCATCTCCTTGGGCAGTGCTGCACCACTTTCAGCACAGCTATTTTTATATTGCCCTGCTGTATTTACCCTCACACAAGTGTGACACACACTGAAGCTTTTTCTGTTTGTTAAAACTGACTTCTTAGTCTTTAAGTTTACTCTGGGAAAGAGGATGAAGTGACAGGGAGTAAAATTCAAGTGGGTTGTTATGCACAGGTTATGTTGATGAGCCCAAAAAAACTTCCCAGTGTGCTGTGCTGAGCAGGCACACTTGGACCTCAATGAAGATGAAGAAGGATACCCAGCTCTCACAACACAACACTTATGATCATCTCAGGGACACAGCTCCAGCTGCGAGCACAGAAGCCCATCCACCTGCTGTTCACACACACACACAACCAATCAGAAGAAAGCCAACTCAAAGGGAGGGTGGCCTGAAAGGTAAAGAAATAAACTGCTATTTTCAAACCTCAGATAAAGGCAAACATAAAAGGGATACATTTATTATTTTGAAGTGTGATTATGCAAAGCTGCTCTAATAGTCTAATAGTCCAAGAATTAAAATAGAACTTGTGTAAGTACAGCTAATACAGCTGGTGGCCTTCTGAGGCTTTCCTGTGATAACTATGTTAAAAAACAAATACACACCATAACGTATTACAAATCTACAGGGTGGGCCATTTATATGGATACACCGTAATAACATAGGAATGGTTGTTGATATTAAAGTCCTGTTTGTGGCACATTAGTATATGTGAGGGGGCAAACTCCTCAAGATGGGTGGTGACCATGGTGGCCATTTAGAAGTCGGCCATCTTGGATACAACATTTGTTTTTTCAATGGGAAGAGGGCCATGTGACACATCAAACTTATTGGTAATGTCACAAGAAAAACAATGGTGTGCTTGGTTTCAACGTAACTTTATTCTTTCATGAGTTATTTACAAGTTTCTCTTTGTTCACAGCCATTGACATATCGAAGAGGTTAACACATGGGGAGCGGATCGAAATTGTGTTGATATCTGGTGAATGCAGTAACTGGGTCATTGCAGCAGATTTCAATGCAAGACACTCTACGAGACCACTCATCTCCCATGCTACAGTTAGCAAACTGCTTGCTTTCGTGGAACTGGTTCAGTGTTGGATTTGCCAAAATGTGGACGCAAGAAAACTGTCACTAATGAAGAAACATCAGTGGCTGTCCTAGCTTCATTCAGCAAGAGTCCACAACGTAGCACATGCCGCATGTCACTGGAGAGTGGCATTAGTCGATATTAGCTACTCACAAATGGCACCCTTACAAACTCCAGCTACTGCAGCATCTCAACAAGGATGACCCAGATTGGCGCCCAGAATTTGCAGAATGGGCAAAACAAAAATTGGAACAGGACCCTCAGTTTACGCAGAAGATTTTGTTCAGTGATGAGGCAACCTTTATGTGAATGGTGAAGTTAACAAACAAAACCACCGCTATTGGTCTGACACTAACCCACATTGGATGGATCCCTCCAAGACTGTTGGAACAACAAAAGTGATGGTATATGGAGTGGGGCATAACAGGTAACATAACAGGTAGTGGGTCCATTCTTCATCAATGGAAACCTCAAGGCTGCTGGATATTTGAAATTGCTACATGATGATGTGTTTCCCTCTTTATGCACTTAAGCTGGCACGTTCCCTGAGTTTTTCCAGCAAGATGGTGCACTACCACATTATGGGGGCCAGGTCTGAGCATTTCTAGATGAACTGGAAAGTGGATTGGTCGTCGTGGGCCAGTTGAATGGCCCCCATGGTCTCCCGATCTGACCCCCTTAGACTTTTATCTTTGGGGTCATCTGAAAGCAATTGTCTATGGTGTGAAGATACGAGATGTGCAGCACCTGAAACTACAGATACTGGATGCATGTGCTGGCATTTCTCCTGCGGTTTTGCTATCAGTGTGTGAAGAGTTGGAGAAGAGGGTTGCATTGACAATCCAACACAATGGGCAGCACATTGAACACATTTTATAAGTGGTCAGAAACTTGTAAATAACTCATGAAAGAATAAAGTTACGTTGAAACCAAGCACACCATTGTTTTTCTTGTGACATTACCAATAAGTTTGATGTGTCACATGGCCTTCTTCCTATTGAAAAAAACAAAAGTTGTATCCAAGATGGCCGACTTCTGAATGCCCACCATGCTCACCACCCATCTTGAGGAGTTTGCCCCCTCACATATACTAATGTGCCACAAACAGGACTTTAATATCACCAACCATTCCTATGTTATTACGGTGTATCCATATAAATGGCCCACCCTGTATATTCAGTTTTGTATTTGAAAAAACAATCGAATCTTGTAGCTTTAATTTCTCTTTTTAAAGAATGATGTATCTGAGCAAAAAACGATGACTATATTATAAAATCTCTTCATATGTAGGGGGTTTTCTTGTAGCAGTGCTTCTTTCCTGTAAAGTATTTGTCTTTGTGATTGGGTCAGCATGTGTTGAATTAGATTACACTGTTAATTTCTGAATGCACAGTCATGCGTGCTCACTGAGTGAAGAGTTTGCCTGTTGTGTGTGCTTTTAATTTATGCTTAAATGTGTGTGTATTCAAGCATGTCTTTCTATGCCGGCCACTTACCAGCCATACCTGCAGTGCTGCATGTGTGTGTGTGCTGATCTGCGTTTTGGTGAGTCCCAGAGTGTCAACGGGCACTTTAGAGTCTGTACACTCATCTGATTTGGCTTGGTGAGCCAGCAGAATAATAAGGTTGTGTGGTAGGACAAAAAAACCCAATAAGCTCCTTCAAACTCCTTCTGTCTGTGATGGGGCTGTCCCATCAGAGACAAACTGAAACCACCAAGACAAAACACCTAAATATTTCCTTGATTTTTTTTTTTTTTTGGGGTGGGGTGTATCCTTATTTCCTCTCCCTCCTCCTCTCTGTATGATGCAGTTAAAGTTCCCAGGGGACTATTACTTTAGCTGGCATGTGGAATGGCCGAGGAGATGAATGCTTTTTCTGCATTACCTGGTGGCGGGGGAGAAGCAATGGATACAGTGCACAGATCCTGCAGACACTTTTTAATCTGGGAGAGAGAACTCTCTGATCCAAGCTAGTGACAGAACTGAAAAAAGGGAAATGTAAAAAGAGACGGCCAGAAGGCGAAAAAAGAAAAAGAAAGAAAGAAAGAAAGAAGGAAGGATAACGGAGTACGATGTGTGATTGTATTTTTAATTAGTACAACTAGAGAGGAAAGTTAAACTCCTGACTTTGGATAATTCTTCACCACAGGGAAGGTTTTCAATCTAATGAAAAGACTTTGACTTTCAATTTGGCTCTAACGCTAATTGTGGTGGACTGAATGGAGCCATTTGTCCCAAGCAGGGGGACTAAACCATATTTAGGGGGCTACTGCCCATAAACAACAATTAGCTCATAGTCCACAGTGTCCACACTGAGGAGCCAGAGCCAGAGGAAGCAGATGCTCTCAGAGGTCAATGAGCAATTCAATCGGTAAAGTTGCAAAATGCAAATAAAATACAACATAGATTAATGGATCCAGCCCATATTGTCTTTTGATGCCACAGTAGAACAGCCAGTGACCTTGTGCTTTTTAAAGTTCAAAATAAATTAAAATCATTTATTGAAGTAAAAAAATACCCCTTCAAAGGAGCTGTCCCTTTAGCTTTCAAGCCAATGACTGTTTAGGCCACTAACTAATTAATATTCAATGCTAGGAGGTGCAGCATCAGCAAATGGGCTCCTATTGTAACTGGAGTGTCCACTCAAAGACAATCCTTCAACTATCTGTTCATAATATCAGACTTTTTTCATGCTGGGCCTTCAAAATTTATTGGTGTAGTTACATTTTGGTAAAACCAAGTTAACAGAGAACAATGGCTGCCAAAAGACAATTGTAGCTATTACTCTCTACAAACAATTACCTTAATATACCTTCAGGGATATTGCTGCATTTATGCTACACTCGTGAGAAGGGCTACTTATTTCTGCGTTTGTGGTTTGTGTCCCTTTGGAGACCAGTGAGATGACTTTTTTTTTTTTATCTTAACCCTCTCTGTGAGGTGTTGTTCTTTATTGGTGACGACCTTAACACTATGGCATTTGAGGTTTTTCTTTGATGATCCTTAAAAATGCTAACTCTTTTAACCTTAGTGACAAAAAAATTGCAACCTGCTGTAAAAATATGACTATATACTATTTGCTTTCTAAACTATTATCTTTTAAAACTACTTAAGCCTGAAATATACATATAAAAAAATAATTACAATTCATTTTATTTTAACCCTTTGAAGTTCAGTTTGTTTACATAGCTTATTTTTATTAGAAGCTGAGATGGGTTAGTGATTTCAGCCACACTGATTTTTGTGCATTATTTTTCTCTACAGTGTCAGATTCTTTTTTTTTTTCATACTAATGAAAAACATGCCACCTTCCCACAAATGGCTTTTTTGCCTTTAAATGACATAGTCTTTTGAAAGTACTTCAGATGAGCATCCCTACATAAGTCTGCAGTTCCTCTGTATCTACATAAGCAACTGAATGTTTCTCATGCTGATTTATCATGGCTACAACTTGCTTCTGGATGTCATCCATCAGCAGCAGTGCATAGCTGGTGGCATGGTGTGTAGGTCCCAGGATCAAACCTCTGACTGATGGGACATAGCATTGCAGTTATTGTGGAAGACCAAAGTATGGAAATGACAGGGCCGTGCAGAGATGTTTGAAGGGACAGGTGCTCAAAGTTAAAAAGGAGCACATAAAACCAGGCTAAATAACAACAACCCACATTCATCAAGAATCTAATATGGAATCATACTATATCACTATGGTCACAAGTATGCATCATGGTGCTGATCCAGAATCCTTCCCTTATTATTTATTCTTAGTTATACAGGGTGGGCCATTTATATGGATACACTGTAATAACATGGGAATGGTTGGTGATATTAAAGTCCTGTTTGTGGCACATTAGTATATGTGAGGGGGCAAACTCCTCAAGATGGTGGCCATTTAGAAGTCGGCCATCTTGGATACAACTTTTGTTTTTTCAATAGGAAGAGGGCCATGTGACGCATCAAACTTATTGGTAATGTCACAAGAAAAACAATGGTGTGCTTGGTTTCAACATAACCTTATTCTTTCATTAGTTATTTACAAGTTTCTCTTTGTTCACAGCCTGTTGGGACCAGGAAGCAGAGTTGCAGTCTTACACGCCTCTCTGCAGCTTCTCTCCTCCTGCTACCCCCCCCCAAAAATCCATCTCCATAGAGACTGTGTCAGCTTCCAAAAAGACAAAAAACAAACTAAAAACCAGCAACAAACAACTTAAACATAAACAGTCACAAAGAAAGAACAATACAGTATCCACATCTGAACCAAAGAGTAAAACAGTGAAATGTGGATTATTAAATATTAGGTCTCTCTCCTCCAAGTCTCTGTTACTACATGACTTAATAATTGATCAACAAATTGATTTACTCTGCCTTACAGAAACCTGGTTGCAGCAGGATGATTATGTTAGTTTAATTGAATCAACACGCCCGAGTCATTCTAACTACCAGAAATCTCGAAGCACAGGCCGAGGGGGCAGTGTGGCAGCAATTTTTCACACCAGCCTATTAATTAATGAAAGACCAAGACAGACTTTTAATTCATTTGAAAGCCTGATGCTTAACATTGTCCACCCCAGCTGTAAAACTCAGAAACCAGTCTTACTTGTTATCATCTATCGTCCACCTGGGCCTTACACAGAGTTTCTGTCTGATTTCACAGAGTTTTTTTTTTTTTTTTTTTTCAGAATCAGAAACTTTATTGTCATAGTCATGAGAACAACGAAATTAAGAATGGTCCCCGATCATTGCATCATCCCTAGCAATATCAAAATATAAATAAAACAATAAAATTCAATAAATAAAATAGATAGAATACTTAAAATACTAATAAGATATAACAGTAAAACATTCACATACATTCCCACACACATGCTTCAGACCGTGCATAGATTAACACAAGAGTGGCGTGATGGACATTTTTTTGTAGTATTCAGATGTGTTATTGCAGTTGGATAACAGCTGTGTTTGAGTCTATTAGTCCTTGCTCTGATTGCCCTGTACCGTCTGCCTGAGGGCAACAGTTCGAACAGGGAGTGGCCAGGATGTGAGGTGTCTTTTATGATGTTTTGGGCCTTTTTAAAACAGTGGGCGTTGTGTAGAACTTCCAGTGTGGGGAGAGGGCAGCCAGTGATCTTTTGGGCGGTGTTTATATCTAATTTAGTTCTGAGCTCAGATAAAATAATTATTGTGGGTGATTTTAACATCCATGTAGATGCTAAAAATGACAGCCTCAACATGGCATTTAATCTGTTATTAGACTCAATTGGTTTCTCTCAAAATGTAAAAGAACCCACCCACCACTTTAATCACACTCTAGATCTTGTTTTAACATATGGCATAGAAACTGAACATTTAATAGTGTTTCCTGAAAACCCTCTCCTGTCTGATCATTTCCTGATAACATTTACATTTACAATAATTGATTACACAGCGGTGAAGAGTAGACTTTATCAAAGTAGATGTCTTTCTGAAAGTGGTGTAACTAAGTTTAAGAATATAATCCACCCACTGTTATCATCTTCAATGCCCTGTACCAACACAGAGCAGAGCAGCTATCTGAACGCTACCCCAACAGAGGTCGATTATCTTGTTAATAATTTCACCTCCTCACTACGTACGACTCTGGATACTCTAGCTCCTGTGAAAACTAAGGTCTCTAATCAGAAGTACCTGACTCCATGGTATAATTCTCAAACACGTACCCTAAAGCAGATGACTCGTAATCTGGAGAGGAAATGGCGTGTCACAAATCTAGAGGATCATCATTTAGCCTGGAGAAATAGTTGGCTGCTTTATAAGAAAGCCCTCGCAAAGCCAGAACATCTTACTATTCATCACTGATCGAAGAAAATAAGAACAACCCCAGGTTTCTCTTCAGCACTGTAGCCAGGCTGACAAAAAGTCAGAGCTCTTTTGAGCCAACCATCCCTTTAACGTTAACTAGTAATGACTTCATGAACTTCTTCACAAATAAAATTTTTATCATTAGAGAAAAAATTACCAATAATCATCCCACAGATGTAATATTATCTACAGCTACTCTTAGTACCATTGATGTTAAGTTAGACTCTTTTTCTCCAATTGATCTTTCTGAGTTAACTTCAATAATTACTTCCTCCAAACCATCAACGTGTCTTTTAGACCCCATTCCTACAAAACTGCTCAAAGAAGTCCTGCCATTAATTAATTCTTCGATCTTAAATATGATCAACCTATCTCTAATAATCGGCTATGTACCACAGGCCTTCAAGCTGGCTGTAGTTAAACCTTTACTCAAAAAGCCATCTCTAGACCCAGCAGTCTTAGCTAATTATAGGCCAATCTCCAACCTTCCTTTCATATCAAAAATCCTTGAAAGAGTAGTTGTCAAACAGCTAACAGATCATCTGCAGAGGAATGGTTTATTTGAAGAGTTTCAGTCAGGTTTCAGAGCTCATCACAGCACAGAAACAGCTTTAGTGAAGGTTACAAATGATCTTCTTATGGCCTCTGACAGTGGACTCATCTCTGTGCATGTCCTGCTAGACCTTAGCGCAGCATTCGATACTGTTGACCATAATATCCTATTAGAGCGATTAGAACATGCTGTAGGTATTACAGGTACTGCGCTGCAGTGGTTTGTATCATATCTATCTAATAGACTCCAATTTGTGCATGTAAATGGAGAGTCCTCTTCACACATTGAGGTTAATTATGGAGTTCCACAGGGTTCAGTGCTAGGACCAATTCTGTTTACATTATACATGCTTCCCTTAGGCAGTATCATTAGAAGACATCACTGCTATGCAGATGACACCCAGCTCTATCTGTCCATGAAGCCAGATAACACACACCAATTAGTTAAACTGCAGGAATGTCTTAAAGACATAAAGACCTGGATGGCGGCTAACTTTCTGCTTCTTAATTCAGATAAAACTGAGGTTATTGTACTCGGCCCTGAAAAGCTTAGAAATATGGTATCTAACCAGATTCTTACCCTGGATGGCATTACCTTGGCCTCCAGTAACGCTGTGAGGAACCTTGGAGTCATTTTTGACCAGGACATGTCCTTCAACGCACATATTAAACAAATATGTAAGACTGCTTTCTTCCATTTGCGCAACATCTCTAAAATTAGAAATATCCTGTCTCAGAGTGACGCTGAAAAACTAGTTCATGCATTTATTACTTCCAGGCTGGACTACTGTAATTCATTATTATCAGGATGTCCAAAAAACTCGCTGAAAAGCCTTCAGCTAATCCAAAATGCTGCAGCAAGAGTACTGACAGGGACTAGAAAGAGAGAGCATATTTCTCCTGTTTTGGCTTCCCTTCATTGGCTTCCTGTTAAGTCCAGAATTGAATTCAAAATCCTGCTCCTCACATACAAGGTCTTAAATAATCAGGCCCCATCTTATCTTAATGACCTTGTAGTACCATATCACCCTATTAGAGCACTTCGCTCTCGCTCTGCAGGCCTACTTGTTGTTCCTAAAGTATTTAAAAGTGGAATGGGAGAGAGAGCCTTCAGTTTTCAGGCCCCTCTTCTGTGGAACCAGCTTCCAGTTTGGATTCGGGAGACAGACACTATCTCTACTTTTAAGATTAGGCTTAAAACTTTCCTTTTTGCTAAAGCATATAGTTAGGGCTGGACCAGGTGACCCTGAATCCTCCCTTAGTTATGCTGCAATAGATGTAGGCTGCCGGGGGATTCCCATGATGCATTGAGTCTGTGAAGGTTCTCAGTCATCCAGGTCATCGTAGTCAAAGGAGCTTGCAAAGAAAAGCGTCTGGACTTCTTTAAGTTGCTTGAAGACGTTTCACCTCTCATCCGAGAAGCTTCTTCAGTTCTAAGGTCAAATGGTGGAGAGTCCCAGATATAAACCTAGTGGGAGTTTCCCCCCACGGAGGGACAAAAGGACCCCCTGATGATCCTCTAATCGCCTGAGCCAAGGTGTGAAACTGGGTGTGGGTCCCCATCAGCCAGAGTTTCGGGTGTGTTCATTGTGAAACCTGGCCCCACCTTATCATGCGAATTCCTGAGGTCAGATGGCCCAGGATGTGAGTGGGCGTTAAGGCGTCTGGGAAGGGATCTCAAAACTGGATTATAGATGGCAGAGAGTTGGTGTCGTAAACCCCCGCCTCTGTTCAAAGATGGTCGCTTTCCAGTCTTTCCAGTCACCTTTCTCACTCACTATGTGATAGACCTCTCTGCATTGAATCATATCTGTTATTAACCTCTGTCTCTCTTCCACAGCATGTCTTTATCCTGTCTTCCTTCTCTCACCCCAACCGGTCGCAGCAGATGGCCGCCCCTCTCTGAGCCTGGTTCTGCCGGAGGTTTCTTCCTGTTAAAAGGGAGTTTTTCCTTCCCACTGTCGCCAAAGGGCTTGTTCATAGGGGGTCATATGATTGTTGGGTTTTTCTCTGTATCTATGAAGCGCCTTGAGGCGACTTTTGTTGTGATTTGGCGCTATATAAATAAAATTGAATTGAATTGAATTGAATTGACATATCGAAGAGGCTAACACATGAGAAGCGGATCGAAATTGTGTTGATATCTGGTGAACGCAGTAACCGGGTCATTGCAGCAGATTTCAATGCAAGACACCCTACAAGACCACAAATCTCCCATGCTACAGTTAGCAAACTGCTTGCTAAGTTTCGTGAAACTGGTTCAGTGTTGGATTTGCCAAAATGTGGACGCAAGAAAACTGTCACTAATGAAGAAACATCAGTGGCTGTCCTAGCTTCATTCAGCAAGAGCCCACAGCGTAGCACTTGCTGCATGTCACTGGAGAGTGGCATTAGTCGAACATCCCTTCGGTAGATATTAGCTACTCACAAATGGCACCCTTACAAACTCCAGCTACTGCAGCATCTCAACGAGGATGACCCAGATTGGCGCCCAGAATTTGCAGAATGGGCAAAACAAAAATTGGAACAGGACCCTCAGTTCACGCAGAAGATTTTGTTCAGTGATGAGGCAAACTTTTATGTGAATGGTGAAGTTAACAAACAAAACCACCGCTATTGGTCTGACACTAACCCACATTGGATGGATCCCTCCAAGACTGTTGGAACAACAAAAGTGATGGTTTGGTGTGGTATATGGGATACAACGATAGTGGGTCCATTCTTCATCAATGGAAACCTCAAGGCTGCTGGATATTTGAAATTGCTACATGATGATGTGTTTCCCTCTTTATGCACTTAAGCTGGCACGTTCCCTGAGTTTTTCCAGCAAGATGGTGCACTACCACATTATGGGGGCCAGGTCTGAGCATTTCTAGATGAACTGGAAAGTGGATTGGTCGTCGTGGGCCAGTTGAATGGCCCACATGGTCTCCCGATCTGACCCCCTTAGACTTTTATCTTTGGGGTCATCTGAAGGCAATTGTCTATGGTGTGAAGAGACGAGATATGCAGCACCTGAAACTACGGATACTGGATGCATGTGCTGGCATTTCTCCTGCGGTTTTGCTATCAGTGTGGGAAGAGTTGGAGAAGAGGGTTGCATTGACAATCCAACACAATGGGCAGCACATTGAACACATTTTATAAGAGGACACTGGAGTATATTCTCCAGCATCTCACACTTCTGATAATCAGTTGACTGCTTGACGTTTATTCAGTGGTGTAAAACCTATAACTTTAATCTTACCCGACCCATCCTTCAAATTTGGGGAAATGAAGGGCGCAATTGTCGGCCGCATTTGTCGGAGTCTTCGAATTTGGACAGTCTTGGTCGTGTCGCTGTAACGTAATTGGCCTACTAATGCAAGCATAGGAGGATGTGATTGCTGAATTTTGACACAGCTACGATACCGGACACTGCTTCTTCTTCTTCGAGGTTTAACAGCAGCTAGCATCTTTATACATACCAACTTCTGTTTCAGTCCGCTATTACATTCTTAAATCCTAATACTTATCCCTGCTTCTTTTGGGATCTTACAAAGCTTCAAACGACGCGTCAACTATTAAAATAGTCGTCGACAATTTTAATAGTCGACGTAATCGTGACTAGTCGACTAATTGTGGCAGCCCTACTGTCAAGCACTCCACCAGTAGATTACACCGTCCACCTCATAGGTCCCTATCCGCTTATTACATCAGTCTTTCAATCCATATAACAGCTCTTGCAAATAAAATGTCCTCTGTATTTGTTGTCAGCTTTGGAGTATATTGAGATTGTAGAGCTAATTCATTACTTACAAGTACAAATTAGTCTTCAATTTTCAATCTCATAATAAACTTATAAAAACACAGCTCCAGCAATTCATTCATTTTTACAAATGCATTGTCGAAATATTAAACTTCAGTATCTCATTTGTATGGAGTGGTGAAACTACATATATTGAATAATGTTACAACTAAGTACCGTAATTGTCGGGCTATAAGCCGCTACTTTTTGCACAAGCTTTGAACCCTGCGGCTTTTAGTCAGGTGCGGCTTTTCTATGGATTGTCCATGATTTTTGTCATATCGTAAGACGATTTGTTTTGTTTGTTCCGGTGTTGTGCAGCACTACGTTGAATGGCGGAAGGGCATGTGATCAGACACACAGTATCGGGTTCAAGAGTGGTATGTTGGTCACATGTCCATCCACCAGGCAACATAGTGCCGTACAAGTAGCGCGAAAAACAAACTTCAAAGTACCACTATGCGACACTGGAGAAGAGGACTTTGGTGGTTTTAGTGCGCAGGAAGATGGTGGTGAATGACTGACTTTTCTTCTTGTTAAAGCCGTGTCACTGCACCTGAGCCTAAAAGGTAGTCCAATCTATTTTTCTGGTGTGCTGTAGATTATTGTTATGTACTACATTTGTTACTCATTCATGAAGCACAGTACATGTTTCGTACTTGTAATTACCGCTACTTGTACATATACCTAAAAAGTTATGTAAATATGTACCCATAACTTGTTTTTCAAAATATTAATAAAAGGGATGTGTCTCCAAACAGCCATCTCTTTCCTGACAATTCGCTTTTTGCATATTCTCTCACATATGATAAGTCAACATTGAAACACCTGCGGCTTTTAGTCAGGTGCGGCTAATGTATGTACAAAACAGGATTTTCCCCTGATTTTAGCTTGTGCGGCTAATATTCAGGTGCGCTTTGTAGTCCGGGAAATACGGTATTAAAATTTGCGTAAAATGACTTACTTTTATTTAAAACCTTCCAAAAATATGGATTTCAACACAGGAAAAGAACAGTCTCCAAGGCAGAACGCCTTGGGAGGCTTAAACATCATCTCTATAATCAAATAGAAAAACATACGGTGGCTGGGAAGTGCAAAGCGCTACAAATTAAAAAACGGCAACAAATTAAAAATCCACAACAAATTAAAAAATCCACAACAAATTAAAAATCCACAACAAATTAAAAAACCGCAACAAATTAAAAATCCTTGACGGATCGTCTGAAATACCGGAAGTGGAGAGTGATGTCACGAGAGGGGGGCGTGGCCAGGATTTTTGGTTGAGGCGCCATGTTTCTGGGCCGAACAAAGCGCTAGCGAAAGAGGAGCGAAAGTACACGGATAACACCAGCTATGGTTCGTACTTGCTGTGCGGTCGGTTGTAAAGTTAGATCGCACGACCGGCAAGGGAATAAGGTTGAAAATGGTTTATCTTTTCATTCTTTCCCCACCTGGAAGCAACATGAGGCAGCTCATGTATCGGATGTTACCAAAAGAAGGCGTCTAGTCTGGATAGCAGCTGTGAGACCAGCTGATATCCAGTTGTCTTCCATCTCCAAATATCTGTTGGTGTGCTCCAGACATTTTCATTCCGGTAAGTTATAGATATGTTCATATCACTCTTTATCGGTCTTTGTCTGACATCACTAGCCGTGTCTTGGCTCAAACTCCCAAGAGCACCTGCAGGTCCATAAATCACACGATCACTGTGTCATCACTGAGTGTTGAAAAACTATCTAAAGTCTTTCATCTGTAATAAAATGATCAGCGTTCTGCTCTACCATGTGTAACAATTGAGTTTATCATCCAGGCATCCATGAAAACGAAATTAGCAGGAAGTTAGCTCGCTAGATTCCATCTAAATACAATATAGCATGTCCTAACTGAGGGATTTTGGAAACAAAGTCAAACATACAGCTCTGCTATCACTTCCAACATAAATGAAGACAGAAAACTAAACAGCAGTGACGTTTGTAGGGTACTGTGAGTAAAATGCGTTTGATTTTCCCCCGAACATTCAAATTAGTGCAATCATAAATTCATTCATGAGGGACAAATTACAGTGAGAGCATGTGGAGGCTCTGGCTATGTTCACACTGCATGCGAAAGCGCATCAAATCGGACTTTTTTGACCGTATGCGACCCATATCCAATCATGGTACGACAGTGTAAAAACAGCACAAATGCAATATTTTCAAATCAGATCTGGGTCACTTTCGTATGTGGTACTGAATCCGATACATATCTGATGTTTTAGAAAGCAACTGCTGTTTGAACGGTCATGTCGCATTAAATCCGTCTTTTATGTCACTGACACGAAACATATGCCAATTATCAGCGCTGGAGAAGCGTCCGAGAAGACATTGAGAACACATGAGCGCTTCGTGTCAATCCCGTGTAGATGTTAGTGAAACTGTTGGGAAGACAACATGAACATTTTATTTATACTGTATAATCTGCAGATTCTGACAAAAATCTGCATATCCTTTGAAGCACCGCTCCTCTCTAAAATGGCAATAAGGATAATTATTAGGCCATATGTAAATAACAAAATAACTTAAAGCAAAGTCTGAAGCAAGTCTTTATATTAAGGGCCATCAGTCAAACAATACTGTTTGGTCTGGGTCTAAACAGAGCGTGTTGGGTGTGACATCTGCTTTTGCACATGTGGGCCACTTTGAGGGTTCACAAAGGAGCGCGTTTGCTGTCACATTTTATTTGTAGTGTGAACAAGCAGACAAAAAATCGGAATTGAGCATTAAGACCTGCAGTGTGAACGTAGCCATAGTGAGTTCAGTGCATTGATGTGACATTGTCCTGAAGGATTTAGTTATTCTCAGTGGTTAAAGAAATTGCAATTATTTATTCATATTTATTAGAAATAATCCTAATTACATATCTTGCTTCCGTGTTTGTGTCCTGTGTCACAAAAATACATTTTTTACTATAATACATTGATTAATGACCTGCAGAATCTCCTTATCATATTACGTGTCCATAATTGTCACCTAAAGTCAAACTTTATGCTTTCTCCATAAAGTGATTACATACTTTAGTTTCATTTTCTGAAGTCAGGTTTCTGAAAGAGAACAGGCAGATTTGGAATATAACATGCAGCGTTCTATAGATGGATACATAAAAAAAAAAGGAAAATTACATGTATGTGCTAACTTTCTAAACACTTTGTTACATTTATGATAAATGGATTTGAAAGTAGATAAAACACATTTATGTTGGCCTTGGCTCATTAGAGTCTTTGTCTTTAAATTAACTTGTAACTTGTATGTTTCAGGTACTGCATTCTCAAAGACTGAATGAACCAGCATTGCAGCCATGGGTCATTGTGAGCATCACAGGGAAGGTTGAAGCCGCCCACTGCACCTGTATGGCCGGAGTCGTGGAGACCTGCAGCCATGTCGCTGTTCTTCTTTTTAAAGTAGAATCAACAATGCGGATCTGTGGCACAAGGGCTGTTACAGATGAACCTGCATACTGTGTTTTGCTGGGTAATATGACCAAGATACAGCCAGAGGTTGGCCATAAGATAGACTTCTCCTCTTCAGCTGCCCAAAAACTGCTCTGGATCAAAACATAAACAGACCATCCGTATTGAAAGGTAAAAGGAGCCGTCCTCAAAAAAGAAAAATCCCACCTGCTACTGTGGAGGAGTTGTCACTGCTATTGGATACTTTGCTAGAGCACAGTAAAGCTGTGGGTTGTGGGAATGACCCATAATGTTTTATATTAGGGTCTAGATTTATGCCTGAAGTGCACTGCCATGTAAATAATTTGCATTTACTGAATATGTACTGACTGAGTACCACTGTTCAAAAGTTCAATAAAGAAACAAACTAATTTTTGCCTCTTTTTTATTATAGAACATCACATCAGTTACAATGTAGAATCCATGTCATTTATAGTTTATAAAAGACAAAATGTTTACACAAAATCATGACAGCATTTACACGATATCACCCACTACTAACACTACTTAATTTACTATCAATTACTTCAATTTATCTTCTGAAAAATTACCGCTATTTATACAGCACAAGACTTAAGAATATTTAACGGGAACAAGTTTCATTTTCCCCTGGTTTTACTACCACACTGTTCATCAAAATGGCAGCAAACCTTCACCATCTTATCCAGAAGGGTCACCTCTTCACCCTCACATGGAAGAAGTAATCTGATTGGCATGGTGGTATGTTTGAAGCAGGTCCCTTGTGTAGCGCTGGAACCCAGTCACGATGTTTCATCCATTTCATTGGCTGGTCTGCTGCAATAATGCCAAATAATTAGCAAGTCTATAAATAGCACGTAAAATCACTCATTAGGATGTTTTTTTTTCTAATTTGCTATGACCTCAGAGTGCATCGAAAAGAAAACTAATAGGCTATCTGGTCTTTAAGTGATGGCGTGACAAATCCTGCTTCCAGGCCTAAAGTAGTCTGCGTTTAATATGGGTTTTGTGTTGTTAACATGTTTAATGTTTTGTATTGTCTTCTATTTAATCTCAAAAAACTCCTAAAAACAGTAAGTGATCACTGTTGGCCTCCCACTGCTTCTATCACCACTAATCATTTGAAAGCTCAGTTTTTAAAACCTTACGATGTAGCTATAGCCCAGCCCATGCAGCAGTATATGAATGACTAATCCTATTCATCCTTGTGGATGGATTATCTCAGTTGTTCTCCTGGCTGAAGTTTGGTCCGTTTACAGCATCCTGCCATGGGATTACATTTGTTACTGACCACCGAGAATCCTCACGATAACTTTTATCAAGTGGAAAAAGTTAGTGTTTATATTATGCTAACATAGCTGTGTCGCTAACGGTCACGTAGCACATCGTTTTACATCAGCTAGCCAAACTTCAGTACCCTACAAACGTCACTGCTGTTTAGTTTTCTGTCTTCATTTATGTTGGAAGTGATAGCAGAGCTGTACGTTTGACTTTGTTTCCAAAATCCCTCAGTTAGGACATGCTATATTGTATTTAGATGGAATCTAGCGAGCTAACTTCCTGCTAATTTCGTTTTCATGGATGCCTGGATGATAAACTCAATTGTTACACATGGTAGAGCAGAACGCTGATCATTTTATTACAGATGAAAGACTTTAGATAGTTTTTCAACACTCAGTGATGCCACAGTGATCGTGTGATTTATGGACCTGCAGGTGCTCTTGGGAGTTTGAGCCAAGACACGGCTAGTGATGTCAGACAAAGACCGATAAAGAGTGATATGAACATATCTATAACTTACCGGAATGAAAATGTCTGGAGCACACCAACAGATATTTGGAGATGGAAGACAACTGGATATCAGCTGGTCTCACAGCTGCTATCCAGACTAGACGTCTTCTTTTGGTAACATCCGATACATGAGCTGCCTCATGTTGCTTCCAGGTGGGGAAAGAATGAAAAGATAAACCATTTTCAACCTTATTCCCTTGCCGGTCGTGCGATCTAACTTTACAACCGACCGCACAGCAAGTACGAACCATAGCTGGTGTTATCCGTGTACTTTCGCTCCTCTTTCGCTAGCGCTTTGTTCGGCCCAGAAACATGGCGCCTCAACCAAAAATCCTGACCACGCCCCCTCTCGTGACATCACTCTCCCCTTCCGGTATTTCAGACAATCCCTTTCCGTCAAGGATTTTTAATTTGTTGCGGTTTTTTAATTTGTTGTGGGTTTTTAATTTGTTCTGGATTTTTAATTTGTTGCGGTTTTTTAATTTGTTGTGGGTTTTTAATTTGTTGTGGGTTTTTAATTTGTTCTGGATTTTTAATTTGTTGTAGTTTTTTAATTTGTTGTGGATTTTTAATTTGTTGCGGTTTTTTAATTTGTTGTGGATTTTTAATTTGTTGCATTTTTTAAATTTGTTGTGGATTTTTAATTTGTTGCGTTTTTTTAATTTGTTGTGGATTTTTAATTTGTTGCGGATTTTTAATTTGTTGTGGATTTTTAATTTGTTGTGGATTTTTAATTTGTTGCGCTTTGCACTTCCCAGCCACCGTAAAAACATTATTTAGAATTAAAACAACCCCCAAAATGTAAAATTTCTTTTCTTTCTATTCTTTGTAACTTTCCAAAGTACTGCCAATTGTCTTTGTGGTACACGGCTTTGTGTCTATATAACGTACAAAAATGCCATCCATCTGCTCCCATATCAGTTTTATGTTTATGGGCCGCTTCGATGAACCTACTATAAAAAGTCAATGAATTTTCCATTAGCATATGGGCTTGGTAAGCTGTGAATGGACTCTACAGACTGTTGGTGCTTTGAAGTTAAATGTTAATAAGCTTTATTTCTTCATGGAGGCAACTGCAACAGCAAATTGCAATAGCTTAGAATCTAGGAGTCAAGAATGATTACGGATTCAAGCTGACCAAAAAAGACCAAAAAGAAAATAGACCAAGAGAAGTGCGTGGGGTGATGATTTTATCTGTCAACCTTATGCATGCATGTGTGCAAGTCTTTGTCAGAAATTACATGGTCATTTACCTTGTAGTCCCAAAAGTCAGTAAATATGCACAGCATCTGCAGTCATGCAAAAGTTGATGACAACCCAAACTCTAACCAAAAACTGTAACCCTATGTTTAGGTGGAGGTAGAGCAGGTCACCTACTAATTGGAAGGTTAGTGGTTTGATCCCCATCTGCTATGGTCTGCTTGCCAAATATCTTTGGGCAAGTTACTAACCCCAAGTTGCTTTCCGATGCATCTATGCAAGTGAGAACATTAGATAGAAAGCACTTACTTTATGCAAGAGTGAAAAAAGTGTGTGAGTGAGACAAGTTGGGTAAAGCACATTGAATGCTCAGAAAGAGTAGAAAAGCACTACATGAGAAGCAGTGTATTTGCCTATGTCTTGGAGATAAGTTAAAAAAGATAATTTTTTTGTTAAATCCATCCAACTTTGAAGTATTCCAATTATAATGATGACTTTTTTGTCTCCTGACTGCAAAGACTTTAGAGAGCAAGTTTTTTTTTTTAAATAGTTACATATCGCGATAGCTTAGGTTTAGATCATCATCATTGATGATATGATTAGATGTTTACATGTTTCAGTTTAGTTCCCAAAAGTTAGCAAATAAAACTTGTCTGATGCAGGCTATTTCCTGCTGTCTGAGAAAATGTGTAGAAAACTAAAAATACAGTGGAAAATATCCTGACCTGATTCTCCTGAATTTCTCAATATTTTACATGAACTTTGAATAAATTTTAGTTCAAATGTTTCAGTTGGTTACAGGAAAAATAAATCATACATACATACATACAATTAAATGATACAAGTGGCCTTTAGAAATTAATTACATATAGTGGACACAAAATTTAACGTGTGGGATCATTTAGGAAGGATGAAGCATGATTCAAGGAGATAAGATCCCAACTATGCAAGTATTTAGCATGGTTAGTCTTATGTCAAACAGTCTTCTTGACACTTGTTATAACACCATGAGAATTATTTCACTCCTGCAGATAAGATTAACAAGTGTCTGGCTTCACATGTGCACACCAAATTTACATTTTCAATGCTCGCTATTTTAGTTTTCAATAATGATGTCTTTTTTTAAGTCTTGTAAATTATATAATTTATTCTTGGCCAAGGTTTAAAGGTTATGGCAAATAATTTTTATACATACCGGTACTGCACCTTTTTAACCCTTGTATGGTGTTCGGGTCTGTGAGACCCGTTTTCAGTTTTTCTCAAAAGAAAAATTAAACAATTAATTATTTTTTCAACCTGAAATTCATTGGCTTTGGCTTATTTTCTGTGAAGAACATAAATCCGAACTAATTTTCAATGACCTCATACTGTACCTCCCCCCACGCATTTACATTACATACAAGGTGTTCGGGTCCACTGGACCCAGGTCTAATAAAAGTGTTGAAAGTGTAGGTCCTGTGTTCCCATACTCTGTTTTTCTCCTTTCTGGTGCTGCTGATAGTGTTTTCTTCCCCTCCTGCTCCGCACAAAGTTGCAACATTGTTAAAAATTCAACTATCAACACCGTCTGCTCTGACATTCCCACACATTTTACCCTCTTTCTTGAGGGATCCAAATTTTATTTTATCATTCCCTGTCTCTCCTGCAAATTAGGGGCATAATACTATAAATAAGACTTTGCCAGTGTGGTTCTTTATCACAACTGATCAAGATGGCAAAAGATTATCTGCTGCGAGGGCCATCCAATTGATTTTGGAAGAGAGAGGGGCTTTGGATGATGATGTTGACAAAGAGGTTTCAGAATATTTCACATTTCTGAAAATTCAGAGTCTTACAGTGATTTTGAAGAAGAGGATGAGGTTGAGCATCATTTAGTAACAAAACGAAGACGAGTACCCCATCTGCAGCCAGCTCCAGGACCAGAACAAGCCCACCAGACAGCAAGTGAAGAAAAATGGATGTCAATAACTGGTGAAACTGAATGGTCTTCTTGCCCAAGAAATGAGCCACCCTGCAGAGCTGTTACTGTGATAAGCCAGGGCCAACACGGCTGACAGTTACTCATGTGCAGGACATCAAGTCTTAATTTTAGCTTTTCATCCCAGATTCCATCCAGAAAATTATTCTAGATTCCAGTAATCTAGAAGGAAGGTGTGTTTTTGGAGAGAGGTGGAAGGAGATCTAAGAACCCCAAAGACCTACTTTGGGCTTCTTATCCTTTCAGGAGTTTTCAGGTCCAAAGGGGAATCCACAGAATCCCTGTGGGATGCAGAAACCGGCAAGAACCTTTCCGTGCATCAGTGTCTCTGGAAAACTTCCACAAAATTTCCAGGATTATCCGTTTTGATAACCAAGACGACAGACCAGCTCGACGGCAGAGAGACAAGCTAGCTGCCATCAGGACAGTGTGGGATAAGTGTGTGCACCACCTCCCCTGTCTTACAAACCTGGGCCTAATGTCACCATTGATGAGCAGCTGATCCCATTTAGTTGTGAAACATATTGCTTCACGTGTAAATGTGTTGTGTCTTTCCACTCACTCCACTTGATTATAACTGATTTATTTTTTTATAACATTTTATAAAAAAAACCAAAAAACGAGAAGCACATTGATTCATAAATGTGATCTAACAAAGGTAAAGGGAAAAAATTAACCATGTTTGCTGTTCATATGGCTTGTAATTGGGATGAAGTAAACATCTGTTGAGTAATTTAACATAAAATTGTTTGATAGTGTTAATTTGGAAAGCCAAAACTCTAGCGGGTCCACCAGACCCATGAACACTGGCTGAGTAACAAAAATATGAACACCACACAAGGGTTAAAGAAAAAAAAGTATTATGCAATTCCTCAATTAAGCGGATACAACCCTGAAAATATGTATAAAACATTGCTTCCCCTCACTCTTCCTAACACCCTCCCCTCTTTGCACAAAACACTTCAATTTCACCCAGGTGACGTCCCTTTTGAGTAAGTAAAGAGTGTATCACGCAGATGAAAGAAGCTGAAATAAACTATTCAGAAATCATTCATAAGTCTGTTTCTGTCCTCTCTTCTATGATTTAGTGGCAGAAGGATTTGGCCAATCTCCGTGGCACAGGTTGAATTATGGGCCGCAGACAGTCCTAGTGTAGTGTGTCAGCTGCAAATCGATGAACACATCTAAATATATACTTGTATCATGTAACGCTGACAAAATCATCCCATTTTATTTTTCAATAAAAACCAACCATTGAATGGTACTGTGTGTGTGTGTGTGTGTGTGTGTGTGTGTGTGTGTGTCTAGAGACAATGAGTGTTCATGATGTTTCTGCACTGCTGAGCTTTGAGCTTTGACTGTGCCATCACTCAAAGCAGAGATAAAGGGAATCTCCCTCCCTCTTTCCCTCTACACACACACAAGAAACATGGTTTGACCAGTTGAGGGCAGAGTAAGGTGAGAGTAAATTTTCACTGAAGACACAGGAAGAAAAGTAGGGGGTGTATGGCTTTGGGCCAGACTCCCTTTTTTTGGGTCTTCATGGACTTCTTTCTTAGGCTGAGAATAGCATTGACTTGTCCTTTGTTTCACACAAATATATAACTGTCTCAGTGGCAAGGTCATGTGATCAGTCAGTTTCACATATACTCCCTCTCTTCTTTTCTTTATTTAAATCAGGCCAATATACCAATAAGAACAAAGTTAAATCAAAACGAGTTTAAATTATCCCCATCGTCAGTGAAAGCGTGCCTTGTCTCGCCACTGTTTTCCACCTTGCTAATGCAATGGCAGTCGGTGGGCTGGAGAAGGGCCAGAGGGGGGGTGTGGGCCGTCAGAGGGGACTTGGGGAACAAGCCGTTGACACATTGATGGATCTGAGTCTTGCTTCGCATAATCATTCTCCTGCCCACTCGAGGACAGAGGGAGAGAGAGAAGGAGAGACAGAAGAGGGGAGGCAGAGACAAAAAGACAGACAGAGGAGAGAGAAAGAGTGGGAGATGAGAGAAGGAGAGGGAATTAGAAAATGAAAACAGTACGAAGGGAAAACCAGAGTGCCAGTGGTGCATTGTTCTGAGGAAAGGAAAAGAGCCGAGAGAGCTGAGCGGTGCAAAGCACTCAGACAGAGAAATTGGGGGACCAATGAGTGGGAGAGAGGCAGTGAAGAAGGCAAGAGAGGATGGAGTCAGAGGGTTGGAGGGTGGTAAAGAAGAGCCGGGGGAGCTGAGCATGTTGAGAGCTGGGGACGATCAGAGCTGCAGCTGTGGCTGGTGATAGTAGCGGATGTGTGTGTGTGTTAACACGCTACCCCACTCCCCTTATACATCTGTTCATTCATTCCCCTTTGCTCAGAGCTGGGCGCCGCCAGGTGATCATTTTCTCTGTGAATTAGGACTCCCGGCAGAGTACAGTCCATTAGGGCAGATCGCTGTGTATCAGTGTCTCATGCAACCAATTGAGCATGAGAGAGCAAGCACATACAAGTAGCGGCTGTCGCCACTAGCCTGTGCAGCATTGTGCAAATGTGACACTTGTTTTATCAGGTAATGCTGTTTTGGTACAAGTGCGTGGGTTGCAGTTTTGTGTTGATTTAAAATGGCAGGTAGCACAATTTTGCTTATCCTGTACTTTTTTTGTGTGTTTGCATTATTGTTCCTATCTGCATTCTCTCTATATTGCAGTTTACCATCAACCATTTGGAAACAAATGGACAGAAATCAATGAGCCACAAACACAAATAGTAATTTCCCTTATATCTGCCTGCCTGTGTTGGTCATAAGTACCCTAAAATACTCGGCTTTCTCCAAGAAAAAGAAACACTGACTTTTTTGAAAGATGGCACCTGTGTGTGCGGCTTGCCGTCAGCTGTTCTCCGTGTTGCTTCTACTAGCCCTGGTGGCATCCGTTTTCTTTAACAATGGCTCTTCACTCTTGGTCTATGACCTCGAATCGTTATTAAATATCTGAACCACTGTTCGGAGCAGTATCGAAGGCCCCCTGGATGTACGGATTTCCCTGTCCCACCTGTGGTAGAAACCGTACCGTTATCCACCTAGCCTTCCCCTCAGGAAGAAGTGCCACGGGAGGTGAGGGAAACGGGCTGGAATACTGGTCAAGCTCAAAAACTGTGTTGCGATATGCACAGCTAAAAACCCGATGACTGATCCTCGTACTCTACTCAAGAACCTTGCCCTGGACAACAAGCAATTTGTTTCCTGGCGTTCCCTTGCATCGGCTCGTCGTTGGATCATACCGGTGATTCCACATCATAATATCCAGCGCCTAAGGCATCCGTCCCCACGTTTTCGCAGAGGTGGAGTGGATTATCAAAACCTTCGCCCCCTATGTCGATCATCTCAGCTGGCAGGGAACCCTGTGCTAGCTAAACTGACCCTGGTTAACGCTAGGTCGCTAGCCAATAAAACCTTTATTTTAAATGACTTTTTCACCACTCGTAACTTGGATTTTCTCCTGGTGACCGAAACTTGGCTGAACTTGGGTGAGTTGAGCCCGTTTTCTGAACTTGTTCTCCCAGACTGCAACTACCTCAATTTGCCCCAAACGACCAGTCAAGGCGGAGGATTAGCCACCGTTTATAAAAACTGTTTTAACTGTCAGCAATTAACAGCTGACACTTTTGGCAGCTTTGAACTGCAGCTATTTGAATTGCACCTGCCCACACCGGTGCTATTTGCGCTGGTGTATAGACCTCCTAAATGTAATAAGAGCTTTATACAAGACTTTTCTGAATTCTTGGCAGGAATTTTACCAAAGTACGACAGTGTTTTTTGATCATAGGGGATTTCAATATTCATGTTTGCTGTTGTTGAAATACTCCGCTGACCGCTGATTTTTTAAATCTCATAGACTCTTTTAATCTTGTTCAGTCAGTCAAAGGCCCAACTTATGAACGCGCTCATACCTTGGATCTCGTACTTTCTTACGGCCTGTCACTCTCTGACATTGAAATTGGTAACATCAGTTTTCTGACCATATACCTGTACTCTTTGAGTTTCCTCTTTCAGGTCAGTCTAGTAGATCAGTTATGCCCAAACTCCGATCTCGTATGATCAATTCATATGCAGCAGATCGTTTCACCTGCTCCTATAAAAATCTAAATCATGCATTACCTGCTAATTGGTCCTCCGACTTGACCACTCATAGCCTACTTTCCCGATTTAATTCATCTTGTTTAGAAATACTTGACTCTATTGCTCCGTCCACCACCGGGTATCTAAAACCAAAAACCCAACTGTGGTTGAATAATGATACCAGAAAATACAGACAGGCATGTAGAAAAGCAGAACGAAAGTGGAAAAAGGACCGACTCCAAGTTTTGTTTGAGATACTTAGAGAATCATTGTCAAGCTACAAGAAAGCGGTAAGAGCAGCAAAAACAAAATATTTTTCTAAGGTTGTATCCAACAGCTATCATAAACCTCGTATTTTATTGGGTATTATAAATTCTGTTCTTAATCCTCCCAATAGTGATTGTCATATAGCAGTGAACATAACATCTGAGAATTTAATGAAATTCTTCATTAATAAAATTGTAGAGATTAGGTCTCAATCATCCCTCCCATTTTTGACCCATGTGTTTATACTCCAACTTCAGCTGTCTTTGATCACTTCGAGCCAGTGTCCCTTGCATTACTTAATGAAGTAGTCAGTAACTTGAAGCCCTCAAAATATATTTTGGATATTATTCTGTCTAGCTTACTGAAAGAAGTTTTTGACTCAGTATGTACATGTTTGCTTTCTATCGTTATTAGCAGTCTTCAGCCTGGGTCCATCCCCTCTGATTTTAAACATGCTGTGGTGGAACCTACTCTTAAAAAGCAGAATCTGGACGCAACAATTTTATCAAATTATAGACCAATTTCTAAATTGCCCTTTTTGTCAAAAGTCCTGGAGAATATTGTCCTCATCCAGCTCCAGGCCTTTTTAGATCAACACAACATTGGCAAAGTGTTCCAGTCTGGTTTTAAAACGCACCACAGCACTGAAACTGCTCTTTTAAGGGTTTTTAATGACCTTTTAACTTTTACTGACTCCGGAGACCCTGCCATCCTAATATGATTAGGTTTCACTGCTGCTTTTGATACAGTAGATCACAGCTTTCTCATCTCCAGACTGGAACAACACATTGGAATAAAAGGGATTGTTTTGGAATGGTTTAAATCCTACCTATCTAATCGAACCTTCTCTGTTAAACTCAGAGACTCATTATTCCCAAAGATAATGAGATAATTGTGGGGTCCCCCAGGGCTCTATCCTTGGCCCAGCCCTTTTTTCAATCTACATGCTTCCGATGGTTTCAGTTTTTAAAAAAAAAATGATATCTCGTTCCATTGCTACGCAGATGACTCTCAGATTTACGTTCCCCTGAAAGGAAAATCTGTGAATCCTCTGAAGGGTCTGTTTGATTGTCTGGAAGATGTTAATGCATGGATGGCGCTAAATTTTGTCAACCTAAATGAGCAGAAAACTGAGGTCATTGTTTTTGGTGCTTGTGACCATCTTGACCTTGGCTCTCTAGAGATCTATAAAAAATCATCTGCAAGAAATTTAGGAGTGATTTTTGACAGCAATTTGACATTTGACAAACAGATAAATAACGTAATCAAGACTAGCTTCTTTCATCTTTGCCTCCTTGCAAAAGTTAAAGCCTTTTCTCTGCTTCAGAGATTTTGAGAAAGTGATCCATGCCTTCATCTCATCTCGTCCTGACTTCTGTAATAGCTTCTATTCTGGTATTACCGCTACAATAATTGGCCGATTGCAGCTAGTCCAAAACGCTGCTGCACGGCTCCTAACTGGGACACGCAAGCGGGATCACATATCTCCTGTACTTGCATCATTACATTGGCTACCAGTCAGCTTTCAAATTGATTTTACAATTTTAACATTTGTTTTTAATACGTTACATGTTGCTGCTCTCCTAACCCGGTATTCTCCCCCAAGATCCTTGAGGTCTGCCGATCAAATGCTTTTGGTTGTCCCAAGCTCGAAGTTAAAACACAGAGGAGACCAGGCATTTGCCGTGACTGCTCCTAAATTATGGAACTCATTGCCCTTCCATATGAGTACCTCTCCAACACTGGAGACTTTCAAAACCCGTCTAAAGACTAGAGCAGGGTGATATGGCCAAAAATATTTATCACGATATATATTTGAAAATTTGCGATAACGATATAACTGACGATATAATTGATGCAAGGCAAAATACAACTCCACAACTTTACTTGCACAAAAAACCCCCATCCATTTATTTTCACTTAAACAAGCAGCTGTTTTTTATGTGCATTAAAGGTATATAAAAATTTAACAGTGCAAATACAAATTCCTTGCTGAAAGATTAACCAAAATGCATTTCCAGTAGAAATGGGCTGACATATCGTGATCATAACCATGTAAAATATCCACTGAAGTTAAAAAGAGGTGCTTTGCAACATTAAACGGCAGTGTGCCAAATAAAAAAGTCAAATACGTATTTTTCGGACTATAAGGTGCACGGGATTATAAGACACATTAAGCGAAACAAAGCAGTCAGATAAATCAGACTATTCAACTCATTCTTCTTGGTTCCTCCACTTCTGTACCATTGATTCATTAATGCTGTATTTTATCACAGCTGCTCTATTCCCATGTTGTTGCAGTATATTAATGACTAACCTTCTATTATGAATGGATTATCTCAGTTGTTCTCCTGACTGAAGTTTGGTCCGTTTACAGCATCCTGCCATGCGACTGCATTTGTCTCTAACCATCAGGAACCTTCACGTTAACTTTTATCGAGTGGAAAAGTGTTAGCGTTCATCCTGCAGCTTCACATAGCTGTGTCGCTAGCGATCACGTAGCATGTCATTATATACCACCTAGCCCAACTTCAGTAACCTTACAAACGTCACTGTCTTCATTTATGTTGGAAGTGATAGCAGAGCTGTACGTTTGAATTTTTTCAGAAATCTCTCAGTCAGAACATGCTATATCATGCTTAGGTAACTAGAGAAACTAGCGAGCTAACTTCCGCTAACTTACAACTTACTGTTAACTTCTAACTACGTTAAGAGTAATAAATTCTGTTTTCATGGATGCCTGGATGTTAAACTTCATACTTACACCTGGTAAAGCAGTAATGCTGATCGTTTTATTAAAGATGAAAGAATTTAGACAGTTTTTAACTCTCAATGTGCCGCAGTGTTCGTTTGACTTTGGGACCTGAAGCGGACGGAGTTTAGGACCCAGATTAGTCCCAGATTTACAAGCGCAAATACGGCAAAAACGACGGCCGCTTGCATGTTCTACAAAAAAAATGTGCTTTGGTGGGTATCTGACAGACAAACACCAAACCAGTTCCACACCACTGAAGTTGCACCATTTTTACAAACCAATTCTGGTTCATCCGTTTCACTCAACGATCTGCTTTCTCCCTTCTCATTCTCCGTTACCGCCATGCTTTTTCGGCCATGTGCGTATGAAAAGAAAGGCACTGCGCATGCGTGTTTTACCCATATTCTATCGCGATATTTCATTTTCTTATCTTTGCCTAACATTGTACCGGTATTACCGTGAACGATATAATATGGCCCAGCCCTACTAAAGACCCACTTTTACTTGAGGTATGATAAAACACATTTGGACAAGCAGCTTCATTGGAGTAAGGTGCTGTCCACAGGACTGATGAAACTAAAATTGAAACTACAATCAGTCCACAGGACTGATGAAACTAAGATTGAAACTAAAATCAGTCCATAGGACTGATGAAACTAAAATTGACTTATTTGGACGGATGGCATGGCAGAAACAGAACACAGCAGTCCAAGAGAAAAACTTGCTACCCACAGTAAAATTTGGTGGCGGTTCCATCATGTTGTGGGGCTGTGTGGCCAGTGCAGGTAGTGGGATTCTTGTTGAAGTTGAGGGTCGCATGGTTTCCAGTCAATATCAGCAGATTCTTGAGAACAATGTTCAAGAATCACTCTCAACATTGAAGTTGCGCTGGGGCTAGATATTTCAACAAAACAACGACCCTAAACACTGCTCAAAATCTACTAAGGCATCTATGCAGAGGAACAACTACAGTGTTCTGGAATGGCCATCTCAGTGCCCAGACCTGAATATTATTGAAAATCTATGGTGTGACTTAAAGCGTGTTTTGTTTACTTTGCTGTACAGTTTAACACAATTCCTGTTTGTCTACAGTGTTGCTCGCCAGTACACGTCCAGAGGGAAACACATTTTCCAACAGCTGGAAGCAGCTTTAAAAGTAATTTAAAGACTTTCAGATAGAAGCCACACAGCAACAAGTTCTGTTTCATTCAGTGCTGTATTATTTCATTTATAAATTGGTATATTTCCCTAGTGGTGCCATGATTGGTGGATGTTATCTTTAAACAAAAAGAATAACAAAAGAAAAAGAAGACATTTTCTAGATTCTAGACTGAAATATTTCAAATAACATGGCGATGGACACTGGAGCTTAAATTCTCTAGTTTATGCTCTGTTTAAATGTACTTATGCGTGATCTAATATGGATATAATAAATCTAGTAGTGAGACAGTTTACATTCTAACGATATGACTTACAGTATAAGAATTGAGCAGTTCAGAGTACTTGATGTTCTGGCCTGAATTTCAGGTCCCTCAGCGGTAACACAATACAAGGCAAATTGCTAGTGAACAAAAGTGTGTCCTTTCATTCAAATGTGCTTAATAAAACAGACATTGGGAGAGGCAGTATAAGACTAATTACATGCATGTGACTGTCCATGTGTGTGTGTTGGTATGGGAAAGTAAAAGAGAAAGACAGCGAGAGACAGAGAAAGAGAAATGAATAAAAGTAGAACGCTAATCCAGTGATGAATCTGTGTGTATTTTGGTGCTGGCAGCTCTGATTTATCACCAACACTTTATTCAAGGTCCTGAAATTAGTAAGTCGCTCCACAAGATGGAAACCCCCGACTTCGGCGATGGTGACAAACTGGGTGTCTGCAGCTGTGTTCAAGTGTATGTCTGTGTGTCTTTCTATGTGCATGCATTTAATGTGTTCATCTGCATAGGTTGTTTAAACCAGCCTATGATGATGTGTGGGTGTGCGTTGATGTCAGACAAATTAGCTCCCGAACTGAGAATGCGGTCAGACCACTGCCAGTCATGAAAACAGTTTTACCTCTGGGACAAAAGTTTCTTCAAGGTGCACTTCCGCTCCCCGGTAGATGAAGAAAATAGTATTAGCTGAATGATAGACTGAGGCTATTATAAAGGTAGGGGTGCTGGGGGGTGCTGGGATAGCGGGTGCTCCTGAGGACATTATGAGAAGCAGTACTCTGGCTGATGATGAAAAGGCTGAAGGCTCTGGCTGGGAGAATTTGTTGAGATATAGCCACGATACAGCAGGTCCTGGGGCCAGGACAAACGCTGCCAGGGCTGAGGCTGCGAGATAAAATAAAGTGATTTTCTACACCTTAACTTTTCTCTCTTTCTTGCCTCTTTACCCTCTCTGTATCTCTCACCTGTTGGACAATAAAGGTTACAGTGGAGTGCTCTTCCCTGCTGATGCTATCCCCATGTCCTCTTTTGTCCATGAGGTTCTGTTTATTTTATTTTATTGTTTTATAAAAATCAGTTTTTAAGCGAACAAGACCCTCACAGATCACGTACTATAAATTATATAGATCCTTTGCTTCACAGCTAAACACTTTGCGAACACTGATACTGTTTTCAAACTGTTTAATATCACCAATCACACCATTAAAACCACCAGTTTAATACAACTGTCAAATGCACTGACACATGACCTCCAGGGATCACCAGGAGGTCTGGAGTCTGGCACCACGAGGCTCGCAGTGGATTCCTCAGGTTGGTTTTCGGGTAATGCCTAGGTGAATCGTGCTGGTTCAGTAAGGGTCTGGCATGCTGAGAGTACTTTGTCTGGACTCTTTCTAAAGTTTTTTGGGCTGATACTTTTATTTTTGATCAATTTAAAAAGAATGACATTGAGGGTGAGTGCTAACTCTGTCAATACATTGAAAAATGTCACCATAATTTAATCTTGTTATGCAGGTCCATATGGCAAGTAATTGGTTCATATTGCTTTTTCACTGAACTTGAGGACTCAAAATGCTTAATACAGCATGTCTCATTTAACTCACATTCAAAGAAGCACTTATTTTCCATATCCAAATGCTTTATATCTAAAATTCACACACATTCATACCCCCATGAACGCATCAGATAGCAAATTGGGTTTCAGTATCTTGCCCAAGGATACTTTGGCATGAAGACTGGAGCAGGGATGGGGTCACCAACCTAAATAACCTGCTCTTCATCCTGAGCTACAGCCACTCCAGTGACGCTGGATATTTCCAAAACAATCCAGTTGTTGTTGCAGCTTGGTCCTTGATGTGACTGCACACCCTCCTCTTGTTGGAGCAGATATATAGCTGAACCTGGGATTCTGTGTTTTATGCTTCCAGACTAGATTGGCGCTTCAGTTAGAGATGGATGCATTCTGGACAGAGGAGGAAAGTCCTATATCCCTGCTTGACTCTGAGGAAAAGGAGAGAACTGAAGACGATGGGGTAGAGAATAATGGATAATGGAAGCGGTGCGAGCCAGGGAGGACAATACAACTGGTGCAGGTGAGTGACAAAGCAGATGAGAGAAGAGGGGATAAGTCCGGATATCAGAGAATGCAGGCATGTGTAGAGATGGATTGGTGCTAGCTGGCCCTGGGTGTACCTGATATCAGTTGTAAGTGCAATGACGAAAAAATGGGCAAAAGGAGGTGGATGATTAGAAAGACAATGAAAGTAGAGGGAAGAAGAGTAGAGGAGGGTTAGAGGACAAGGAGAAGAATCGGAGGGGAAAAACCAGGGTGATGGGAGGGAGAGTAAGGTGTACGTATGTGTGTGTGTGTGTGTGTGTGTGTGGGGGGGGGGGGGGGGGGGGGGGTAAAAAGAAGGTAAGATTACAGAAAAAGAGAAAAAATGGAAGATAGGGTTTGAAAACCAGCTCTAGCCAAGTAAGTTTAAGCATATCCTCCACTGGTCTCTCTTGTTCAGTATGATTTATGAGCACAAAGCCTCAAAACCCTCTCAGACACTGTCTTCTACAGCACTGTTGATGATATGGGTATTTATACACACACACTCTTCCATTTCGTACGTACTGCACAAATGCATCTGTGCAGGTTTGTTTGTGTCCTCGTCCATTGTAGATTTCCTCCTGACTTAACCCAATTTCTTTGTCCTTAAAATACAGCACAATGACTTTGACAACATCAGCCTTTTCAGGAGCTGCTGCAGAAGCAGCAACACACACACACTCACACACACAAAGGATTAATGTGGATGTTCTGTATTTATCCCGAGGCTGTAATGGTTCTGGCTTGGCACTTGACAGCTTTAAACACAAGGGCTTAGTGGTGGGATGGTATCAACAGAGAAGGAAAACAACATTCATTAACAACCTTTGACCTATTCATAGACTCTCTGTATCTAGCAAGGGGCTCGAGTTTTCCATTCTGTACACTCTGCCTTGTGAGCGACACAACACAGAGACACAGAGTAGAGGAATGAATGGATGGAGAGAGGAAAATGTGAAAGTCACTTATCAGGACCATAATCTTCACTTACAGTTATATTTCATGTATTTCTTTTGTATGAAATTACTTCATGAATAAAAACAAGCAAATGCATAAAAACACAGATCATGTCTTCCTCACACATCTAATTCATCATAGATAGCCTTACATAGGAATGGGAGTGAGTACACTGTTCAGAAAGACAAATGAAGAGATGGAAACATGGGTGCTAATTAAACAAGTATTAGTGCGGCACTTTCATCTATTAACATCAACAATGGATATAGCAACATGTAATGTAATAGCAATATTATTACAAGTACAGGTATAGTTTGGGTTAACAGCCTTGCACTTCTACAGAATTTTTGCCCATTTGGAACAATAGTAAAAAACTGTAAAAGCAAACTGTATGAGACCTCATTTGAAATGAACATCTATTCAATTTGTCTGTTTAGTTATTGTGTCAAAGAATGGGTATGGAGCCTAATTTACAAAACCACAGCTGTATTTGCTGGAACAGATGAAGCAACAAAAACAGGAGCTAAACTAACTCAAGGATCATATACCATGAAGAAGATTGCAACACCGGACAGAGGAAGATGCAGACATTAAATACACACAAGGACAAACGCAGGACCAGACCACAGGTGGGAGCACAGCACAAATCTGGACCCTTGAGGCAAAGGAAGCAAAACTGAACATGACACACACAGGACAGGAGACTATCAAAATCAAAGAGGAAGTAACAGACACTGGACATGACTAGGGCAGACATGAACAAACCAGAAATGAAGAATCATAAATACCAACACAGAGGCCCTGGAAGGTGACACGTTCAGAAACTAGAACAGAAACAAAGAACAGAAGCTCAAACCCAAAACTCAAGATAACCTAGAAAATAACATTCGGTAGTCCAACATTATTCTCTTAAACAAAAATAAGTACAAAAACTCTGGGTCAAAGAACCAGGAACATGACATACAAAGACAATACCTATAATGTATTAAAGTCTCCACTGTGGAGAATATTCCTCAATAAACTGCAATACAATGAAAATTCACTGTCATGTAAAAATACAGAAATTTTCTGTAATTATGTTTTGTAGACCTTGTGCAGATGTTTTATGTTAAATACAAGGAATTATCATGTGGAAAGAAAATGAAAATTATACCATGATGTGGTCAAATGCTGCTGTATAAATAATTAACCAAGCTATCATTGGGTCCTTTAATGAATGTGTGTAAGAATCACCCTCAGTGACTACCACAACTGTTTGCTGAAACCACACCACCAGGCTGATTTTGGGCTTATCGTTTTCCACTCTATATTTTTATTTTTAGCTCTTCATCTTTTAAGGCCATCTTCCCATTAAGTAGATTTTCTTCTAATTGGCTTCCCCTTTGCATGCATAAGGTTTGAATATCGGGTGGGTGGGAATTTTGTCTAAACTTTTGGCTGACTGGGGTTACTTGCACAAAGACTGATGTCATCATGTTTATTGTAAGCATCCATCAATGTAACAGTATATATTACATAAAAGATATGGAAGATATGTAAAATCAAAATTTATATACTGTAAGGTTTCTTGTGAGCATTAAACAGATATCTGGAAAAAGTTTTCATACTGATCTGAACCAAATATATGACTCGGGAGAGAAAACTTTACATGCACCTGTGACAAGAGTGCGGTGAGACTGTGCCAGGACTTTAGTATTAGAGGTGAGCCTCTCAGCTAGATGCTTCTTTTCATTGGCAAATATAATTTATTTAAACGTGAATACTTGCATCAATCTGCTCCTAACATTACTTATGGATTTCTTTTTATAAGGCAGGTCATAATTATTTATCTTATTTATCTTATTTTATTTTCTATGTTTTGATTTATTTTCTTTTTTGGTGGTTTCAGTTTCACAAGTTCCATGTTAATTTGATCAAGTCTTGTTTTAAGTCCTGTAATTTTTTCTTATAGCTGTTTTTTTTTATTATTATAAGTAGTTGTTCCATGTTGTTCATTCATTGAATAAAAGGTTGAAACTGGTCTCGCAGGCTGACCTAAAACAGCAGAAACTTTTCTGAGGCCTTGTGGCCAGCGCCAAATAGTGGATAGATAGATAGATTAATAAATGTTCATGTGCTTGTTGTGGTAGAACCAAACAGTAACCTCCTGAGCTGGCTATCTTTCAGTGTCAATGTGAGACCAAATCTAAAAGTAAGTCAGTTCCCACAGTCTCCCATATTAGCATGCTTATATGTTTCCAGCCCTGCTATGGTGTCTATGGATATTTTCCACCTCATAAGTCTTTTTATATAACTAAACTGTTTTTGTTCATGCAAAGATTGAGGTATTTCTGCTGGTATACCCAGCTCTTTTCTACTAAGCTTTACCTCCACTAATTCCAACCACTGAACTGGAATTCTATTTGTGTTTTTGATGTCTTTTTTGAGGATTTTAATAGTATCGGATATAAGTTTATAGGGAGAAAGCATTTTAAAAAAGTGAAAAGAATTTATAATATTGACATAAATAATGAGGCAGACTCCTATGAAGCTAAATAGCAGATTGGTTTCTAACAACAGCAGAAAGTAGGATAGGAGATTTAAAGTACATGGAACAGAGCATGATTGGGTTGCAGAAGGCAGACAAAAAATGATTAAGCAACAGCGGTGATGAGTTTAAAAGCATGGGACAGCAGGATTGATAAAAAACAACAACTTAACATTCCATACGCATACAACACACTTTTATTTTGCCTCAAAGAACTTTATATTGTAAGGTGGACTCTACAATAATACATACAGGGAAGAACCCAACAATCATATGACCCCCTATGAGCAAGCACTTTGACGAAGGTGGGAAGTAAAAACTCCCTTTTAACAGGAAGAAACCTCAGGCAGAACCAGGTGCAGGGAGGAGCAGCCAGTTGGTCGGAAAGTTTTAAGCCTAATCCTAGAAGTAGAGATAGTGTCCATCTCCCGCATCCAAAATGGAAGCTGGTTCCACAGAAGATAGGCCTGAAAACTGAAGGCTCTCCCTCCCATTCTACAGGGAGTGCAGTTGTATACAACTTTGTTGTTGTATTTTTGAGGAATAATTTCATTTTTGAACAACAACCATGTTCTCAATGAACCCAAAAAACTCATTAATATCAAAGCTGAATGTTTTTGGAAGTTGTTTTTAGTTTGTTTTTAGTTTTAGCTATTTTAGGGGGATAACTGTGTGTGCAGGTGACTATTACTGTGCATAATTATTAGGCAACTTAACAAAAAACAAAATATATACCCATTTCAATTATTTATTTTTACCAGTGACACCAATATAACATCTCCACATTCACAAATATACATTTCTGACATTCAAAAACAAAACAAAAACAAATCAGCGACCAATATAGCCTCCTTTCTTTGCAAGGACACTCAAAAGCCTGCCATCCATGGATTCTGTCAGTGTTTTGATCTGTTCACCATCAACATTGCATGCAGCAGCAACCACAGCCTCCCAGACACTGTTCAGAGAGGTGTACTGTTTTCCCTCCTTGTAAATCTCACATTTGATGATGGACCACAGGTTCTCAATGGGGTTCAGATCAGGTGAACAAGGAGGCCATGTCATTAGTTTTTCTTCTTTTATACCCTTTCTTGCCAGCCACGTTGTGGAGTATTTGGACGCGTGTGATGGAGCATTGTCCTGCATGAAAATCATGTTTTTCTTGAAGGATGCAGACTTCTTCCTGTACCACTGCTTGAAGAAGGTGTCTTCCAGAAACTGGCAGTAGGACTGGGAGTTGAGCTTGACTCCATCCTCAACCCGAAAAGGCCCAACAAGCTCATCTTTGATGATACCAGCCCAAACCAGTACTCCACCTCCACCTTGCTAGCGTCTGAGTCGGACTGGAGCTCTCCGCCCTTTACCAATCCAGCCACGGGCCCATCCATCTGGCCCATCAAGACTCACTCTCATTTCATCAGTCCATAAAACCTTAGAAAAACCAGTCTTGAGATATTTCTTGGCCCAGTCTTGACGTTTCAGCTTGTGTGTCTTGTTCAGTGGTGGTCGTCTTTCAGCCTTTCTTACCTTGGCCATGTCTCTGAGTATTGCACACCTTGTGCTTTTGGGCACTCCAGTGATGTTGCAGCTCTGAAATATGGCCAAACTGGTGGCAAGTGGCATCTTGGCAGCTGCACGCTTGACTTTTCTCAGTTCATGGGCAGTTATTTTGCGCCTTGGTTTTTCCACATGCTTCTTGCGACCCTGTTGACTATTTTGAATGAAACGCTTGATTGTTCGATGATCACGCTTCAGAAGCTTTGCAATTTTGAGACTGCTGCATCCCTCTGCAAGATATCTCACTATTTTTGACTTTTCTGAGCCTGTCGAGTCCTTCTTTTGACCCATTTTGCCAAAGGAAAGGACGTTGCCTAATAATTATGCACACCTGATATAGGGTGTTGATGTCATTAGACCACACCCCTTCTCATTACAGAGATGCACATCACCTAATATGCTTAATTGGTAGTAGGCTTTCGAGCCTATACAGCTTGGAGTAAGACAACATGCATGAAGAGGATGATGTGGACAAAATACTCATTTGCCTAATAATTCTGCACTCCCTGTACTTTTAAATAATCTAGGAACAACAAGTACGCCTGCAGTGCGAAAGCAAAGTGCTCTAATGGGGTGATATGGTACTATAAGTAGGCACCAGTAGGCAAACATGGGGTTAGTATCTTGCCCAAGGATATTTGGCATGCAGCCAGGAGGTAGCCTGGGATCGAACCACCGACCTTCTGATTAGTGGCTGACCTGCTCTGCCACCTGAGCTACAGCCACCCCGATGGAGCCTGAGTATTTAAGACCTCGTATGTGAGGAGCAAGATTTTGAATTCGATTCTGGATTTAACAGGAAGTCAATGAAGTTCCATCAAATATGAATTCTGCAAACATTAATCTCCTGCTAAAACCAGGCAAAGACCCTGTATATCCCTCAAGCTATCGTCCAATATCCCTTATAAATGTAGACCTTAAAATAATCTGCAAAGCTCTCTCAAAGAGACTGGAGAAAATAACCCCCCTCTTAATTCATCCTGACCAAACTGGTTTCATAAAAGGTAGGCACTCATCAACAAATACACGTAGATTACTTAATTTGATAGACTACTCATACAGTAAAAACCTAGAAACTACAATATTCTCTTTAGATGCAGAAAAAGCATTTGACAGAGTTAACTGGAAATTTATATTTGCAACTTTACACAAATTTGGTTTTGGATCCTCTTTCATAAACTGGTTAAAAATATTATATAATTCCCCAACAGCTTGTGTCAGAACAAATGACCAGACATCCTCCAGCTTCTTTCTCTTGAGGGGCACCAGGCAGGGATGCCCACTCTCCCCTTCACTGTTTGCAATTTTTATTGAACCACTAGCAGCAGCAATTAGACAGAATTCAGTAATTAAGGGCATAAAATGCAAGAACGTGGAACATAAAATCAGCCTTTATGCGGATGATGTGTTACTCTTTCTCCAAAATTCACAAACCAATATCTCTGGGGTGATTGAATTGATAAACTCTTTTGCAAGAATATCAGATTACTCAATTAACTGGTCAAAATCTACAGTCCTACCGATTAATTGCTCCCTCCATAATTCCTCTTCTACACCACTGCAATCGGGAAATATAAAATATTTAGGTATTAATGTTTCTCCCAAGCTTGCAGGTCTAACTAAATTAAACCATATCCCACTTTTAAAGAAGGTAGAAGATGATCTGGCTAGATGGAAATGTCTACCCATATCACTCATGGGAAGGGTTGCCGCTATAAAAATGACGGTCTTACCAAAAATAAATTATTTATTCTCAATGATCCCAACTAAACCGCCACAAGATTGGTTCAGATCTCTAGATTCATGTATGTCCAAATTCCTTTGGAAAAATAAACCCCCATGTATAAGCTTAAAAACACTACAAAAGACCAAGGATAAAGGAGGACTAGAACTGCCTAACTTTCAGCACTACTTCTTAGCCAACAGGCTTCAGTTTATCTCAGGATGGCTAAAACATACCCTCTTAGATGAACCTTGGCTAGATGTAGAACAAGCACTTTGCAATAATCTAGAGATCTCAGACCTACCATTTATCAGCTCAAACATCCAACGACATGAATGCTTTAAAAGCATCAACATCAGCTCTTCTCTGACAGCATGGTGGGAGTTTCTAAAATTGACGGCGTCTTCATTAATCCCATGCAAACGTACACCTATCTGGAACAACCCTGACATATTACAAAACAATAATATGATAAACTTTTCAGATTGGAGTGGTAAAGGAATCAAATATTTAGAACATATACTAGAAGGAACAGAATTTATTTCATTTGACGGACTAGTTACACAATATGGGATCAACAAGAAAAGATTTTTAGAATATCAACAAATTAAATCCATAGTAAAAAAGAAATTTAAACCGGGTCAAGTTGAACTACAAACACCACCAAGTGTGGTTCAAATTCTTACTCTTAAAACCCCCAAATTACTATCCAAAATATACAGAATGCTTTCTAAAACAGATGAATCAATATCACTTCCTATTGCAAAATGGGAAGCGGATTTATCAGTTAACTTAGACCTAAACTTCTGGTCTCAGATTTGCTTAAAAACCTTTCATCTAATTAGAAATCCCAGTCTTCAATTAATTCAATACAAAATATTACATAGAGTGCACTATACAGGTCATCGGATGTTCAAGATGGGCTTTACGTCTACCAACAACTGCTCACACTGCCAAACCAATTCACCGGACAATTATATCCACGCTCTTTGGTTCTGTCCACCAGTTCAGAAGTTTTGGCGCGAGATATGTGAAGACTTATCGAAGTGTCTGAAATGTAACATTCCAACTTCCCCCTTAGTGAGTTTGTTGGGCAGCTTAGATAATGTCACTTCAGAAAAGAATATCGCCCATATGGTTTTCACTGCCCTATGCATAGCCAAGAAAACAGTCCTCATGAACTGGAAAAATAAAAATAATCTTAATTCTAACCAATATAGAAATTATCTATTAGATTACATTAGTCTTGATACAGCCTCTGCCACCACATCAGATCAATTGCTCTGGGCCCCTTTGATCAGCTCCATCACCTAGTGGGGGTGGGGGGTCATAGTTTGGTCCCGCCTCCACTGTTGTGATTGGTGTGGGGGTAGGGACAGGCTTAGGGCGTCGGGGGTTCCCCGGAGGCATCTTCCTTGGGGGCTCAACCCGGGGTAGCGGTCATGTCTGGTTAGGGGCTCTGTTGGCTCTCAGGTGACTGTTTCCTCGCGGCTGCGTGCAGCGGGGCTAGGGGAGGGTCTGTGCTGACGGACGTGGGTTACTGACCTGGTAGCCTGGCTGCCCCTGGGTGGGTCCAGGATGGGCGTGAGGTTCTGGGGGCGCTCCGTCTCTGGGCTGGGGCCCGGGCCGGGCCTCGGGGGCTTGGGTCCTGGTTGGTGTGTTGCCGGGGTTGTGGGCGGGTGGGTGCATGGGGGCCCAGTCCTGGAGCAGGGTGCCGCCGGTGCATCGAGCCACCTGGGGGGCTCTTCAACTGGTGGGGGAGATTGTCACATCTTGCAGGAGCTTTCCTCTCTTCAGGAGCTCTCTCTGCAGGAGGGGGAGATACAGGAGAGGTGGAGGAACATCTCAGCCTGGGTGTTTATTGTCTTATGTAGTCTGGAAGATGAGTGGATGGTGGGGTGGGTGCAGTTTTCTCTGTGGTGGGGTTGGGTGGACTGTCCCGGGCTCTGTGGGGCCGGGAGGCGCTGCTGCACTGGGCCCCGGTCTGGATGGGCCTGGGCCCCCTTTCCCTGGCGGGTCGCGGAGTATGGGGGTGCCTACTGGGGTCAGCGGGGGAGCTGGCCCCAGGGAGGGGTCACTTGCCCCTCCCTTCCTTCCTTCCCCATCTCCAGCTGCCTCCCTCTTCCCGCTCCACCACAACCACCCACACATGGAGGACCTTGGAGTAGGGGTATGTCACCAGGGTGCAGAGGAGGCTACCCCCCCCCCCCCCCCCGTCCCCTTCTGGCTGCCTCTGCCTCAGTTTTATCCCACAACTTAGACATTCACATTACTCACACTCTCATTACACATACATATAGGATCTTGGGGGTGGGCACGATACACGGAATCCAAAGTACCATCAGGGTGTACACCCCACCCCTGGCGTCGTTGCCCACCTCTCAATTTTAAATACACGTAGACATTGAGGGCTAGCAGGAGGGACCATGCGCTTACCTGCTGCTCTCTGGCAGGTAGCTCCATGCCCTCCTGGGTTTTAAATGCACCCTAGAACACACATGCATCAACACTACAATGAGCGGGTGGAGGGAGGTTTGGAGTCTTCTCTCACCCCCATTCTCTGCGACCTGCTGGAGCGGGGGGGCTAGGAGGAGGAGTTGGCCGTCCGACTGCGGTCTGGAGTGTGGGGCCTTCCTGCTGCTGCGGAGTCGGGGCGGTCTGCCTTCCCCCACTGCAGGGAAAAGGGTAACACCACCTGGGTCTGGGTGCAGTTCCCCAATCCAGGGGCAAGGGTACCTAGACCCGGTTTGTAGAGTACGCTTGGGGAGTGTGATCGTGTGTACAGCGTCTCTTTATGTCTGTCTCCACGTTGGTTGAGTGTGGAGTAAGTGCATATGAGAGCATGAGGGTGGGAATGGATGTTTGTATATGTGTGTGCCTGTATGTCTGTGTCTATATGTCAGGTTGGGTGTCAGGCGCCACCTCTCTGGGGACATCTCAGGCCCTCCAAGGTTTGGAGGCCTATCTCCCCCTACCACCACTTCCCCTGCCAGTGGCGGACTCCCTCAGACATCGGTGCGTTGGTGGTTCTTTGTGTCCGGGGATGGGCGTCCAGGTACACACCGGCTCACTCCTTGGCGGCCGCTTATCGGGGCCTGGAGCCTGGGGCTCGCTCGGGCCACTTCGGAGGTGGGGTGCCCCCGGCCTCTCGGCCTGGGGCTCGGTCACTCAGGCACGGCTGGCTGCCGGCGGAGCTCACGGGCGCGTCACTGCAACTCCCCCTGGCTTCTGCTCCGCGGCTGCTGAGTGAGCCCTCATCTGGGACTCTCCTCAGCTCTTTCTGGGACAGTGGCGCGGCTGCCCCTCTGTTGGTCTTCCTTGGTCTCTTGTGTTCTGGGGGCCTCTGGATGTCTGGAGTTTTGATCTCCTCCATACCTGCTTCATGCCCTGGAGGACGGGGCTGTGGCCCCCCCACACCCTCTAGCAGATCATTACATGAAGGAACCTTTTAAAAAAAACAAAAAAAAACAAGCGCGTCCATGCTCACAGGTGTACACACGGGTGATCATACCCACAAACTACACCCTTTTGGCTCCTACCTCAAAGCACACTGTGTTCTGTTGATCTCATGTGCTGCACAATAATGTTTAATATTTAGTATTTACTGTCATATTCCCATATATCATTGTGATGTTGTTTATTCTATTACTCTTGTTCTCTTCTGCTCATTTTCTTTTTTCTTTCTCAGCAGGTGATCCAGGTGATTGATATATGCATTTTTTTTTTTTTTTGTTTTGGCTTCCCATTCTGTTGGTTTTTGTCTTTTGCCCTTCTCCCCCATCCCTCTTCTCAGCTGTTTCTCTATCCCTCTTTCTTTCTCCCCTTCTTTCCCCCAGTCAAGTCTGTCCCGTATTCAGTAAGTGAAAATAAAATAAACAATAAAAGAAAAAAAAAAAAAAAAAAGGAAGCCAATGAAGTGAAGCCAAAATAAGAGAGATATCCTCTCGCTTTCCAGTCCCTGTCAGCACTCTGGCTGCAGCATTTTGGATTAACTGAAGGCTAAATCAGATAAAAAAAGTTTGAGAAATTAGACAGAAACTGTGTAAGGCCCATCGTTTCAAATGAATTAAAAGTCTGTCTTGGTCTTTGGTTGATTAATAAGCTGGTGTGGAAAATTGCTTCCACACGGCCTCCTCAGCCTGTGCTTTGAGGATTCTGATAGTTAGTATGATTTGGGGGTGTTGATTCATTTAAACTAACAAACATAAACATTTGTTGAACAATTATTAATTCGTGTACTAACAGAGACCTAATGTTTAATAATGCACATTACTTTAAAGGTTTTACTCTTTGGGGCCTACGCTACCTTCGGCTGTGCTGGCTACAGGGGCCTGCCTAGCTGCGGGTTTCTCAAGGGTGCGAAGCGAATACTGTCAACAGAGAGTGTGCTTTGGATCAAGCACATCAAGATTACTCTATGAAATAAGAAGTTATCTAAAACGTAATAATTAAATTGCTATGCTCCTACACAAAAACACCACTGTGTGTTTGAACATGAACAGGAAGTAATACTGTACCACATATAGAACAAACACCAAGTGACAGCACCACCCAAACCACCATCCTTCGGGGATAGTTGAGATTTTTGAGTGCTCTTGTATTTAATTATTTCAATACACCGTTACTTATGAATAATTGGGTGGTAACTTGGTGTTGTAATTGGCATACATAGACTTATAGTCAATGGATTCATCTTACTAAAGCCAAAGCTTGTCACCATTAACTAATAATGCCAGCGGGGGCAGCAGTCTAAGCAGAGAAGCCCAGACCTCCCTATCCCCAACCACCTCCTCGAGCTTGTCCAGGGGAACACCAAGTTGTTCCCAGGCCAGTCGAGAGATATAATTTCTCCAGCGTGTCCTTGGTCTGCCCCAGGGCCTCCTCCCAGTGGGACAGGCCCAGAACAGCTTGCCCAGGAGGCATCTGATGCCCGAACCACCATAACTGGTTCCTTTGGAGGAGCAGCAGCTCTACTCTGAGCCCCTTCCGGATGGCCAAACTCCTCACCCTATGTCTAAGGGAGAAGCCAGCTACCCTTGGGAGGAAGCTCATTTTCGCTGCTTGTATTGGTTGTACAACACCACATGGCAGCCAAACTGCTAACAAAGACATAGACAATGGATGTAGCCAGTGTAACTTCATTTGGTTGTTATCTATTAAGTACACTCTGTTGTTGTAAGATAAAATACACCAATTAGTTAAACTGCAGGAATGTCTTAAAGACATAAAGACCTGGATGGCCGCTAACTTTCTGCTTCTTAATTCAGATAAAACTGAGGTTATTGTACTCGGCCCTGAAAATCTTAGAAATATGGTATCTAACCAGATTCTTACTCTGGATGGCATTACCTTGGCCTCCAGTAATGCTGTGAGGAACCTTGGAGTCATTTTTGACCAGGATATGTCCTTCAACGCACATATTAAACAAATATGTAAGACTGCGTTCTTCCATTTGTGCAACATCTCTAAAATTAGAAATATCCTGTCTCAGAGTGACACTGAAAAACTAGTTCATACATTTATTACTTCCAGGCTGGACTACTGTAATTCATTATTATCAGGATGTCCAAAAAACTCACTGAAAAGCCTTCAGCTAATCCAAAATGCTGCAGCAAGAGTACTGACAGGGACTAGAAAGAGAGAGCATATTTCTCCTGTTTTGGCTTCCCTTCATTGGCTTCCTGTTAAATCCAGAATTGAATTCAAAATCCTGCTCCTCAGTAAAATGGGAGGGAGAGCCTTCAGTTTTCAGGCCCCTCTTCTGTGGAACCAGCTTCCAGTTTGGATTTGGGACACAGACACCAGAGGTGGGACCAAGTCATTGTTTTGCAAGTCTCAAGTAAGTCTCAAGTCTTTATCCTCAAGTCTCAAGTCAAGTCTCAAGTAATGTCAGGCAAGTCAGAGTCGAGTCTCAAGTCACTGGTGTAAAAGTCCGAGTAAAATCACAAGTCTGAAATTTTGACTTTCAAGTCCTTTCGAGTCTTTAAAAAAAAACGAAAAAAGAATGTTGCAGTTATATGCTAAATGTAAATATTAGACCATGTAATTTTTAAATCTGTGTTTTTCTCAACACATGACAAAAGAGTGAACTTAGAAAATATACACAAATTGTGAAATTGCACCTCTTTAAAATGCAGCTCAATTAAACCTAGCTCCAAGAATAATTTTCACCGACAGTTCTGAGATAAGCCGCATGTTATTCTTGGATGCGGTTGTAGGACCGGCTTTAAAATCGCATGACAAAAATATCATACACATTAAAAAAACTGCATCACCAATGTAGCCTGGACAACATTTGCTAGTTAGATGAAGTCAGCTATCTCATTGTAGCATATTTATATGCATATTTATAATTATATGGTTCTTGGAGTGAGTGCACACACTCATGAAGTTTAGTAACTTCAGGTCACTGCAACAAGCCCAGGTACAGTTTACCGATGGATGGGTACAGACCCTTGAAATGCACCGTGTAGAACGAAAGACCATCGTACGTATCATAAGTTTACCAGTCTCACAAATCGTCCTCATAAATACACATTCGTTAACCGTTTATTAATAGGACCTTTGAGCTCAAGCGTAATTAATTAGCAGTGGAAATAATTTCTGGTACGCATTACAGAAATGTAGCAGTGACAATAATATTGTATGCTGTAATCGTACTGGGCAATTGGTGATACAAAAAAACTGTTTTATCCTGTGAATAAAAGTATATGTTTTTGTCAATGTACCATAATAACAGAAGCGAAACGCAATATTGTGTCAGGACAATTCACTATTTATGCACAGTAAACAAAGAAGCATAGCGCGGCAATTTCTGTTCAGCGCCAGACTTGCTTGTAACCTATATCACCAATTATGTTAAGAAAAATGAAGCATTAACTACAACAGAAGACTTGCCTTTGTGGAAATGCTTGGAGCAGACTAACCTGTGAGCTGGAGTGTTCTGGGACGTTATATTTGATCTTTGAATGGCTGCAATCCAGGCCATCCGTCACCTGTTTGTCACTTCGGAAACATGGCTCGAACAATTTCTCTTCAACGACGTAATCCGATAACAACCGATCTCTTTACCCGTCGGCTTCCCGTGGCTGTCATGCGACCAGCTATTGCAGTTAATAATACAACAGCTTCTTGCCATTTTTGTGTTTCTTTTTATCGCTGTGTGACTGATTTCAATTGAAAGCCTGAGTGCGCTAGTACCTCTTGCCACGAGTTCCCAGAATCCTTTGCGGTTTTACCCCTGAATGACGTCACATTTTCAATCTCTTTATAATATGCATGTTAAATTTTATATTTGGGGTGAAATATCAAGTCTTTTCAAGTAAACCGGTTCAAGTCCAATTCAAGTCCCAGGTCATTGGTGTAAAAGTCCAAGTCAAGTCACAAGTCTTAGAACATTTTTTCAAGTCAAGTCTAAAGTCATAAAATTAATGACTCGAGTCTGACTCGAGTCCAAGTCATGTGACTCGAGTCCACACCTCTGACAGACACTATCTCTACTTTTAAGATTAGGCTTAAAACTTTCCTTTTTGCTAAAGCATATAGTTAGGGCTGGACCAGGTGACCCTGAATCCTCCCTTAGTTATGTTGCAATAGTCGTAGGCTGCCGGGGGATTCCCATGATGCATTGTTTTTCCTTTCCAGTCACCTTTCTCACTCACTATGTATTTATAGACCTCTCTGCATTGAATCATATCTGTTATTAACCTCTGTCTCTCTTCCGCAGCATGTCTTTTATCCTGTATTCCTTCTCTCACCCCAGCTTGGTTCTGCCGGAGGTTTCTTCCTGTTAAAAGGGAGTTTTTCCTTCTCACTGTCACCAAAGTGCTTGCTCATAGGGGGTCATATGATTGTTGGGTTTTTCTCTGTATCTATGAAGCGCCTTGAGGCAACTTTTGTTGTGATTTGGCGCTATATAAATAAAATTGAATTGAATTGAATTGAATTAAAAGATGTAATACTTTTGCCACCGGCTCGTGTGATAAGACCCCCCTATAGGCCTTCAGGTGGAGTCTTAACCCTGGTTAAACATTCTGTGATAAAAGATACACCTCGAAAAGTAAATATCAGTCTAGGGTGTCGTATGATTCTCGTGTCTAAATAGTCTGGTGGAGGCTAGAGGAAATACACTTGCCCGGTAAACACTTATGCATCTGAATATTTAAATGATAAAACACCATGCAATAACCCCAACACAAGATCTCAGGTTTAGAACATGTATTAAGCATTTGCAGGAAATTCACATTCAAACCCCTTTTCGTTTATGAAAAAGAACGAGTACAGAAAATAAAATATAACCCTGGGGGATAGATTTTAGTCTCTCTTTTCTCAACCTGTTTAGTTTTAGTTTGTTTGGAGTGCACTCCTAGTCTATTTTTGTTGGCGCGCTTTAGTTGGAGCCCTTTGTAATAATGATACCTCCGTGTATCCGTGACGTCTCGGCCACATCCGATGAATCACTCGCTCGTTGCGGTAGCGACCGTCTCCACTCGCCGCAGCGAGCAACGAATCCCCGGTTCCCTCGGTAGTAGCGAATCGTCCTCCGTCAACGGCTCTCTCCCGAGACGACTCCCAAAACTCCTTCTGTCCGTTCAGGCGGAATCTCCTTCAGCAAGGACCGTGGCGTTAGCCTAGCTCCACCTAGCCAACGTAACCAACCTTGCCTCGTGTTCACCCGACACGAATGGACACAGAAAGTCCGGCTCAAACGCTTCGAATAATTACCGGGAAGTCCACAGTTTGTTGTTGCTGAACAACCTCAACCTTGGTGATATACCATAACATTATGCTTTAACGTAACTGATTTTAAACACAACTATTTATGCATTTTAATACTGTCAATGGAAAATTGTATTTAGTAGTCAGTATAATCTTTTAGTGATATAAGTTTGCATATGGTAGAATACTGCATGTAGTTATTTGTCTTAGGAAATATTCAACCATGTATACTTAGAGGCATATAATTAATTGTGTGTGATCTTTAACAGGCTGCAAAGGCTTGGTGTGTATTCCACACTAGAATGCACATCCACATCCTGGGAGCACGAGAGAGGTCATACCTTCTCTTATTGTTTTATGGTAGGATTAACGTAGTTACGTCTGTTTTAGTCTAAGTGCTTTAACTGCTTGACTTCCTCACCAATGTTATCTAGGGTGAGGAGGTCTACCCTCTTCTTGACCAAGGATGTGCCTTTTATGACCCTTTGATCAGCAGGACACACACACACACACACACACACACACACACACACATACACACACACACACACACGTTCAATGGAGTATAAAATAAAGACCAGGGGCAGTGCTCAGCGCGAGTCTCAGTCTGGAGGCTGCCCTTGCTAGCAAGAAGTTCTGTGTGTTTCTCTTCTCTGAGTCTTTACTGAAGAAGTGTTTTAGAATATTTTCCCTAACAAATACATTTAATTATATCAAGTATTTATACCAATTTTAGCCCCGCCATGAACTGTAATTTTCTCTTTAACTTATTCTCATGAAAACAAAATAAATACCACTGATATTTATCAGAGTATTACACTCTTCCCCCACCAAATAAAGCATGCCCTCATGACTTTGTACCTTGAAAACATAAACCAATATGGCACAACTGGTGAGTAAAACACACAACTAAGCAAAGATGGGTGTTCCTATCCACTTATACAAACAAGAGACATATTTCACTGTAGGGGCTGCTACAACACTGGGATGACCTGGTTCATCATAAGTTAACCTTAGAGGAGCCCTCTTTAACCTCTGAGGTCTGGTCTTAATGTCAAAGTCAGGATTAGTCTCAGAGTTAAGTTCAGTGTCTTCTTCTTGCAAGAGAATGCCTTCAGGCAGTGTTTTGTCTTTGCCAGTCTCTTCGCGATTCTCGCCAGTCTCTGGTAGTTCGGTTTCGGTTGTCTCAATAGACTCAGAGTCATTTACACCGTCCACTTCAGGTTCCTCCACACATTCCTGTGTTACTCCCAGCTCAACTGTTTTTGGTTGCTCAGTCCAGTTGCTTAAGGACACATCCAAATCCAAACTGAATGGTTCCAGAGTATCATCATCCATGTTGTTTCTGAGGGGTTCAACAGCTAAATCATACCAAAGTCCATAGTCCTCATCCTCTGAGTCAATGTACTCTTTTCCAACTTGATCACTGAGTGTAACTCCTTCTCTTTCAGAGTCCTTATCTGCCATTTTCTGTGATAGGGTCTTTTCCTTTTCAGGCTCGTCTGTGCACTCTTTCTGTTTTCTCCGTCGCAGAACTCTCCTTGTAGGTGTAAGATCAGTATGGGATTCAGGATCTAGACATATCCTCTTCCCAAGAGGCAGTAAGTGATTTCGATGGAGGATCTTGATTGGTCCATCACCATCTTCAGGTTTCAAACGGAACACTGGTAGGTTCGGCATCTTGCTTTCCACAACATATGGTTTTGACGCCCAGCGATCGGCCAGTTTATGCTTCCCTTGTAAGCCGAGGTTTTGTAGCAAGACTCTGTCTCCAGGTAACAACTGTGCGAACCTGATTCTTTTGTCATACCGCTGCTTATTGTTCTCATTTTGCTTGGCAGCGACGGACTCAGCTAGCTCATAGGCAGCCTTTAGCTCCTTCCTCATGTCAGAAACGTACTTGAGGTAAGTTTTCTGTTGTGTGCCATCACTGGAAACCTCAAAACATAAATCCACAGGTAATCTGGCTTCACGCCCAAACATAAGAAAATAGGGAGAGAATCCTGTAGCTTCATTAGGAGTGCAATTACACTCAACAAAAATATAAACGCAACACCTTTGTTACTGCTCCCATTCCCCATGGGATGGACGTAGAGACCTAAAATTCATTCCAGATACACAATATAACCATCCCTCCCAAACAGTGGTCACAAATCAGTCCAAATGTGTGGTAGTGGGCACATCTGCTATATTGAGATAATCCATCCCACCTCACAGGTGTGCCACATCAGGATGCTGATCTGACATCATGAGTAGTGCACAGGTGTACCTCAGACTGCCCACAACAAAAGGCCACCCTGGAATGTGCAGTTTTTTGCGCTATTGGGGGTCTGGGGACCCAGAACCGGTCAGTATCTGGTGTGACCACCATTTGCCTCATGCAGTGCAACACATCGTCGCATGGAGTCTATCAGATTGTCAATTGTGGCCTGTGGAATGTTGGTCCACTCCACTTCAATGGCTGTGCGAGGTTGTTGGATATTCGTGGGAACTGGTACATGCTGTCGTATACGCCGGTCAAGCACATCCCGAACATGCTCAATGGGTGACATGTCCGGTGAGTATGCTGGCCATGCAAGAACTGGGACATTCTCAGCTGCCATCTGCCCTGAACAATGTGAACCATGATTCATCCGTGAAGCACACACCTCTCCAACGTGCCAGACGCCATCGAATGTGAGCATTTGCCCACACAAGTCTGTTACGGCGACGAGCTGGAGTCAGGTCAAGACCCCGATGAGGACGACGGGCATGCAGTTGAGCGTCCCTGAGACGGTTTCTGACAGTTTGTGCAGAAATTGTTTGGTTTTGCAAACCAATTGTTCCAGCAGCTGTCTGGGTGGCTGGTCTCAGACGATCTTGGAGGTGAACCTGCTGGATGTGGAGGTCCTGGGCTGGTGTGGTTACACGAGGTCTGCGGTTGTGAGGCCGGTTGGATGTGCTGCCATATTCTCTGAAACGCCTGTGGAGACGGCTTATGGTTGAGAAATGAACATTCAATGCACGGGCGACAGATCTGGTTGACATTCCTGCTGTCAGCATGCCAATTGCACGCTCCCTCATTGCTTGTGGCATCTGTGGCATTTTGCTGTGAGACAAAACTGCACATTCCAGGGTGGCCTTTTGTTGTGGGCAGTCTGAGGTACACCTGTGCACTACTCATGATGTCAGATCAGCATCCTGATGTGGCACACCTGTGAGGTGGGATGGATTATCTCAATATAGCAGATGTGCCCACTACCACACATTTGGACTGATTTGTGACCACTGTTTGGGAGGGATGGTTATATTGTGTATCTGGAATGAATTTTAGGTCTCTACGTCCATCCCATGGGGAATGGGAGCAGTAACAAAGGTGTTGCGTTTATATTTTTGTTGAGTGTATAAGCATGAACCAAATGAACAATGTGCTGACTCCATTTTGTCTTTTTGTTCGGTTCCAGAGTCCCTAACATATCCAACAACGTCCTATTAAACCTCTCGGGTTTGGGGTCTCCTTGAGGATGATAGGGTGTCGTTCTTGATTTTTCAACTCCAAGTGAACTCGACACTTCATGGACAAGGCGACTTTCAAAATCTCTGCCCTGATCACTGTGCATCCTCCGCGGCAATCCATAATGAACAAAATACTTCTCCAACAACACTTTTGCAACCGTAGAGGCTCTCTGGTCTTTTGTTGGAAAAGCTTGAGCATAGCGAGTGTAGTGATCAGTAATGACCAGAACATTTTCTGTGCTGCTCGAATCAGGCTCAATGGACAGAAAGTCCATACAAACGAGGTCAAATGGTCCATCACTTTGCAAATGCGACAAAGGTGCAGCTCTCTTGGGTAGAGTCTTTCTTTTTATGCACCTCTCACAAGACTTGCAATACTCCTCAATCTCTGACTTCATCCGAGGCCAGTAGAACCGGTTTTTTTACCAAGCCGTATTTCTTGTCGAGGCCCAAATGACCCGAGTCATCGTGCAGTGATTTCAGCACGGGGGTTCTGTACTTTTCTGGTAGTACCAACTGAGAACAGCATGATTTGGCTGGAGGGGTTACAATGCGATACATCACTCCTTTCTGCATCTTTAACCTGTCCCACTCTCTCAACAGCAAAGAGCAAGTTGGATGCTTGGTCTTGTCAACTTGGTTGCTATTTCCATTACTCAGAGCTGACCACACTTGTCCTATGCCAGGATCATCCCGCTGAGCGGTTGACAACTCAGCAAGACTCACAAAGGGCATATCTTTAACACTCAAAGAGGCCAGATTGCAATAAGCTTGTGGGATAGCTTGTGGAGAACTGCCAAAAGGGTCAATGGCTCTTCCAGAGCGTGGATTTCTGTGCTTTATCGCCACAGACATTTGACACAGGGCCCTCACGCCTGCTGCAGGAATGTCGCTCCACTCTCTCTTGTTTATTGAACTCGAAAGTGGGCGGCGAGAGAGGACGTCGGCATCAGTGTTTTGGGCTCCTGATCTGTACTTGAGGCTAAAGTCATATGTAGACAGGGCAGCAAGCCAACGGTGACCCGTCGCGTCTAGCTTGGCAGATGTTAGCACATATGTCAGAGGGTTGTTGTCTGTCCTCACCTCAAACTTGGTCCCGTACAGATAGTCATGCAGTCTGTCCACTACCGCCCACTTCAGCGCCAAAAATTCCAATTTATGGGCTGGGTAATTCTTTTCTGAAGGAGTCAAACTCCGACTGACGAAAGCCACAGGTCTCAATCCTTCACCTTGATCCTGGTACAGCACTCCTCCTAGCCCTTCCCGGCTAGCGTCTACATGTAGCACATAAGGTAGCTGAGGATTCGCGAAAGCCAACACAGGAGCTTGGGTAAGTCGTCTCTTCAGCTCCTCGAAGGCTGCTTCACATTTTTCACTCCATCGACCACCAAAAGGCTCTGAGGGGTTAAGGTAAGTGCTATCCGGCTTTTCCTTTGCTTTCTTCTTTGCAGCTAGGGGGTAACCAGACAACAGTTGGTTCAATGGGTGAACTACCTTGGAGTAATCCTTCACGAAACGCCGGTAGTACCCACAGAATCCAAGAAATTACCGTAATGCAGTCACAGTGTTTGGTCTCGGCTGATAATATCCACTCCGAAGATCAAGCACACTAAACCACTTGCTTCCACTGAGACAGGCCAATCATCTTCAATTCTTGGCACCGTGTATTAGTCTGGGATAATGCGGCGGTTTAGAGTCCGGAAATCCACACACATCCTTATTTTCCCATTCTTCTTCCTCACGACCACAATGGGTGAGGCATAAGGACTGCGTGACTCTGTAACAACACCAGCGTTTTTTTAGCTGCGATAGATGCTGTCTCAATGCCTCCACGTCTGCAGGCGGCAGCCGACAAACCTCTCACGAAATGGTTTGTCCTCTGTGGTTTTGATAGTGTGCTGGGTGCTCTTACTGCATCCTACATCAAACTCATGCAGAGAGAAAACTTCACTCCATTCCATCAATTTTGTCACCAATCTTTCCTCCACTCCTTAGGAACTGGTGAGTCTCCAAAGTTGAAAGAAGAGGAGCTCAACTTCCCAGGTGACTCGGCTTCAGACTCTTCCCTTCCAGGTGGAGATGACACAACGTCGACTGGAAACAGATGAGCTATTGGCGTCCCTCTGGTCAAGGTAATTTCCCGTGCTGACACGTTTCTAACCAGAACAGTAATTCTTTTGGCCGTCACACCAGTGGAGGTCTGCAACTCTGGTCTCACCAGGAGTCCATCGGGAAACCGTGACTCATTCTCAGGGTCATCAGGTGAGTCTACAAGGATTGTCTGAGTGTTCAGCACTCCATGAAACTTTGGTGCCCCAGCCACTTGGGCGACTCCACCAGGCTGTATGGTGACAGGTTTGGCTTGAGTGAACCACACAGTTCCTCTCTGGTTATTGTCAGTATCAGGTGCTAGCACTGAGATCTCATTGAAAACTTTTCTGAAGACGGGGTGAATGTGCATGGATCTCACAAAGTTTTCTCCTCCCTTTTCCCTGCAGTGGCTAAGCAATCGCCTCACAGTGGGTGTGTTGGTGCCAACAAGCAGGGAAACTTCACCTCTCTTTGGTGAATAACGGAAAACCAGGTCAGTCATAACAAAAATTACAGACATCCCGGACGAGCCCCCAGAAATGTAACACTTTTGCCACCGGCTCGTGTGATAAGACCCCCCTATAGGCCTTCAGGTGGAGTCTTAACCCTGGTTAAACATTCTGTGATAAAAGATACATCTCGAAAAGTAAATATCAGTCTAGGGTGTCGTATGATTCTCGTGTCTAAATAGTCTGGTGGAGGCTAGAGGAAATACACTTGCCCGGTAAACACTTATGCATCTGAATATTTAAATGATAAAACACCATGCAATAACCCCAACACAAGATCTCAGGTTTAGAACATGTATTAAGCATTTGCAGGAAATTCACATTCAAACCCCTTTTCGTTTATGAAAAAGAACGAATACAGAAAATAAAATATAACCCTGGGGGATAGATTTTAGTCTCTCTTTTCTCAACCTGTTTAGTTTTAGTTTGTTTGGAGTGCACTCCTAGTCTATTTTTGTTGGCACGCTTTAGTTGGAGCCCTTTGTAATAACGATACCTCCGTGTATCCGTGACGTCTCGGCCACATCCGATGAATCACTCGCTCGTTGCAGTAGCGACCGTCTCCACTCGCCGCAGCGAGCAACAAATCCCCGGTTCCCTCGGTAGTAGCGAATCGTCCTCCGTCAACGGCTCTCTCCCGAGACGACTCCCAAAACTCCTTCTGTCCGTTCAGGCGGAATCTCCTTCAGCAAGGACCGTGGCGTTAGCCTAGCTCCAGCTAGCCAACGTAACCAACCTTGCCTCGTGTTCACCCGACACAAATGGACACAGAAAGTCCGGCTCAAACGCTCCGAATAATTACCGGGAAGTCCACAGTTGGGTGGTTTGTTGTTGCTGAACAACCTCAACCTTGGTGACATACGCAGTCCCGGAGTCTTTGCTCTGTCTGCGCCATTTTCATTACTCCTCTTCTTCTTTTCTCTTGTTTTTTTCCTTTATTTCTCTCTTCTTTCCTCCCCAGGAAGTAAAAACTCAAGGTCGTGAATTCGCATGACGTAGCGTAAGAAAATAATTTTTAAACCTCTTCTCTTCTTAAAGACATTCACATTCCATAACATTATGCTTTAACGTAACTGATTTTAAACACAACTATTTATGCATTTTAATACATTTATTTATATCAAGTATTTATACCAATTTTAGCCCCGCCATGAACTGTAATTTTCTCTTTAACTTATTCTCATGAAAACAAAATAAATACCACTGATATTTATCAGAGTATTACAAAGATAATTCCAGGACTGCTGTTCTATTTGTAGATGCTATTATTGTACCCAGACTGTTATTTCTTCATTTATATCCAGTTTTGGGTTTAATCGTATACCTGCTGATAGATATTTATTTTTATTTCCAAAAAAAAGATTTAATCCCATCCATTTGCTTCCGCTTATCCTTTTCAGGGTTGCAGGGGTTCTGGAGCTTATCCCAGCTGTCATAGGGCGAGAGGCAGGGTACACCCTGGACAGGTCACCAGTCTGTCGCAGGTCTAACACACAGAGACAGACAGCCATTTGCGCTCACATTCACACCTATGGGCAATTTGGATTAATCAATTAACCTTTCCTCAAGCTGCATGTCTTTGGATGGTGGGAGAAAGCCGGAGTACACGGAGAGAACATGCAAACTCCTGGCCTGATGGTGGAATTGAAATCAGGACCTTCTTGCTGTGCGGCAAGGGCTGGGCGATATGGCCTAAAATTCATATCTTATATAAAATAAAACAATGTTGTTTTTGTGTGTAACAAAACACTCACAATTGTGCAGTCAACATGTAAACTAAAAAGATGCCGAGCATAATAACAAAAACAGACAGATTTCGCAGCTGCTCTGTTCCCAAGTTCTACTGCGTGACTGACAGCCTTGAGTTTGAAATCCGCTTCGTAACCGTATCTCTTACAGGTGCCATTTGTGGTCCTTATATGCACACAATACGGTAATATTACGTTGAAGCACAGTATGCATTACTCCGCGAGGCTCCTGACTACGCTAGCCATAATGCTCCAACCATCGATCAAGCGGTGCGGCTTCGTAGCTTACCAAAATCGTACTAAAGCATTTTTTACAGGTTGCTGAGCGCCGTGTACCACAGTCAGTTGCGGTCAGTAAGCACAACCAGAACTACATAAGGCACACTGTCGATTTTTGAGAAATTGAAATGATTTTAGTGTTAGGTTATAGTCCGAAAAATATGGTATACGAGTTTTGTAAGGTAGTTTGTTTCGGGGCAGGAGGTTGGGAGACTTCGCAGTCTGGGATACAGCACACAGTTTCACACACTCGTCATTTTGCACTTTATGGCGCTGTTGTAAATGGTGAAAATACTAGTAGTGCTAGCAGCACGGCGTCAACACGTTAATGAGGTAACCGCTAACGCTAACCGCAACATGTTGACGCCGTGCAGCCCAACGCACGGGGCGATCCGCGGTGACTCGTTAACGGAGATTTGCCGCATTAATACAGTTATGGCGTTAATGTCATATTAATGAGAGTAACGCTGCAGCACTAAAATAGTAATCTCCAAATGTTTTCTTTTTACCGACCAGCTCCTCTTTGATAGCTGCCGTGTCCATCTTGTCGTTACCTGCAGGTGAAGCGATGGGGGAGAGGGAGTTGGGTTCAGTGAAGGAGAGAGGCGAGGCAGAGTAACGCAGCATAGAAACAAAAGTGGACGAAAAGAGAGGCAAACTTGCAGTTCCACAAGTATAATTATAATGTAACATAGACTATTATAAACAACATTGTCACATCTCTTATCTCGTATAAAAATATATCGATACATTTAAAAACTCGATATATCGCCCAGTCCTAGTATATATTCATTTACACTAGAACATGTGACGGCAAGCAAAGTGAAGTTGACCTACCACTATAAAAAAAAGCAAATGCTGCGGTGGATATAAGACTTCCAAGGAAGCATAACTGCTGAGCTTTTTAAAGGAAGGCTATGGAACATTTGAGACAGTAAAGTTAGAATCAGCAGCATTTGGCCGCTTGAAGGATCTGGATATATGGGAGTAATAAAGGGCTGCACAAATTATAGAGTACACTCGACAAAATTCCCTAGAGAAGCAGGCTAGGCTTTAAGGGCGCCAGCTTGGGAGAGGGCTTTAGAGTTCGGAGGTCAGACGCTGCAGAGATGCCACTGCAGAAAGGTTGAAACACCTGCTTTTAATCTTGCTGTCTACCCTGCATTTAAGCTACGGTGAATGCATAACATAAGTCATAAAAATAAAATTCACATTCCTTATTTTTATATTTAGGACTGTTGTTGTTTTTTTAGGACAAAGGTTGAATATAAAAAGCCATTAGTGAGAAATTTAATAAGCAGCTTTATTAAACTGGAAGTGCATATTGTATTTTTATCAAATGTCTATAATACTCTATGTGGAAAGGATTTTAGGTTCAATCTCACTGAGTGTTATTGTTTACAGAAGTGTATGACAGATGCAGCACTGGAATGTGTCTTGTTTTCAGCAGAAGAAAATCTGCACTTTTATTTGTGTAACATTGCTCTTTCAATATAAAGATATTGAGTGATCCAGGTCTGAGCCCTGGCTCTGTTAATACAATGGCAAACCATAACAATGAAGTCAGTTAATTTGAATAGAATTGCATTTGTCAGAGGGTCGGTTTATGCAGAGGACAATCTGTCACATCAAGTTTTGGTTTTCATGGATGTCAAAAGAAAATAATGAATGAAAATAAAAATCACCTTTCCACATGCAGGAGAAATATTATTAACATAAAATGAAAATGATAAATCAATAATGTATAATATTAAAAAACATTCATTGACCTTGAGGCATCCTCTCATCGGGCTTACAGTTTTACTTTTACATAGAAAATGACACTTTTTTTCTGCCCTACCACTAGTGACCATTTGGGCAACCAAGGCGCACCCTACAGGGCTGAAAAATGTGAAAGTGAAGAAAACAATTCCTTTAATGGCAGAATCCACCAGTGAGCCAATCACCTTAGGCTCCAACATCTGGATTCCTTTTATAACTCACCTGTTAGGATACTGGTAAAGCTTAAAGGGCTGCGGAAAAGCAGCAAAAAAAATGTATTTATTTTATTTATTTTGGGTTGTAAACATTATTTTTAATTCTCTAAAGTTGGGCAAGTTTCGAATCTATGATAACTGACTATGAGTTTTTGCTATTTGTTGTGACTGTTCCACCTTCATGAGATGATGCTGCATGACAGTATAAGATTAGAATTATAAGTGTCAACACCTTCTTGACATGTGGTTTCAGTTGAGCTTATAAACTGCTAAATGCAGCAGCATAAGACGCATGCAATTACAAAAACAACAACAACATTGCCCAGCCACCCTCTTCCCACCATCTTCTATCTCCCTGGCTTTTTCTCCTTTTTTCCCTTTCCTCCACCTCCTTCACTCTCTTCCACCCCCTTTGGCCGGTGCAGAAATGTGATTCTGTCAGCTGCTGTAAGCAGAGCTCTGCCACTGAGGCTTGTAACGGCCGTGTGGCAGCTATTTTAGCATGGACTCTGATGGTTGTGACTGTCACATCTGATGAAGAGGGCGGCGCTGATTTGAGCTGGCAGGCAGATGAAAAGGAGGAAGAGCTCCCTGCCTTTTTTCCTTTTTCTTTTACAGCATCTTTCACTACTGTACATTGCGGACATACTGGCACTTGCTGCTTGCTACATGACCTCTGCTTCGTATAACCATATGTGTACACAAAAATGCATTTGTCTCCATTACTCCTGCAATGCACAATTACACACACACAGATAGTACACACTTTTAACTTCATTCATAAAGAGACAAAGTGCACATTCTCAGACACACACAGCGCAGAGCACCACCGCATTAAGGTTGCAGTGCTGCCATTACTTACAACGCTGAACACTCAATTCTCTGCCTCTCCCTCTCTGTGTCTCCCCCCGCCCTTCCTGAATCTCCTACTTCCTTTTATTTTTATCTGACTAACTTCTCTACACATTCTGTTCTGCCTCATCTTCTCATTTTTCATTCATTCCCTTGTTCATTTAGCTTAGTGATTTATTCTTTATGACTTCTGCTGCTTTCTCTCTCTTCTCCTGCTTGTCCTTATTCTTCCCTTTCGCTCACTGACTTTCCTTTCCTTTCTCAGTTGCTCACATTCACGCCGGAGTGGCTCTCTTGTGCTGAGAGGATCACATAACCCTTACACAGTATTTGAAGTGTTATGGCCTACCCCTGCTCGACTCCCACTGGGTCGAGTCCAGATTTTCTCACCCTCAGAGACTGACTGGGTCTCAGAGCTACACCGGCGAGCCCTCTACTCATATCTCTAACCCTGAGGCTTTGCCAGATCAGAGGAGAGATACACTGGCAGCCCTCCTCACTTTCAGCCAACTGCTTCAGCTGTTCACCTGAATACTGAAATGTTAACAACACCAAGTCATATACTCCAACTGGGAACACACACATGAACTGAACTCATCAACTCATATTACCTTTGGTATTACATAGTTTAAACACTTTGGATTTAACAGAAAAAACTGTGTGTAATATCTTCATTAACAGCTTCTCAGTTCTAGCCTGAAAAATTAGTTATTTCCCATTTGATGACAGATTAGTCTGGAGAATCACTCCAAACTCTCCAAAGATTTTAAAGCCAGAAACGGCAATAGTGACATAAGTGCATGCAAGGCAAAGTTCTCAGTAATGGTATTTGTGCAACCATAGTAAAACCATTTACATAAAGTACACTTGCAGAGATGATGTTTTCTTGTTGAGAAGGGGCTGCCCAATGAAGAACAGAAATGCTGGCAGATACATTTATCAAATGATTTTCTCATTAGTTTTTACATAAATTATAAATGACAGAAAACTGAATGCATTTTCATTCTGAATTATTGCTCCCAAAACATTCAAGTTAAAAAGTAAAAAAGAAATAAACAAAAAAAAAACATAAATACATCAAACTGATAAAATACAAAATAAATAATTTGACTTCTACTAAGGTTAATATAATTGAATCATTCATATCATTGAATCCAATTTGTTATACCTGTTCTAAACATAGTTGAAATGCTTTTCTTCATATTATGGCTGCTGTATATTGTTTTAGTCAAATGGTATACATTTGTTGCTTTGCAAATTTTGTGGCTTTAGGAGAAGGGTGTCTTTAGTCTGACTTCAAAATGTTTTGGCCTATTGACTAACTTGTTGAAACCAGTTATAGACATCTAGTTTGGTAAAGTTCGGTTTATCAGGTTTGACAATTGTTTGAGAGAAATTAGAACTAAAGCCACTACATGAAGAATTTAAAAATGAGTGACTCTAGCACTGTCAGTGGTAGTATCAGGAACAAGAGAAAACAACAGTCTAGCCAAATGTCTTTTCACTCACACTCTGGCTAAAGTTGTAAATGTTTCCATTGTGCACATGGAATTTACACGCAATGAATGACAGCAAGAGGTGGGACTGAACAAAGTGCAGGAGGTGAGACATTACCATTATTTCATGAGTGACACTTCAGAGATGTCTGGCAGGCCCTCAAACAGAGACTTGCTGTGTATTAATAGCAGAGCGAGGAAGCCAGCCTGGATACACAGACTGACTAGAACAGCAACAATTCTTCTCCAGCAACTGCAAGAAAACCAGAACGGCACCTAGCCGTTAAAAATGAGTGACTGTAGCACCGTCAGTGGTAGTATCAGGAACAATTTTTGGAATTTAAGTATTTTTGCCAGGCATATGTTATTCTGTCAGGCTGTATATAACACATTATAATTTCCATGTGGAAATAGGATACTAAAGCTGTTTGCTTAAAATAACAATAGCAATTGTCCTTTTCATGAACAGAAAAAAAGCTGTCGTATTTAAGTATTTAAAGTTATATCGGCACATCTATGCCCAAAACAACACTTTTGTTAATCTTCCCAAAGTTAAATAAGTGATGAACAAAAAGTGATTGCACAACCACTATGATCTTTATCTCCAAAATATCTATGCATTGGGCTGAACCATAATTTCATGCAGTTGCATTTTGTTTTACCACTTAGGTACTATAGCTAGCAAGATTTATATAGCTAACCAAAACTAAACTAAAAAAATGAAAACTAGATGTGAAAAACTCATTTTAGTTAATTAGAATAAAAATTTAAAAAAGGAAAGATCCTTATTTTTGGTAATGGACTTCTTCTTAGCGCTTTCTAACTCCCATTTACACTCCAATGGATGCATCGGAGATCAACTTGGGGCTAATATCTTGCCCAAGGATATTTGACATGCAGACTAGGGGGAGCCAGGGCTCAAACTACCAACTGTCCGATTAGGAGATGACCTGCTCTACCTCCTGAGCTACAGCCACTCAAGTGCAGAAAGCTGTGTAAAACCTTTACTACATCTTGCCTGATGGGGCACTGATGGACGTGTTTACTGAGACTGGATGTGTGGAAAACTGGGAGACAACCATTTTGAAAAAGGTTCTGCGGTTTTCTCTGTTACACCTGTGCTGAGTTTTTCAAAAATAATAAAAAATATCTAATTTTCCAATTGTTTTTCTAATGTTCTAATTTCTATTGCCCCTGACATATACCGCACAAGACTAAAACTAACACGGAAACTAATAAACTAAACTGAAACCCCACTATGGAAACTAAACTGAATTTGAAAAAAGAAAAAGAAACAAAAATTGAAAATAAAAAACTATGATCACTCTGGCACCAAATCCAACATGAGAATGAGCGGAAAAGATGGAAATACGGAAGAAGCATAATACTAATTTGGAACACAAAGCATTCTAGTGAATATAACAGTAATCCAAGACTAAACCACCTGAAAAGATCTTGGTATAGGCAGGACTCAAAGGCAGGGCTACAAGTCAAAGATCAGTTCATTTATTTACAGTGAAAACACAGCAATTCCAAAAGATCAAACAGTTGTGACAGTCCCAGTTTCCGAAAAATTTCCAACTCTCTCTCCATCACTCCAAACAAGGACAACTCACCACTCTGTTTCAGCGAATTCTCCAGGCAAACCAGAACAATCCAGCGAAGACTAAAGCTTAAAAAGTGCCTCTGGAAGTCACCAAATGCAGGTGTGTGATTACCACCAGGTCCCACCAATGCACCAAAACTGGCACATCAATACACACACACACACACACACACACACACACACACACACACACACACACACAGGGATATGGGAGAGGACAGGAAGAACTAGATCAAAGCTGGTAATGCTAAAGTTTGCCATGTAGCAATAGTTTAAAAGGAAACCTAATGTTCTAATAAAGCTAAAAGCTAATGTTTTCCAAACAGAAAAATTTTATAGATATTCGTAACAATTCTGTGTTAATCGTGATTCCCTTTTTAATTTTTTTTTAAGTTTGTTGACCTGTTTAAACTATGCGTTGTTAACATTAAGAGTAGGCTTATAGGAAATGCTATGTTACCTTAAAAGTTGCTGGATTTTGTAGCCTTTGTCATTGTGCTTAGGCAAAAAACCTCCTAGTTAATTTTTCTTCCATGTTTAAGTGAAAAAGTCCATCTGTGAACAACTTTTTCTGAATGTTTTCAGTAGACTTTTAATGAACTGAAAAAAATAAAATCTAATTTCAATAGATATTGAGAACTTAAATCAGAAGAACACTTCTGTCTTTGACTTTGAGGTGTTTTTGGAATTGGTTTATGCCCACTGAAGCTAAAGGATACTGTTCCTGGGACACAAAGACTAGCCAAAAAATTGTGACCACCCCTGCCAATTATGCTATTGGTCCTTTATGTGCCCAAACAGAAGATGTCGAAGATGTTGGCAACACATCTTTTAAGTCATATACAAAAGAGATGTTTTCTCATATGTTTTTGAATTACCATGTATCACAAGTATCATGTGAGGTTGACATGTTACTGAGTAGAAAGAAAAGTGAAAGAAAGATCTTCAGTTGACTACAGCTGCAGTGGTAACCTTTGAAACTCTTAAAACTCTAAAGGGTGATTAAATAGGCGTATTATCTGTGTGCCTGTGTGTGTGTGTGTATACATTCACCTTGCCTCCACTTTTGTTTGACAAAGAATGTGAATTACACCTATAGGTGTGTGTGTGTGTGTGTGAACATGTGTATGTTTGGGCGGGTGGGTCGTGATCACCGCCCACATATAGGCTACACACACACCAACAGTGCCACTCAGCCATCTGTGTTACACCCCTGTCCATGACCTAGTCCCTGCACATGATTAATTCTGCTTTATTCCACTTTATGCATTAAAGTCCATTTCAAAAAGGTCAGCAACGGGGTGGCACAGGGAAGAATTGAACGGCCCCCACCCCTCCTCTTAAGATCATTTTGTGGACTCAAGGCCAGTTTCCTCTTAGTAAGCTCACATTAAATTCACATGTCTTTCCTTTTACCCTCTCCCTTTCTTAGCTTAAGAAAAATTATGCAGAGTAGTAGTACCCATTCAATTACCGTTAAGCCCTACTTACCCAGCAAAGAAAAAAGGGGATTCTAATTCATTAGGTGGGATTAAGTGATGGTTTAAAAGGCATTTTGGTGTCTGGGAGAGCAGTGACTATACTAAGTAGTGATAGGTAGTGAAGCGATGAGGAGTGTAATTTGAGTCCTCTGCATTTTCTGTCCTCGAATGTCTTCCTTTCACATTTCACGCCTGTTGGGCTGCCTCAGATAGACTTTTTATATGTCTGTTAAAAATGAAGGTGTCTACCTAAGAGGCATCATCATGGCCTGACTCCTTAACGGTCCGATGTCAGGAGCAAGATGTAAATAGATATCCCTGACAACCAAGGAAAACCCGTGTCAGCAACAAAGCAACACTGGAGGTCTTGGATAATGGAGCAAACGATGAGTGTAATCCAAACATGAGGATGTTTAAGTGTTTTAGTTTCTTTTTGAAATTAACCATTTTGATTTCATCTTACTATTCAGCACTTTTAATCTAAAAAGCTCAAAAACACTTGGTACACTGCACACACAACACTAACCAGTACAAACTGAGAAAAACTAGTAAAAGACCTGGACAATTCACTCTACATCTGGTGAAGCACCATATCAAGTTTTTAAAAGATTAGGCTGATTTGCAGTGAGCCATGAAACTACTTACATTAAAGGTCTATGCAAAATAAAGGTCTACACATATAATTTAATCCGCATCTTGTTCACACCATAATGAAAAATACTGACTCTATAAAATGACATCTTACTCATCTAACCCACATTTGTCATTTTGTTGCTCGTTTTTACTTGATATTTGTATTTTAGTTTAGGTACAGTTTTCAGATATTTTCATTATTTTCAGATTATTTTAACTGGATCCAGAAGAGTAATGCTTATCATTTTTGGCTGTTAGCAGCCTGGCTAGCTAACCTATGTCAGCTACTATACTTCCATGGGGAAATGCTAAAAAAAAAAACCAAAACAAACATGCTTGTATACATATAATAATTAAACAAATTATTATTAGCAGTAGTAGTATAATAAAGCTATGGCAGCAGAACCTCCACCACCACCAACTACCCTACGCTTATATTTTGACATAATGGAAAGTGATGGCATTTAACAAATACAAGTCCACATACACAATGGACACTCGCATCACAAGATCAAACATAGTCATTTACAATGGGTCTTCTTCTTCTGGTTACAATCCACTGCTAATTTCCCCACCAACTCAGCAGCTTGCTTTGGCTTTCTTTTTAACACCTATAAGGCAATAAAAAACATTTGTATTGTCCCCAAATGAACAAAATTATCCAATACAAGCTCAAGTACATACTTTAATTAAGCAACAAACAAAACTGCCCAAGCTACATGCAAATAGATATGACATTAGAGTTAGATATTTAGAGTTTGAGGCTGTAGTTTCATATACGTACTTTATTTTGTCCTGAGATTCTTAGACTCTATTTTCAGTCATGGTAAAGTGCATAAATCATAGATAAAGAATATGGTGCAGCACTCCAATTTAACTTTTTATTGCGGTGTAGATGATACGGGCAAGATGCCATCTTTCAGCATGCATTTTAGGCAATAATAGTGTCAAATCTCAATTAATATTCATAAATCGACAATACAACCATGCACACAGCTGTGTCAAAAATATCATCCCTCATGCCCACATTCACTCCCACTCCCTGGGACAGTGGCTTGAAGAAGAGCTAGAGGCTCTGCACAAACTGCTTTCTGGGTAATAATTTCTTTTTAGAACTGAGAGAAAAAAAAAACACCTAGATTCATAATAATTTTATGACCCACTCAAAGGGGGAAGAAGTTGGTCCCCCAGCTACAAAATATTTGGGAAACTCACTAAAAAATTCACTTGATTCTGTCTACAGCATTTTCATGGTGGTGGTAGAGTAAAGGGCAAGGGCAGACTGGATTTAGGGACGGTGGTGAGTTATGATAGGGCAAAGAAGAGAGAAGAAGACATCGACCAGGTTAGAGAAGTAGCACTCCAGGCAAAGCCACAGTTGCAGTATTTTTAAAAATTCAGCATGACAAAAAGATCCTCAGGGTCTTTCTTTGGTGTGAATGTGTATCTTTCTTATGCTTAGTCACGTGACATTGACAAAAAGGAAAAAGTTCAAAACAATATGCATTTTAGTACCACATGCAGTTTATAATAATAATAATAATGGATTGGATTTATATAGCGCTTTTCAAGGCACCCAAAGCGCTTTAGTACCACATCTACATTAACCAGAGCTCCAACTTTCAAGGTGAAGAAAACAGCTGCACCAAGTGAATGCACACTGTTTAATCTGGACATAAATGTAAATGGACGATTTTTATATAGCTCTTTTCTACTCTGAGCACTCAAGGTGCGTTACACACAAAAGCACTTTTGTCTATGCTCTTTCTATCTAACATTCATACTGCGATGGATGTATTGGAGAGCAACCTGGGTTAGTATCTTGCGCAAGGATATTTGGCATGCAGACTGTAGCAGAAGAACCAACCACCACCTTCTGATTAGGAGGTGACCTCCTCTATCACCTGAGCTACAGCCACTTCTAAATTAAAAACACTGTCAGAACCTGGGGTTGAACCATCAAGAATTAGAGGCAACACTCAGCTGTATAGGCTCCACTTATGAAGCTCACATCTCACCTGAGTAGAATATGCTCAACTAATTTCTTCAGTCACTGGATTTTCCCGTTTAATCCAGTAAAAGTCGATGCTATGCTAACAGTAGAAAGACATTCAACAGAAAGGAATGTCTTGTAAACTCACTCTTGATCCTTTTGACGATATCGATTGATTATTCCATTTGCCATCCATCTCAAGTTTTCTCCTTCAATGAAAATTCATCTCCCCTTCCATGTCTCCCAGTTAAAGCCTGTAACTTCCAGATCTTGGTGGACTGGGAGGAGCACTCATGAATCCCCCACTCGTTCATCCTGGACCCTTCCCTCATTCTGAAGCTCAACAGGCAGCATCTGGACAAACCTGGAAAGCTGTCTTGGAGTGTCTGTTCAAGAGGGGATAATGTCAGGGTTACAGGCTGGCTGATATGTGTTGCAAATAAATATATTTACTGTAAGATGACAGAAGTGGGAAGCAATGAAGTGCAAATACTTCATTGTTGTATTGGTTCATTTTCAGGTATCTGTACTTTACTTGAGTATTTATTGCTCTGCAAACTTTTTACTTTTACTCCCCGCGTCTTTCCACAAATATGTAAACCTTGTGCTCCTTACATTTTCCAAAGAGGCTCATTACTGTAGCTTCAATGCATTTGAGGTAAGTTTTTATTTCCCAGCCCTGTGTGTATTTTAACATCAAACCAATTTGAGCCTAAATCAAGGGAACAATGCTATATAAAAGACAATCCAGTTGTTGTATCCATCACTTGGGTTTATAGCACACAAAGAGATGAAAGAGCAAAATGATAATTTTTGCAAAATAGTCCTATACTCAAGGGTTAAAGTGGGATGGATCGATCTGGAATGACAATTTTTATGCAGATTGTCATAAGCTGTGGTCTTGTCTTGGTATAAGCATGAGAGAAAAGTAGCAAGTAGAAAAGAAATAATGTTTTCTGACAGGTAATTTCAATGGCAACACTTTTATAAGCTCAACAAATATTGGAAATGCAACACACCGTATGTGTACAGTCTGTTGCACAATGTGTCCACTAGATAAAGGTATAGCCGCTGTATCTCTCAAGGAGAGAAAAGTGAATGAGATAACTTCACTCAGAGATTAAGAAAAGTGTAAAGGACATGAGGATCAAGTGAATGCAGTATAGCATTTAATAGTATATATTATGATAATATATGATGAAATATTATTGTAGCGGGTCAGGGCTGTTTGTGTTTTGCTTGACAGCTGTGTTCTGTTGTGTCAGGCGGCAGCGTTATGTTGCCATGGTTACCATGTGACGCGCTCTCTCTTCAACTGTGTGTTTTCTAGGCGAGAGAGTGCCATTTTCTTGTTGTTGTTATGCTAGAGCTACGCCGAGCAGTGTTTTCCTGTTGGAAATAAACTGCTGTGCTCCCTGGCAATACGGGGAAGCAAGACCAAATGACACCTCTGTCTCCTCCTTGTCTGAGCTCGCCACATTGATGTCAGAAGTGGGATAGCTCACCCTCGCCAGAATGGAGAGAGATATTCAGAGGCTGGAGCAAGCCGTCGAGGAGAGCATTCACTGCTTGGGGAGCTGGCGATTGAAGCGAGAGGAAGCGACCAGCCATGTAAGTCCCCCGACGAGTCCCAATGGTGTGAGCACACCACGGCGACGTCAGTCCATGTCAGTCAGAGGGGGGGGGGGACAGCAGCCTATCGCGACAGACGCTAGGACAATGCTTCGTGGGCTGCCTCTGTTGACCAACACACCAAGCCCCCGACAGCGAGCAGTGATGCCTACAAGGCCAACTAAAGTACTGAAATACAACGGGCTAACCCTGCTAGAGCCCTACCTCTCACAAGTCTGGCTAGCAGCGAGGCATAGTGGCTGGAGAGACGAAGAGGCTGCTTCACACCTAGCGCTAACATTGGAAGGAGATGCACTACAGGTACTCCTTGACCTAGCCTCGACAGAGCTCCAGGGCCTCACCATGGCACTCGAGAGGCGATTTGGGCAGCGGCACTCCACTGATCAGAGCAGGGAGCAGCTGACCAACCGGGCACCTTTGCAGCGGATATGTTGCTGTATGCTCGTCATGGCTCCCAGCAGCAGCCCATGAGGAGCTTAGCCTGCATGCTTTTCTACGAGGACTTTTTCCAGGGCGATTGCGCCAACACGTCCACCGGGCCATGCCTCGAACTGTCCATGAGGCACTCCTTGAGGCTGAAAGGGCCGAGCTGGTGCTCATGGGGGGGGGTAGTGAGGGGACACGGGGTCTACCATTTCCTAATATAAACTGGTGTGCTCCCTGGAATGTCCAGGCTGCTGGTGATGGGTTGGTCACCCACCGACACCCATCTGATGACGGTGACGGGGGAGAGAACTGACATGCGGGGGAAGAAACCATTGCGGATCCAAGTGTAGGATCTGGAGCTGGTGCATGACTTCTGGCTTGCTGACATTCAAGACCAATGCATCATTGGCCTTGATCTGCTGACCCGCTGGGGGGCCTGCGTTGACACCATTAAGCTGGCCATCACTCTTGGTACAGAGACCCTGGCCCTCCAGTGCAGTCAAAAGCAGACAAGCCAGGCTTTGGGCAACTGTCGCTCAGCAGACATTGGCAGGTGGAGCTAGCCCCCGATGCAGATTGGTTTCACCATCGGACAGGGGCTGTGGCAGTTCAGGGTCATGCCATTCGGGCTCTGCAATGTGCCAGCGACGTTCGAGGGGCTTATGGAGAGGATGCTCGTGAACATCCCTCGTAGCCGCTGCGTTGTGTACCTGGATGACCTGTTGGTGCACGGTGGCAACTTCAACAGTGCACTGTCCAACCTGAGCGAGGTCTTCAGTGCCATCCGACAAGCTGGGCTGCGGCTCTACCCTGCGAAATGCCGGCTGTTGGCGAGAGAGACCATGTTCTTGGGCCATGTGATCAGCACTCAACATATCGCCACCGACCCCGCAAAGGTGGCTGCGTTCTGGGACTGGCGACTCCCTCAAACGTCAAAGAACTGCGCAGCTTCCTGGGCCTAGCCTCCTACTACCGCCGGTTCATCAAGGGGTTCGCGACAATAGCCAGCCCTCTCCACCGCCTGACTTATAAGGGCTAGCCGTTTGGCCAGGGTGATGCCTGCGCTGCGGCTTTTGCACAGCTGAATGAGGCCCTCACCAGAGCTCCAGTCCTGGCCCACCCCGACAATCGGCAACCTGTTATTGTGGACACTGACGCTAGCAATGTAGGAGTCAGGGTGGTCCTTTCACAGCAGGATGAGGCCGGAGAACGAGTGGTGGCATACTTCAGCCATGCTCTAGGGCGAGCCGAGAGGAACTACTGCGTGACTCGGTGGGAGTTGCTCGCCGTAGTGCTGGTGGTGCGGCACTTCCGGCCATACCTGCACGGCTACCAGTTCCTCCTGCGCACTGACCATGCATCTCTAACTTGGCTCCTGAACTTCAAACACCCAGAAGGTCAGGTGGCCGCTGCCTGGAGGTCCAACAGGACTACGACTTCGAGACCCAGCATCGGGCAGGTCGACAGCATGGCAACGCTGATGCCCTCTCCAGACGGCCCTGCATGGCTGTCGAGTGCCGCTGCTGTTGGCGGCAGGAGGAGCGGGCCCAGCAGGCATTGGGCGTGGCTACTGCTCAGGCCACGGCCTGTGGAGGGGGATTGCTCCCACTGACCACGCAGCAGCTGAAACAGGAGCAGGAGGCTGACACGACATTGGTTTGGATGGGGGCCAAAACTGGACGAGGGTGTCGGGGCAGGGGCCCGAAGTGAAGGCCTATCACTCCCAGTACAACAATATGGAGACCCACAATGGCCTCCTACACCAGACATGGCGGGCCCCCGGTCAGGGCAGAGATCTCCTGCAACTGTTGGTGCCTCGGTCGCTGCGGTCGCAGGTGATCAGGCTTGTCCAAGGGTCGGTGGGGGCCGGCCACTATGGGAATTCAATTCAATTCAATTCAATTCAATTTTATTTATATAGCGCCAAATCACAACATAAGTCGCCTCAAGGCGCTTCATAGATACAGAGAAAAACCCAACAATCATATGACCCCCTATGAGCAAGCACTTTGGCAACAGTGGGAAGGAAAAACTCCCTTTTAACAGGAAGAAACCTCCGGCAGAACCAGGCTCAGGGAGGGGCGGCCATCTGCTGCGACCGGTTGGGGTGAGAGAAGGAAGACAGGATAAAAGACATGCTGTGGAAGAGAGACAGAGGTTAATAACAGATATGATTCAATGCAGAGAGGTTTGTTAATACATAGTGAGCGAGAAAGGTGACTGGAAAGGAAAAACTCAATGCATCATGGGAATCCCCCGGAAGCCTATGTCTATTGCAGCATAATTAAGGGAGGATTCAGGGTCACCTGGTCCAGCCCTAACTATATGCTTTAGCAAAAAGGAAAGTTTTAAGCCTAATCTTGAAAGTAGAGACAGTGTCTGTCTCCTGAATCCAAACTGGAAGCTGGTTCCACAGAAGAGGGGCCTGAAAACTGAAGGCTCTCCCTCCCATTCTACTTTTAAATACCCTAGGAACAACAAGTAGGCCTGCAGAGAGAGAGCGAAGTGCTCTAATAGGGTGATATGGTACTACAAGGTCATTAAGATAAGATGGGGCCTGATTATTTAAGACCTTGTATGTGAGGAGCAGGAGTTTGAATTCAATTCTGGATTTAACAGGAAGCCAATGAAGGGAAGCCAAAACAGGAGAAATATGCTCTCTCTTTCTAGTCCCTGTCAGGACTCTTGCTGCAGCATTTTGGATTAGCTGAAGGCTTTTCAGTGAGTTTTTTGGACATCCTGATAATAATTACAGTAGTCCAGCCTGGAAGTAATAAATGCATTAACTAGTTTTTCAGCGTCACTCTGAGACAGGATATTTCTAATTTTAGAGATGTTGCGCAAATGGAAGAACGCAGTCTTACATATTTGTTTAATATGTGCATTGAAGGACATGTCCTGGTCAAAAATGACTCCAAGGTTCCTCACAGCGTTACTGGAGGCCAAGGTCAGAATCTGGTTAGATACCATATTTCTAGGCTTTTCAGGGCCGAGTACAATAACCTCAGTTTTATCTGAATTAAGAAGCAGAAAGTTAGCGGCCATCCAGGTCTTTATGTCTTTAAGACATTCCTGCAGTTTAACTAATTGGTGTGTGTTATCTGGCTTCATGGACAGATAGAGCTGGGTGTCATCTGCATAGCAGTGAAAATGTATGCTATGTCTTCTAATGATACTGCCTAAGGGAAGCATGTATAATGTAAACAGAATTGGTCCTAGCACTGAACCCTGTGGAACTCCATAATTAACCTCAGTGTGTGAAGAGGACTCTCCATTTACATGAACAAATTGGAGTCTATTAGATAGATATGATACAAACCACTGCAGTGCAGTACCTGTAATACCTACAGCATGTTCTAATCGCTCTAATAGGATATTATGGTCGACAGTATCGAATGCTGCACTAAGGTCTAGCAGGACAAGCACAGAGATGAGTCCACTGTCAGAGGCCATAAGAAGATCATTTGTAACCTTCACTAAAGCTGTTTCTGTGCTGTGATGAGCTCTGAAACCTGACTGAAACTCTTCAAATAAACCATTCCTCTGCAGATGATCTGTTAGCTGTTTGACAATTACTCTTTCAAGGATTTTTGATATGAAAGGAAGGTTGGAGATTGGCCTATAATTAGCTAAGACTGCTGGGTCTAGAGATGGCTTTTTGAGTAAAGGTTTGACTACAGCTAGCTTGAAGGCCTGTGGTACATAGCCGATCATTAGAGATAGGTTGATCATATTTAAGATCGAAGAATTAATTAATGGCAGGACTTCTTTGAGCAGTTTTGTAGGAATGGGGTCTAAAAGACACGTTGATGGTTTGGAGGAAGTAATTATTAAAGTTAACTCAGAAAGATCAATTAGAGAAAAAGAGTCTAACTTAACATCAATGGTACTAAGAGTAGCTGTAGATAATATTACATCTGTGGGATGATTATTGGTAATTTTTTCTCTAATGATAAAAATTTTATTTGTGAAGAAGTTCATGAAGTCATTACTAGTTAACGTTAAAGGGATTGTTGGCTCAAAAGAGCTCTGACTTTTTGTCAGCCTGGCTACAGTGCTGAAGAGAAACCTGGGGTTGTTCTTATTTTCTTCAATCAGTGATGAATAGTAAGATGTTCTGGCTTTGCGGAGGGCTTTCTTATAAAGCAGCAAACTATTTCTCCAGGCTAAATGATGAACCTCTAAATTTGTGACACGCCATTTCCTCTCCAGATTACGAGTCATCTGCTTTAGGGTACGTGTTTGAGAATTATACCACGGAGTCAGGTACTTCTGACTCCGTGGTATAATACTTTTCAAAGCAATCAGCACAGTCAGATGGCGGCGCGCACAGACGCAGCGGCCCGGAGCTCCTACACTTTTGCACTTTTGGTGGTACTGTGTATTATTTCACACAGTCTGGGGTTACTTCAATACAACAGAGATGATCTACTACAACTAAGCCGTGGAGATCTTCAACTAACATCCGAGTATCTCATCCCCCCGGAGATCGTTAAGCAACCCCCGGGGCTACCCGCAACAGCAAGCCGCAGGAGGAGACGTTGCGAGCGGAGGCAGAAGAGAGGCAAGCGGGGAGGCCTGTGGGCACGGCTAAAGACTAGTCCGTTTAAACCACCACTCCCGATCATATTCCTCTCCAACGCCCGTTCAATCCGTTACAAACTGGATGAAATACGACTGCAGATCGCCACTCGACGGACTTTTAATAACTGTTCGTGCATGATTTTCACTGAAACCTGGCTGGACAGCGCCATTCCCGATGCGGCTATCGATCTAGCAGGCCGCACCGCCTATCGAGCCAACAGGTCTGCGGACTCGGGTAAGAAGACTGGCGGGGGGCTGTGCATCTATATTAACAACCTTTGGTGCACGAACGTCACGGTAACGGAAAAACTGTGCAGTACAGAGGTAGAACTGTTGGTGTTAAAGTGCCGTCCATTCTATCTCCCTCGGGAATTTTCTGCCGTTTACATCTGCGCTGTTTACATTCCACCAGATGCTAATGCTAAGCTAGCGTTAGCACAATTGAGTAGCAGCATCAATAACAGCCTGGTAGCACACCCGGACAGTGTCTTTATTGCGGCTGGGGATTTTAACCACGCGGACCTGAAATCTGTACTTCACAATTTCCACCGTAATGTGAAGTGTGCTACCAGAGGAGATAGAACGTTGGACCAGGTGTACACCAACATGGCGAATGCGTACAGAGCCCAGGCTTATCCCCACCTGGGTCTGTCAGACCATCTCTCCCTTCTGCTACACCCAATATACACACAAAAGATCAAGAGCACTGGGATTACAACCAAAACCGTGAGAACATGGCCGCAGGACGCTATTCCGATGCTTCAGGACTGTTTCCACTGCACAGACTGGGATGTATTCAAGGTGCAGGACACTGACAATCGTGTCGCATTGGACAGTTACACCTCCACTGTCTTGGACTACATCTGTTTCTGTGTGGACAATGTAACAACTTGGAAACGATTCCGTGTGTTCCCTAATAATCCACCCTGGATGACACACGGAGTTCAACAACTTATTCGAACAAGGAACAACGCTTTCAAATCCGGGGACCAGGAGGCATACAGTGCTGCCAGGGCCAACCTGAGAAGAGGCATCAAGACTGCCAAGCAGCAGCACAGGAGGCGTATCGAGGCCAGGTTTGAGAACAACACAAACCCAAGGCAGGTCTGGGAGGGCATCAGGGCTATCACGGACTACAAAAGAAGAACACCATCACCCTCAGCCGACAGTTCTACTCTGGCTGAGGATCTAAATCTCTTTTATGCCCGTTTTGACAGGGAGAACACCGACCCTGTCCTGTCCCCTCTCCCCTCAACCGACCCTGCTCCGGTCCTGAGCACTCATGAGCTGAGGCGTGTGTTCCGGAGCATTAACACCAGGAAGGCGGCCGGGCCGGATGGAGTGCTGGGCCGGGTGCTAAAAGACTGTGCTGCGGACCTGGCGGACGTCTTCACCTCTATATATAACACCTCGTTGTCCTGTTCACTGGTACCATCCTGTTTCAAAGCAGCAACCATCGTTCCCATCCCAAAACAGTCAAATGTCACATGTCTGAACGATTTCAGACCTGTGGCACTCACCCCCATTCCCGCCAAATGCCTGGAGAGACTGGTCATTAAACACATCAGAGCTGCTTTTCCACCATCCCTGGACTCGCACCAGTTTGCATACAGGGAGAACCGGTCAACCGAGGATGCGATCGCCACAGTGCTGCACACATTACTGAAGCACTTGGAACACAGGAACACCTATGCACGGCTCCTCTTTGTAGACTACAGCTCGGCTTTTAATACCATCCGGCCATACAAACTCCGTCCCAAACTCCACCAACTGGGACTTAACTCCTCTCTGTGCAACTGGATTGTGGACTTCCTCACTAACCGTAGACAGAGTGTCAGAGTGGGTAAGAACACCTCTTCCACCCTTGTGGTCAACACCGGTGCCCCTCAGGGGTGTGTTCTGAGCCCTCTGCTATACACTCTCTTCGCCCATGACTGTATTTCCTCCTGCGCGTCCAATCTCATTGTTAAGTTTGCAGATGACACTACAGTGCTCGGACTTATATCCAACAATGATGAGACAAACTATAGGACAGAGGTGCAACAACTAGAGTCATGGTGCCACGACAATAACTTGGTCTTAAACACCAAAAAGACCAAGGAGATCATTGTAGATTTCCGGAAGAGGGGCCATAACAACCATCTGCCTCTCTTCATTGGCAGTGAGGCGGTGGAGAGGGTGAGCAGTTTTAAATTCTTGGGGGTAACTGTGACCGAGGACCTGTCCTGGGGCAACCATATCACCTCAGTTGTACGGAAGGCCCAACAGCGCCTCTACTACCTGAGGAGACTGCGGAGCGCACACATTCCCAGATCTCTGATGTTGAACTTCTACAACTGTGCCATCAGCAGCGTTCTGACGTATGGATTTCTAGTGTGGTTCCCCAGCTGCACCAAGGCCGATCAGCAAGCACTCCAGCGGGTGGTGAAAGAAGCTGGCAGAATTATTGGAACAAGTCTGCCAGAGATCAGTAATATCTTCCCCACTCGCTGTCTGAGGAGGGTGCACAGTATCCTGCGGGACCAACATCACCCTGCGCGCCACCTTTTCCATCTGCTGCCCTCAGGGAGAAGGTACAGGTCTATACAGGCCAGAACATCCAGACTGGCCAACAGCCTGTATCCACAGGCTGTGAGGCTCCTGAACTCTCTGCCCCCCTCTCACGGACAATAACCATATCCAACTTCTTAATAGCAATGAACTGGTCTGCATTGGTGCATCATATCTTTATTCTCTTCCCCCTCCTGCCCCCCCCCCCCCTCTTTCTTAAATAGATAACTATCATATCTGATATCATATCTCACAGTACAATAATATTGAATGGGTTGCATTGTTGTATTTTGTCATGTTTCTCAGGTCTTTGTCTGAATTTCTACGAACATTATTGCTAAGGATTGTCTTATTGCATTGGAGTCACACTGGGTTAAATATGTACACTTGGGTTTTAAGGGGTATTTATTATTTTCTTCTTTTTTTTTTTTTTTTTTTTTGGTTGTATGGAAGCCCCAAACGCAATTTCATTGTTCTTGACAATGACAATAAATAAAAGAAGAAGAAGAAGAAGAAGAAGATGATTAGAGACCTTAGTTTTCACAGGAGCTACAGTATCCAGAGTCGTACGTAGTGAGGAGGTGAAATTATTAACAAGATAATCGACCTCTGAGTTTTGGAATGCCAAAACTCTCCACCGTCTCAGGGGACGGTTCTACTGGCCTGGTTCTTGACGGGATGTGGAACTTCATGTGCACTGCTGTGACACCTGCATGGCACAGAAGGGCCCAACTCAATGCTCCACTGCCCCCTGCAGCAGTACCTGGTGGGGGCCCCGATGGCGCGTGTGGGAGTGGACGTCCTAGGGCCTTTCCCCATCACAGAGTAAGGGAACTGGTATGTGTTCGTGGCCATGGACAAAGTGGCTGGAGGCCTACGCAGTGCCGGACCAGAGTGCAACTACGACGGCAGAGAAACTGGTGGAGGAGATGTTCACCTGTTTTGGGGTCCTGGCTGAGCTCCACAGTGACTGTTGTGGTTTTAGGCAAGGATTCAAGCGACACCTTGTAGAGCACTCAAACTCCGACCTTTATTGTCTACTTCCTGTTTCCGAACCCCCTTTCACAATAAAACAGGTTATGCTCAAACAAATTACACCACATTCTCCTTTCGCTGAAAACATCAAACTTACAAGAACATTTACTGCATATATGAAAACTGTACTCTTTTTTTTTTCTTAGAACCTTTCATAGAAACTTTTCTTTCTCTTCAACCTTTTTTCCTTTACTTTTAAACCCATGTTTTTCTTTTTTGTTTTGTTTATTTTCACAAGTCCAGTCTTTGTGGTTTTGTGACAACCCTGCCAGCCCTAGTTCTGACAGGACCTGGGTCTTCTGTCTTAGGAGTCAGAGTTGTAGTCGCCGATAGATTTGAAGCAGGCAGGGCGTTCTCTGTTGGACTGACAGGCGTAATTAGGGTTTGTAACTTTGGTGTGGCATCTGGCAATGGCTGGAGGAGATGCCTATTTCTCCTGATGGCTCCTGAAGGGGTCTCGACAATGTATGAGCGGGGTGTGGAGTGAGAGGAGAGGACAGTCCCTTCACGCCTAGTGTCTGTAATCCACACTGGTTGTCCCGGTGAGAGTGGAGGAAGTTCTGTCACACGGTGTCTCCTGTTGTACGCAACACTGTCCTTCATCACTCTCTCTCTCGCTTTTGTTAACACTGTAGCCTTGTTGGGCAGGCTGGGATTGAGCAAAGAAGGAAGCTGGGGAACTGACGTGCGCAGTCTTCATCCCATTAGTAGTTGCGCAGGGCTATATCCATTAGCCAATGGGGTTGCTCTGTAAGCTAGAAGTGCAAGATATGGGTCTTTTGCTTTCTTTAGCAGACTTTTCACAGTTTGGACATGACGCTCAGCCTCACCATTGCTTTGTGCAAATCTTGGACTTCTTGTTACATGCCTGAACCCATAAGCTGCTGCAAAGTCTTTGAACTGTTGTCTTGAAAACTGAGGTCCATTGTCACTGTAGAGAAACTCTGGAATCCCATGTCTGGAAATGATTATTTTAGATGCACTATAACATCCCCCGTTCTTGTGGGAGTAAGTTTGGCTATTTCCACAAATTTAGAGTAGTAGTCCACCAGAAGCACATAGTTGCTGTTGTTAAACGTAAAAAGGTCTGCTCCAACTTTTTGCCATGGTCTCTCAGGGAGTTGGCTTGGCATTAAAGGTTGCACTGGGTTGGTACGCTCTTTGATGCATATGGTGCAGTTTTCACAAGTTCATTTATTTGCCCACTCAGACCAGGCCACCATACTGTCTCCCTGGCTCTCTCTCTGCATCTAGACATTCCCTGATGTCCCTCGTGTAGGGCAATGAGGACAGAGTGGCGCATAGCAGTAGGGATCACTAGTCTTGTGCCTTTCAGTAGCAGATTGTCGTGTACCGTTAAGGTGTCTCTGTGTGGCCAATATGCTTTAATTGGGCCTGTGAGATGGCTGTATTCTGGCCAGCTGCTCTGACAAAAAGCCATGACATCTGAGCATATGCTGTCGGTTTTAAGCTGTTCCTTTAACCTTCCTGCCTTCTTGGGACCTTTTTGTGCCACTGCTATGTGTTAAATGGCTGCCATTTCCACTGTGTTCAGTGGAATATAACCAAACTTGCCACAGGATAGTTTTTACCTGTCAATGTTAATATTCCAGTGTGAATTCCTTAAATCAGCCTAAAATGGCTGAGCAGCAGAAATCCCCACACCCATCACCCTGGGGACCATTTTCTGCCCATTGACTTCCATTATAAACGCTATTTTTCAACCCCAAATTATCATCATATGATTTTATTTTTTCTTCTTTTCTTGGATGTCAATGAAGACTCAGGGCCTTGAAGTTTTAATTTTTAAATTGCAAAAAAAATGCAAAAAAAATAATGGCAGGTCAAAATGTATGTTGGTGCCAATCTTTGGTCCATCTAAAGGCCTACTTATAATGACAATCACATATTACTTCAACTGGTTTTTTGTGGAAATATTTAGTTTCGTTTTTTGGTTTTTGGGGCTTATAACACAGGGTGCTCATGTAATAACACTGGGATTTGAAGGGTTAAAACAACGAAAATATAATTAAAACTTTACATGAATATTTCAGGGAGAAGTAGTTTTACAAGGTTGGCTAATTTAAAGTGGAATAAAATATGGATATATGGTCTTTTTATGGCGTGGCTGAGAATGGTCCCTAGGGTGATGGGTGTGAGTTTTTTAAAGGATGGCAGGAGGGTTAACTGTGTGATGTATGTCGAGGTAGCAGGCATGCATTTGACTTTTTCATCCACATATATATTTGTGTCATCCAGTAGTTCAGCTGTAGCCTTAGAATCAGGGTCTTGGTTAACGGGTGCACGTGACAGTGCATCTGCTGTGAAGAGTGCTTTGCCTGGAGTGTGTGAGATGGTGTAACTGTACCTCACAAGCCTTAGACGGAACCGTTGGATTCTGGGTGGAAGCTCGGTTAGAGCTTGCTGTCCTAGCAGGCTGACGAGTGGCTTATGGTCAGTCTCTAAGGAAAAGTGTCTCCCGATGAGAAAATCTTTGAATCTTTCACAACCCCATGTTAGTTCAAGCGCCTCCTTCTCCACCTGTGCATACCTCTGTTTTGTTTCCGTTAAAGAACGAGACGCATATGCAACAGGTCTCCATTGCTCTCCCTCTTTTTGAAATAGGACTGCTCCCAGTCCATAGCAGGAAGCATCTGCAGACAGTTTTAACTCTTTATTTGGGTCATAGAGTGCAAGAATGGGAGTTGACGTCAGATCGCCTTTTAGCTGATTGAACGCTTTTTGCTGTGCGCAGCTCCAAACCCACTGATTTTTCTTCGAGAGCAGGTCTCTTAGGGGTTTGTCTTTTTCGGCTAGTCCTGGGAAGAATTTGCCTAATTGGTTAACCATCCCGAGAAAGCTGCGCACTTCACTGACGTTTGATGGCTCTTTCATTGCTGTGATCGCTCAAATTTTGTCTGAGTCTGGCTGTACTCCCTCCGCAGACAAAACGTGTCCGAGGAACTTCACTTCCTGTTTGCTCAGGTCACATTTCTCCAGGTTTAGTGTGACACCGGCCTCTTGTAGCTTATTGAGCACTGTGTGCAGTCTGGCATTGTGCTCCTGCTGATCCTGTCCCCAAATGAGGATGTCATCCATGTGACAAACCACACCTGGCAGCCCATTAAGGATCACTGAATTCTACGCTGAAAATGTTCTGGGGCTGATGCTATTCCAAAGGGAAGTCTGTTAAAGTGGAAGCCCCCAAAGGGTGTAATGAACGTTGTGTAGTGTGCTGACTCTGGTGACAATGGAACCTGCCAGAAGCCTCTGTTTGCGTCTAACTTACCGAAGACTTTTGCTCCCGCCAGGGATCCAAGTGTCTGTTCAACCGAAGGCAGGATGTACTTTTCTCTGCACACTGCTTCATTGAGGTGAGTGAGGTCAACACAAATACGCACAGAGTCGGTTTTTTTTTGGCACTGGGACCATACCTGCACACCATTCTGTTGGTTCTTCAACTCTGCTGATTACTCCCATGGACTCCATTCTTTCCAGTTCCCGTTTCACCTTTCTTAACAAAGGGATGGGGACCCGTCTTGGTGTGGCCAGGGAAAAAGGCACAGCATTGCGTTTCAACTTAATCGTTTAAGGTTGTTGCATTAAACCTAATCCCTGACACAGCTTTGGGTAGTTCTCATTCAACACATTCATGTCAATACTGTCAGCTCTACACACAAGGGTCAGCTTGACACTTGCTGGCCTGCTTAACAGTGCTATGTGCAAATCTTTGACAATGTACACATTTTCCTGTATTCCCTGTTCACCTTTGCAGATTGTTTCTCTGCTCATACCCAACACATCAAGTGGAGTACCACCTGGACCAAACAATGGTCTATCTGGTTTACATAACTCTGTCTGATTTTGGTTTATGCAGTAATACATCTGGGCTGGGATAACAGAGACGTCAGCTCCTGTGTCTATCTTAAATCTAACTTTGTAGTTTCTGATAGTAAGGTCTGCATACCTAGGATCTGAACCTGCGTCTACAGAACCAAGAAACATGGGTGTATCATCACTTTTCTCTGTTTCTATCACATGCACATATTTAACAGATTTACACACTTTACTCAAGTGTCCTCTTTTACCACATGAGTGACATGTTGCATCTTTTGCTGGGCATTGTCCTTTACCATGCGCAGGGGTTTTCCCACACCTGTAGCATGATCTCCCATTTGGTGTTTTGTCCTTTGTTGTGCATTTACGTTCTCTTCGGGGTTTGAATGTTGAATGCTTTTGTTCCCTGTGCTTCGCTGTCACAGCATCTATTTCCATCTTATTTTACCCTCTGATATCTGTCTGTTGTTTTTTGATGACTTCAGACTGCCGGGCCTGATTAACCGCTTTCTCCAACGTCAAATCTTTGTCCATTTGAAGTCTCTCCGCTAAGCTGATGTCCCTCAGACCCACGACGAGGCGATCTCTTATTAACTCATCTTGCAGTGCACCGTAACTGCAGTTTTCAGCTAAAGCATAAAGTGCGGTCCTGACAAACGAGTCAACAGTCTCATTAGCTTGCTGTGTTCTTTGATTAAAGCGAGCTCTCTCATAGATAATGTTTTTCCTGGGAACAAAATACGTATCCAAAGTGTCTCTTACTGCTTGGTACTGCTGCCTTTGTATGTCCGATAAAGCTTGCCCTCGGAGGATATCATCTGCTTCATCCCCCATGCAGTAGATGAGTAGTGTTGCGGGAATTGCCGTCTTGTGTGTGACTGGGTGCAGTAAGGAGTGTATGTGATGTGTGTGTGAGCATGCGCGTGAAGGAAACGCGGGGAGCGAAAGAGAGAAAAATGGAGAGAGTGTGTCATGGGTAGAGAGGGCGACCGGGAGCAGCGTTCTAACGGGCTACAGGCTATGCAGTGTGTTGTCGAAGTGCGCAGTACTGTTATTAAAGCCTCATCTCTTCAGTACTCTCCGGTGCCTCGGCTGATTTCTATCTGTCTCACTACTCCACAAAAGTGAAGGGAGTTAACCTCGAAGGAGGACAAACTTCGGCCCTGGAGGAAGCATCTCCCCTCGCGTCTCCCGACCACGGTCAGGGGACTGACGGCGAGGAATGGTTAACACTGGCGACCACGAAGGGACCCTCTCACGTTGTCAAAGGAGTGGTGAGCACTGAGAAAAACCGACAGGCTAAAGCAGCTAACGATAAAGCCGAGTGACCGTAATTACAAGTGTATTAGCCCGTAGCTAAGCTAACTCGCGATGGCCGCTGCTCACCATTCTCGTGCAAAGTACGGACTTGAGACCAATTACTCCAACCCTTTCATATCGCTGACCAGTGTCTCCGAGGGTGCCGCGAGCATTAGGGAAGCTAACAGAGACAGAGCTGTGACTAAATGTGAACATATGAACCCATCCCTGTGTGCTGAAAGTTGTGCTAACACACATGCTAATGGAGAAGGTGTATTCGCGCTGCCCGATGGTCCTGCCCGGCCGCAGTTTTCTCGCACGAATCCCTTCGTTGATGCTGAATGCCGCAGCTACGGCCGTGAGGGAAACACGGGCAGCAGCATGAACTATTATCCAGCTCCTACTCCCCAAATGAAAATCCACTATCCAGACTCAAACCCATTTTCCTCCGCTCACATTGACAGTTTTGTATGCAGCACACCGGCTCAGTTTAACGCAATGTTAAATACACCCATGCAATGTATGCCTTCCAGTAGCCTTGATGAAGCCATAAGCTATGGGGAAACCACTGCACAGCATAAACCCCGCTCGAAACCAGGCAAGACCCGCTGTGTGCCCCGTCAGCCCCCATCTGACAGTGAAGAGGACAGTGACACTAGAGAGAGAGTCCCCACCCTATGTCCGGGCCAATATGACGGCACCACACCGTGGAAGGAATTTCTGCACAGGTTTGAGAGCTGTGCTGAAGCCAACTATTGGTCAGAAAAAACAATGACAACTCAGCTTAAATTCTGCCTAGTTGGAGCAGCAGGGGCCATTATCCACAGAAATCCCCGCTCATCCAAATGGGATTACCGCCGCCTGGTGGACGAACTGGAAACTGCATATGGCCCTTCTTCTGACCATGCAGCTGCTGTTGCTGTAGAACTGAGGCAGCGAGTGCGTAAACCTGGTGAGGCCCTGCATGTTTTCAGAGATGACATTTATGGGAAAGTGGCTGTTGCATTTGGTAATAGAGCAGAGATTGAACAAGACTCTATAGCTGTTGAAGTTTTCACCAATGGGCTGGGTGATGCAGAAATAGTACAGAAGTTGCTAGAGAGGGACCTAGCCACACTTGCCTGTGCATACAAAATAGCCCACCGACACGAAACCACTAAAAGGGCTGCATCTTATGTAACCAGTGCCATGCAGCAAGGAGCCCGTAACGCAGCTGAACGCTGGCCCCGAGCTGCTGTCGTCAGAGAAAAAGACAAAGATGAGACTGTTGCTGAGCATGCACCTGCAGCTAGCCCCTCACCAAATCGTTTTGTCCCACACATACCCTCGACAACACCGAACAATCACAGAAATTTTAAAAGGAGTGGGGTTCGCTGCCATAACTGTCAAGGTTGGGGCCATGTCCAAAAGCAGTGCCCTTCCCCTCACAAAACCACCAAGGCCTTAACATTGAACAGTAGCCCTTGGGACAGCCCAAAGCCCACTGTGCTCCACCTTAAGTGCCAAAGCCAAGAAATGAGTATCCCCATGCGCCTCTACGAAGTGGAGGTATGTGCTGTTTTGGACAGTGGAGCCCGGAGGAGCGTGCTGCTACAACTCCATCCACCCAGACGTGAGACCACCACTACAGCCCTCAGTTGTTGAGACCGTGCTTGGTGTGGGACCTGGGGACGTGCCGGTGCTAGGTGAAGCCCAGATACCTGTCAATATTAACAATCGACAGGTTGATGTTGATTTTCTGGTGGCAGATATAGCAGGAAATGAGGTGCTGCTTGGGCATCCCTTCCTCACTCAAGCTGAAGCACGTCTTGATTTCGGCAAACGCCGCATCATCCTGTTCGGTGAAGAGGTGCTCTACTACCTGTCATGGCGCAGTGGCCCGTGGAAATGGGATGGACTCAAGTGCAGATTCAAAACCGGAGGCCAGGGGTGAGGTGTAATGAAAAGAGATTTTATTTTACAATGCTCAGAGGCTAACAGAAAGTGCAGACTAGAATCAATGAACATAAACTAGATGTCTGAAGCGAGAGAAAATACTGTGATGATAACTAGATGGCAGGGATAACTGGGTGCAGGTACTGGGCAGGGGAAACTGTGGCGGGCCAGGGCACTGAAACAGAGGAGAGAGCAGTCAGGGGAATCCTACAGAGGGTTGCGAGTGAATCTAAGGATAGTACACTGAGCTGTCTTACAAGCTTGCAGGTGGGGGTTGCGTGGAGGGGGGAGGCAGGAGAGGTCCAGGTGGGTGCTGTATGCAATGCAGGGAGGCAGGCAGGAGAGAATGGCAGTTCCAAAACGGAGAGGGATTATCGGCGGCAGCAAACTGGTGTCCAGGAGAGCTTGGTAGGTGGGTTTCAGAGGCTGACGAGAAAAACAGAGATACGGTTAATACACACGATGAGTCACCAAGGAACGGACATGAGGCCGAGAACTGACTGAAGTTGGCAGATAATCTGGCGAAGACCAGTTGAGTGCGCCGGTCATAAATACTGCTGGTACGATTGCCATAAGGTGAGGAACAACAAAGACTCCACCCAGTGGGGAGGAGCCGATGCTGTGGAAAACCACCCAGACCACGACACTACCCCCCCAGCAAGGGTCGATCCCTGGCGACCGAGCCACCCACGGCCCGCGCCGAGCCCTGTAAAAAGCAGAAAGCAAAGCAGGATCCAAAACCAAGGAACGAGACACCCAGGACCGCTCCTCAGGCACATAACCCTCCCAGTCCACCAAGAACCGCCGGACCCGTCCCCGCCGACGGACGTCCAGAATGCGCCGGACCGCGAAGGCAGGATGCCCATCAACGAGCCGGGCGGGAGGAGGGGGAGCGGAAGGAGGGCACAACGGACTCACGACCACCGGCTTGACCTGGCAGACGTGGAAGGTCGGGTGAATGCGCAGCGAGGAAGGCAGCTTCAACCTCAGCGCAGAAGGGCTGAGGACCCGCTCCACCTCGAAGGGTCCAATGAAACGCGGGGCCAGCTTACGAGATGCCACCTTGAGGGGAACGTCCTTAGCAGACAACCACACCTTCTGCCCAGGGGAGTAGGCAGGGGCTGCCCTGCGGCGACGGTCCGCGTACAGGCACTGGCGAGCAATGGACCGGCACAATGACCGACGGGTCAACCTCCACGCCCGCTGACAACGCCTGAGATGGTGTTGGACCGAGGGAACCTCGAGGTCAGCCTCCTGGTCGGGGAAGAGGGGCGACTGGTAACCTATGGAGGCCTCGAAAGGCGAGAGGCCAGTAGCAGAAGACGTAAGCGAATTGTGAGCGTATTCCGCCCACGGCAGCAATGAGGACCATGAGGCGGGGTTGGAGGCAGCGACACAACGGAGGGTGGCCTCCAGTTCCTGGTTGAGCCGTTCGGCCTGCCCATTCGTCTGTGGATGAAATCCTGAGCTCAAGCAGGGTTTTGCTCCGAGAGCGGTGCAGAACGACCTCCACACTCGCGAAATGAACTGAGGGCCCTCATGCCTATCTGACACGATCTCCAAAGGTATGCCGTGGAGTCTGAAGACCTGCTCAGTCATAATCTTGGCTGTCTCCGATGCGGTGGGGAGTTTGTTTAGGGCAATGAAGTGTGCAGCTTTGGAGAATCTATCTACTACTGTGAGAATTGTGGTTTTACCTGAGGAGATGGGGAGGCCAGTAACAAAATCCAACGCAATGTGAGACCAGGGGCGATGAGGTATAGTGAGGGGTCGTAAAAGTCCGGCTGGGCGTAGTGAGCTCGATTTGTTACGTGCGCAGACAGGACAGGCAGCTACATATTCTTTGACGTGTTTATCAATAGTCTCCCACCAGAAATACCTTTTAAGAAGTGAGCCTGTTCTCCCCCCACCCGGATGGTAAGCAAATTTGCCCTTGTGGACCCAATCGATCACCTTAGGGCAAGCCACGGTGGGGACATAGCGTCGGTTCGGATGGCCCGTGCCGGGGTCTGGCTCAGTCTCCAGCGCACGGCGGATGTCCTCCTCCATGTCCCAGGCGACAGAACCGATCCTGACTCCTGCCGGCAAGATGGTGGGTGCATCAGACGGGTCACACACAGGGTCGAACTGGTGGGACAGAGCATCCGGCTTAGTGTTGCGGGTGCCTGGTTGGTAAGAGATGGAAAAGTTAAATCGAGTAAAGAATAGGGACCATCGAGCTTGGCGCGAGTTGAGCCTTTTGGCGTGCGTAAATAGGTTAAGTTTTTATGATCAGTCCAAATAGTGAATGGATGCTCTGCTCCCTCAAGTAAATGCCGCCATTCCTCCAGCGCCAGCTTTACAGCAAGCAACTCCCTGTCTCCAACGTCATAATTCCTCTCCGCGGGTGAGAGGCGGCGGGAGAAAAAGGCGCAGGGCTGAAGCTTAGCAGATGAACCTGAACGCTGGGACAACACCGCCCCCACCCCAACGCCTGACGCGTCTACTTCCACGACGAAAGGTTTACTATGATCAGGATGGATTAAGACCGGCGCAGAGGTAAACAGTTCTTTCAACCGGGAGAAGGCGGCGTCGGCCTCCGGACTCCAATGGTAAGGAAGCTTAGAGGAAGTTAGACGAGTTAGGGGAGCGGCTACTTGGCTATAATTCCTGATGAAGCGGCGGTAGAAGTTCGCGAAGCCCAAAAACCCTTGTACGTGTTTTCGTGAGGTTGGTAGTGGCCACTACGCTACTGCCTTCACTTTAGCCGGATCAGTCTTCACCTGCCCCCCTGCAAGAATGTAACCCAGAAATGACACAGATGGTGAGTGGAATTCACATTTCTCGGCTTTGACAAATAATTTGTTCTCCAACAACCGCTGGAGTACGGCCCGGACATGGACTCTGTGTTCCTTGAGGTCCTTGGAAAAAATCAGGATGTAATCGAGGTAAACGAAGACAAAACGATCCAGAAAATCCCTAAGGACATCATTCACTAGGGTTTGAAAAACTGCAGGTGCATTAGTGAGGCCAAATGGCATGACTAAATACTCGAAATGTCCTAAGTGTGTGTTACAGTTTTTTACAGACGCTAGGACACATTTCCCAATACTTAGGTCACTTTTGCAAAACACTTCACACAATCCTCCTAACTGACCGTCAGCTTGGCAAAGCCGTTCATTTCACATTCAAAATGCACTACAACTACCAAAACACTTCATTCAGGTCTCAAATAAACTCATTCTTCCAGAACACTAGCAAAGGTTGACAGCCGACAAACACACTTTGTCACCCACAAAACAATGACCTACACTCTAAGAAATAAAATGTTGCATTTACTCCACCCAGTTATGTCAACCGGTTCCACATAACTGGGTTAGTGAAATATAAAATGTATGATACACTTAATTTGAACAACAAATTTTAAGTACATCTGTCAAGCTTTGGCTAATTAAATGCAAATCACAAGAATGGTGTTGTATTACAGTTTTTTTCAATCGCTAACAAGCGCCTACCCATACTTCAGATACTTTTTCTAAACTCTTAACACAGACTCACACCTACAAAAACACAATTGGCCAAATGGATAATTTCCTTCTCAAAAATACATTTTGTTAAATATATACTAACTCTTCATTTCAAAATAGAACACATCTTTCTCTGCACACACTAACTGTACAAAAACACTATAAATCTGACTCAAAATGAAATTAGTCTGTCAAAGAATAACACTTGTTTTCACTCCACAAGGTACATGCAGTCAATCAAAGTACACCAGGTTTCAAAATACTGGCTATTATTGACATTACAAAAACTGCATAGACTTTTATGTTTCAGTTTTACAGGTATTTGCATGCGAAACATGCAATCCACCATTTTGACACCAGAAATGTCTTGGTTGGTAACTGTATGTCCACATGTACAGTAATGTTCACATTCAAAAGCATTCCAGTAAAAAGCAAACAAGTTTTTGTTTCTTTACTGTTTACTACAGGAGGTACAGTAGAAACACAGTATGATAGGACAGAGAAAGTTTTACAGTATTGCTTACAGTGAACAAAATATCCATGAAACACACAAGAGCATTCTGAACAAAAAAACAACAGCAAAAAGCCAAGATAAAAAAAAGGGGGGGGGGGGGGGGGGTAAAAAAAGGCAAAAAATTTGCATCTAATCTCTGTGATCTTCAGGGTTAGGCCACATGTTTTCATCAACATCACATCTGATGTTATCCAAGTCGATACACCTGGGATAAAACCGCCTGGTATGTCGGATCCACCCTTGGCAATCGTCAACTGTGATGTCCCTGGAGCCGGCATCCATGGCTTCAAGGAGGGACATCTGGTCATGTGGCTGATGGTCATAAACCTTCCACCTCCATGCAGAAAAGAACTCCTCTATGGGGTTGAGGAAAGGTGAATAGGGTGGAAGGAAGAGACTTACCAGTCTTGGGTGGACTTCAAACCATGTTGTTATTGCTTGCAAGTAATGGAAAGCCACATTGTCCCAGGTAATTACAAAGGTCCTCATGCCCCTCCTGACCCTGCTCTGGAACCAGGCGCTGGTGGAGATCACTGAGAAAGGCAAGCAAGCGCTCTGTATTATAGGGTCCAACCTGACATCTGTGAAGGAGTAATCCTGCATTTGCAATTGCTGCACACATGGTAATGTTTGCCCCTCTCTGTCCTGGCACATCAACTGTGGCCCTTTTTCCAATTACATTTCGTCCACGTCGACGCCTTTTGGCCAGATTGAATCCTGCCTCATCGATGTATATGAATTCATGAGGGGCCTGGTTGGCCTCCAATTCCATAACTCTCTGAAACAAAGTTTATGTAAGTCATGTTATTACTGTATACCATACTGTACTGTAACCTAGTATTGTGTAGGTTACCTACTTGCAAAGTGCAAAGCTTATAGAACTGGACATTGGATTGAATATACACTATACCTGGACATATTGTCGTCGTAGCTCCTTGACCCTCTCACTGTTCCTCTCAAAGGGAACAGTGTAGAGCTGCTTCATCCGCACTCTGTGTTTGGACAATGTCCGCGTAATGGTTGTGAGGCTGATTCTATCGATATTGTCAAATATCTCATGGTCCGCCACAATTCTAGTTTGAATTTCACGCAGTTTTATTGCATTATTTGCAGTAACCATTTCTACAATGGCAAGCTCCTGATCATTACTGAGGAGCTTTCCTCTTCCCCCAGAGGGTGGAAGACGTTGCATTCTTTAGAAAGACAAAAAATTCAACATATGCATTACTGTATGACCATATTGACATGTCAAGTGAGAATAGAAACAATCCATGTAAAATGCAATACTTACCTGTTGGTTTGTTGAAAGATGCGTATAATGGAGGCAACCGTTGACCGCCTCAAATTGGGCTGCACTCTTTCACCAGCCTCTCTTAGTGAAAGACCATGGTTGATTACATGGTCAATGATAGTGGCACGAATTTCATCACTGACTACTGTTCTTGCAGCCCTTGGAATGCCACCATCACGCATTCTTACACCTCTACCTTGCCCTCTCCTTGGGCCTGCTCTTCTCCCTGGGCCCCTTGCTCTTACTCTTCCTCGACCAGACATTACAGTGTTGTCTTTTTTTTGTTTCCAAAAACATCACTCCTCAAGGTCTTGCCTTATAAACCCCACTGAGTCTAAGCCAGAATGGAAGAAGCTGTGGTTGGCCCAATTTACCCAACATAAATAAGCTGTGTCTCAATTATTCAGTTGTTTGTTTATTATCAGCTGAGATATATTTTTGATATTGATATTGTTTTTGTACTGATATCATTGCAGAAGCAGAGGCTTTTATACTGTATCTAAGGTTTGGAATATTGTTTTTGCTATTGTGGGATGTTGTGTGTTAACATTCGTAGATACTACAAAAACAGTCCATAATTTTGTTGGGAGGTATAGCTTGTCTGTTAAGAAAATGTAAGCATTGTGGAAATGTGTTCACTGACTGCATATTGGGTGAACACGACATGAAATGTGTGAATGGTATGGCCACAACAGACCGATGCTGTGCTAATTGTGTTTAGAGTTTTGCAAATGTGACAACTGTTTGGACAAACGCTTGTTAGCGACTGAAAAAAACTGTAACTAAATATCATAATGTTGATCTAACTAACATATTGACTTAAATTGACAACACTAAATAAAATCTACTCAACCAAAACAAGCCCTACTTACTCTATAAAATAAGATGTTGCATTTACTCCACCCAGTTATGTCAACCGGTTCCACACAACTGGGTTAGTGAAATCTAAAATGTATGACACATTTAATTTGAACAACAAATTTTAAGTACATCTGATAAATTGACTAACCCTAAACGAGCTCTACTGAAACTATAGGATTAAATTACTTACTCTATTTAAAGTAAATTGAATAAATCAAACACAATTTTATTCAGTTAACCCAACTTTAATAACACTTGGTGTAAAATGTGCTGAAGCAAACTTTGAGCTGTTCAAAATTCTAGATCAATGCCTTTTTCCTAAACAAAAATATCTTCACATATATGCAAGTGCATATTAAGTACAGGAAGACATAATGCAGAATGTTAAAATCAAGTTATTAAAACTGGAAAGTGTTGTGATTCCAACATTTTTAACATTAACATGACTTAATTTAAACTTGCTTCGGGTACAATGGAAAACTCACAATACAGTCCTATAAACAACAAGTAGAAATGACTTTAGTGGCATTTTTGTCCATATTTAAAAAACCTTTTTTTTCCCCAAAACTTAAAATGAAGTCCAAACTTAGGAGCAGTCTTGTTCAATGTAGCTGGATGGTGGTAAAAGTTCAACATGAACAAAGCATGCCAAAAAGTATGAGGCCTTGCAGAAGTTCTTGCGGAATTCAAACTGAACAGTTTATAAAGTGCAAGGAGATGGGTTTGAGAATCTTGTAACCAGTTCAGTGTCCTCTATAGTTCAGTGCAGGCTGTTTCACTCAAGCAGTTTGTTTTTCAGAACTTGCACATTCATGGATAGGTTGTTCCCATCCAACTCCATCAGCACCTTCTGAAGAAATTCAAATATGTATTTCAGGTGCTTTGGGTACCTCAGATTTAGACTGTAGATTAGTCCAAGCAGGAGGGCACACCCCTTTGCCACATCACTAAGAGCTTTCAGCACAGTGTATCCTTCTATGATGACACCAATGTCCTCAGGTGTATCTGCAGAGTCTGCTCCTTCATGTTTGACAACACAGACTCCTAAAGTCAGCTGCTCCGTTTCTCTTCTTGCACTAAGATCCATATCCTTAAAATGAAAACAAAGGGGGGAAAAAGTTACTTGCATATAGATACATATGAACAAATGAGCCCACCTTCAATTTACTATCCCAAATTAAAAAAAACCAAACAAACAAACAAACAAACTGATCTTTCCCCTTTTCTAACTTACCAAGAATTCCTTGAACAGGTCATTTGGCTTTTTATTTAAGTAGACACAGTTTTTAGGACGCATTCCCGTCGAACATCAATGCTGATATTCTGGTGGAGATAAGAACTCAATGTGAGACAAGATTTTGGTTCTTTTCCACCTCTTCCCAAACCAAAGTCAAAAATATTAACAGATGAGTGATTAGCGATGAGTAATTAAACAATGTTTGACAACTCACATTAGTGACATTCAGTGAGGTTAATGATTGGTTAGGCACTGATTCTTCTGAGTCAGATCAACAAATATATGAACACAAAACTAGAAGCTTTTCATTTTTGACAATACATGAAAGCTTTCACTTTTGCTTTAATCAATTCTAGACTGTTCAACAATATAATTATTAATTGTACCCCTAAAAATGTTAAAATGAAATAGAAGATTAGAACTCGGCAATATGGATTCAAAATCCTATCACAATATTTTCTGGTATTTATTACGATAACAAGAGTTACAATAAAAGATAACAGTAACCACAATCACATCTGAGCCACTTTTGTTGCATCTACTGACAGACAGAACTAGCTGACCAACATAAAATGAAGGGGGAACACACAAATTGTCACTTTGATAATCAATGGAACTGATACAAGGAGTTAAATGCATTACATATAGCTGTATTACACATAATGCTGCATTTTAATGACACAAGATAAATGCATGTCTTACACTTTAATCACTGATATTAACACTAAACCAGATATCAACACGGGGTAGAATTCCTTCAAACAATGTAGCAACTTATTTGATGCATGTTTCTAAAATACACTATACATATATTTCATTCTTCAAACGGATCGGATCGCTGGCGCTCCTGGTGCTCATTACTGACACCAGGGAGCATGCGCGGTAGATGTTGGGAGTAATTTTAAAGCTGCAGTTCTTAGTAGGCAAGTTGCAGCTTAACATGAATCGTAAAACATTTTGGGAAATTACACCGAAGTGGGCCCAATAATATTTGTTAAATGCCTGACTAATAACACCTACACTAATAACATACAAGCTAGAATGCTAAAAAAAAAAAATTACCAGACATCATTTGTTTTAAAATAAAACATACAGAAGTACTCCCGAAAATGTCGGATGTTTATCATTTAGTACACATTAACCAAATATGTCATCCTTAAATGGTTGTACTTACCGAATAATCCTCAAATGGCAATGGATTTTATCCAGGCTTCTGAGCATGATGCAAGTTTCGGTTGAAAATGGCAGTTGTTCAAACTTCCACACTGCACATGTGCAAACTGAGAAGTATGGAGAGCCTGTTAGGACAATCCTCTTCAAATTAATGTGCTGTTCATTTTAAATGAACTTTTTACGTTGAATTTAATGTACTGCATTTTGTTGTATTGAAATATTGTGTTATTAATTAAAATCAAAACAATATCCTTGTGTTTAGAGTTAAAAATCAATTGTGACATTAATTTTAACATAAAACGTTTACATAATGCTAGCAACATCAATGTATCATTTCTTAGAGTGTAAAAAACACTAACAACATGTAGCATTACACAGTGTTTTCTTGTGTAAAACAAGGACACATCTCTGTTTATAATTTCAATATATGTTACTGGAATGAATCAGACATCATGCAGAATTCGTTAATATTTGTTTATGTATTTTTATTTTTTTGCACTAAGTAATCCCAAAATACAAGAATTTGTATACACACCATCCACTGATACACATACAATAGTAATGCTAATCTACTCGGTCTTCTCCATTTGGCCACAGGTTCTCATCCACATCACATCTTATGTCATCTAGGGCGATACACCTAGGAAAGAATCTTCTGGCATGCCAGAATTGAAGGAGTTGAAAAATTGAAGGAGTAACACCTGTGTAGATGTTCATCTACAATGAGAATAAGCTGTGGCTGGTTAAACTGCATTTTTAGATTTAAAATATGTTTCACTAAAATATTGCTGTTGGATTTTGCTGTCTTATTCAGTTTTGCATTGTGTTATTGTTTTGGCCATAAGTTTAACAGTTTTGAAAACAGTATGTAAGCACATGCAAAATGTCCTGTCCGTACAAAGCTTTTTGGCAGTTGTTGTGTCTGAGTGAGAAGATAATTCATGAAATTTGAGAGATGTAGTCATTGAATGCATTTTGTGCCAAAACAATGATAACTGGTCCTCAGTTTAGCCCACATAGACTTCTGTTGTGCTCACTGTGTGAGGAGTTTTGCAAACGTGACCTAAGTATTGAGAAATGTGTCCTAGCGTCTGTAAAAAACTGTAAACGCAGTTTTCCACTCATCCCCCTCCCTGATTCTGACTAGGTGACCCCATGGAGGGGCTCAAAAGCGGAGCTGATGAGTGGTAACGGGTATTTGTTTTTAACTGTGATGTCATTAAGGGGCCGAAAGTCGATGCATGGACGGAGTGTGCCATCTTTCTTACCCACGAAGAAGAAGCCAGCACCCACGGGGGAAGTTGATGGTCTGATGAGTCCAGCCGCCAGTGAGTCTCTGATGTATTTTTCCATGGCAGCCCGTTCAGGGCGTGACAAGTTGTAGAGGCGGCTGGAAGGTAACGTGGAGCCGGAAAACAAGGTAATGGCACAATCGTAAGGGCGATGGGGTGGTAGGGACAGTGCCTTATCTTTGTTAAAAACTTCTGATATGTCATGATATTCGGGGGGAACCGCAGAGAGGTCAGGGGTGCAGTTCTCCTTGCTAGAGGGCTCGGTGGCCCCTGGTGGGGCAGCTGAGACGAGACAATATGGGCTCCAACTCACGACCCTCTGTCCCACCCAATCCAGGTGAGGATTATGATGCCTTAGCCATGGGAAACCTAAAATTATGGGCGTGTCAGGGGACTGTGAGGTGTAAAAGATCAGTGTTTCTCTGTGGTTGCCGGAAGTGATCAAGGCAACCGGTGCAGTGCGATGAGTGATGTAAGAAAAGACCTGATCGTTTAATGCCCTAACTGGGATAGACGGATTTAACTCAAAAAGAGGGATCTGAAGCTGTTCAGCAAATCCCCTGTCGATCAAACTCCGCTCGGCCCCTGAATCAACCAGCGCTGATGAGACGTGGGCTCCCTGACCGAGTAAGAGTGTCACAGAAAGCAAAAATCGGGGCTTGGCGTTAACCCTGGTACCGCCCACCCGTACCCCCGGACCTACCGGCGGGCGGTCTCTTTTCCCTTCTTAGGGCAGGAAGAAATCAAATGCTCACCGGAGCCACAATAAAAGCAAGAGTGTGAATGGCGGCGCCTCTCTCTCTCCTCTACCGTCAACTGGTAACGCCCGATCTGCATGGGTTCCGGTTCCGGTTCACCACTCCCTGTGCCAGCAATGGGATTGGACGGCTGAACCGGAAGCAGTGGCGGGGGAGAAACGACCGGGGATGACTGCCGCAAGGACCTGTAGTCCCTCTCCCACTCTCGCTCCCGCAACCTGCTGTCAATGCGAAGTGTGAGGGAAACCAGCTCCTCAAAATTAGCGGGCTCATCCCGGGAGGCCAGGTGGTCCTTCATCTCTTCGTTGAGAGAGTGCAAATACACCCCATGCAGAGCCCGATCAGACCAGCCCGCCTCGGCGGCGGCGATGTGGAAATCGATTAGGAAGTCCGCAATGCTCCGCTGTCCCTGACGAAGATGCAACAGCCTCCGCGCCGAACTGCATTCAGAGGTCGGGTGAGCGAAAGTTTTCTTAAACTCACTCAGAAAGTCATTGTAATGACAAGTCGGTAACGGATGTCTAGCTAGATAAGCCTCCGCCCATGTAAGGGCGCGATCGCGCAGTTTCCCGACTAAATAAGAAATCCGCACGGTATCAGAAACAAACGAGCGGGGTGAGCGACCGAATGGTAGCTCGCACTGAAGGAGGAAACCGCTACATCCCCCCCGGCCGCCAGAAAAGGGTTCCGGCTCCGGGGAGGCGGCATCGCGGAACATCGGCGTCTGCAGAGGCTCAGAATCCGCAGCGGGCTGAGGCGGCGGCGCGGGTACCGGTGCCGACGTACCGGGAACGGGTTCGGGTTCAGGGGCAGTGGCTGACTGAAGGGTCTGAACCGCGGACTGCATCTTCTCCTGCTCGTCAGTGAGTGAGTTAACCTTCGCCAGGAGAAACTGGAGCGCTTCCTCGTGAGTACCAAGAATGGCACCCTGTTTCGAGACGGCAGTCCGGATTTGATCCGCTGAGTCCATATACTGGCCAGATTATACTGTCATGGCGCAGTGGCCCGTGGAAATGGGATGGACTCAAGTGCAGATTCAAAACCGGAGGCCAGGGGTGAGGTGTAACGAAAAGAGATTTTATTTTACAATGCTCAGAGGCTAACAGAAAGTGCAGACTAGAATCAATGAACATAAACTAGATGTCTGAAGCGAGAGAAAATACTGTGATGATAACTAGATGGCAGGGATAACTGGGTGCAGGTACTGGGCAGGGGAAACTGTGGCGGGCCAGGGCACTGAAACAGAGGAGAGAGCAGTCAGGGGAATCCTACAGGGGGTTGCGAGTGAATCTAAGGATAGTACACAGAGCTGTCTTACAAGCTTGCAGGTGGGGGTTGCGTGGAGGGGGGAGGCAGGAGAGGTCCAGGTGGGTGCTGTATGCAATGCAGGGAGGCAGGCAGGAGAGAATGGCAGTTCCAAAACGGAGAGGGATTACCGGCGGCAGCAAACTGGTGTCCAGGAGAGCTTGGTAGGTGGGTTTCAGAGGCTGACGAGAAAAACAGAGATACGGTTAATACACACGATGAGTCACCAAGGAACGGACATGAGGCCGAGAACTGACTAAAGTTGGCAGATAATCTGGCGAAGACCAGTTGAGTGCGCCGGTCATAAATACTGCTGGTACGATTGCCATCAGGTGAGGAACAACAAAGACTCCACCCAGTGGGGAGGAGCCAATGCTGTGGAAAACCACCCAGACCACGACACTACCAAACCGAAGCCAGTACAAAGTCATACGCAGTGAGAATAGCTAGAACTGTGGTGGTGGAACCGGGGCAAGAGTATATGGTGAAAGGCAATGTGCATCCTGGTGCAGCAGCTCGAGGTGACATGATGCTTAGTCCCACCAAAGGTTTTGTTGAGAAGCACAAAGTACGATAGCGATAAGCCAGAGTCCTAGTCAACGCACAGCCTTCTAAAGCTGTCCCACTTCGCCTTTTTAACCTCGGCAATAAAGCAGTAACAATTAAGGCAGGATCCATTGCCGGGCTCCTCCAGCCAGCTGAGGCCGTGGAACCCTCCACAGTCTCCCCAGCTGCAGACTCTCTGACCAGCCCTCCTGTGGTTCCTCTGCACCTGCAGGAGCTCTATGCCCAGAGCTCCACAGACCTCAATGACTATGAACAGCTCCAACTGAAACGCTTGCTTTGCACTTATGGACATGTGTTTTCTACAGGGCCTGCTGACCTGGGCCGAACCAGCCTTGTGCAGCATGACATCATAACCGGTCCTGGTGCCCCAGTCAAACAAAATCCACGAAGAATGGCAGGGGAAAAGCAGCAAAATGCTGATCAGCAGATCTACGACAGTCTACAGAGCGGTCTCGCCCAACGCAGCTGCAGCAGCTGGCCTCGCCCATCGTTATGGTGCGTAAGAAAGATGGGACATACCGTCTCTGCATTGACTACAGGGCTCTCAGCGACCGCACCATAACAGACGCCTACCCGCTGCCCCGCATCCAGGACACGCTGGACACACTCTCAACTGCCAGATGGTTCAGCACATTAGACCTCGAATCAGGCTACTGGCAGGTTGAGCTGACGCCTAGAGCACGCAGGGCTGCTGCTTTCTGCACTAGGACAGGCCTCTTTGAGTGGAACGTCATGCCATTTGGACTATGCAATGCCCCGGCAACGTTCCAGCGGCTGATGGACCGCCTCCTGGCTCTCATACAGTGGGAGACCTGCCTGGTCTACTTGGACAACATCATCGTGCTGGCTAAGGACGTGTCGGGGATGCTGCAACGGCTTGGCTAGGTATTCTATAGACTTCAACAAGCTAACTTGAAACTGAAACCTGCCAAATGCTGCCTCTTTCGCCGCGAAGTTGCTTATCTTGGCCATGTGGTATCCGAGCATGGTGTGGCTACCGACCCCAGCAAAGTTCAAAAAGTTCAGATGTGGCCCACACCTACGTCCATCCAGGAGGTCAGACGCTTCATCGGCCTGGCCTCATATTATCGCCGGTTCGTGAAAGATTTTGCCTCTATAGCCGAACCCCTGCACAACCTGACCAAGAGGAATGCACATTTTCAGTGGCATGCTGAGCACCAAGCAGCTTTCGACAAGCTGAAGTGTCGACTCACCTCTGCCCCTGTTCTTGGCTATCCACTTGACCATGGAGAAATGACACTAGACATTTTCGCCAGTACCTCCTTGGACGGCCTTTCGAAGTGCGCACAGACCACAGCAGCCTGCGGTGGCTAACAAAAATGAAAGAGCCAGAGGGACAGTTAGCTCGATGGCTCGAGAAGCTTGCCGAGTACAACTTTGAGATCATCCACCGTCCAGGTCGAGTGCACACCAATGCTGATAGCCTCTCCAGAAGACCCTGTCGCCAATCCTGTCCATGCAGAGTGCAGGACCCCCCCCCCCCCCCCCAAGCATCTCGGGGGGACCAGTCATCAGGCAGTCCAATGCGAGTTGGACTCTGACACCAGCTCCCTGTTGCTGAGTCCGGTGAGGGTGGAGGGGCAACCGGCTACTACAGCGGTGTGTCTAGTGGGGGTAAGTCATAACACCACCACACCAGAAACAAAGACTTTAGACCAAACTGCTCTTACAAAGTCAGACATTTTATGTCAAAACACTCCTACCAACACAGACATCTCAGAACAGACAATTCACACTAGAACAGACATATCACACCAGAACATGTCCACTAATACACACACTGTAAAGCTGACTGAGAGAGTATATGTGGCTAAAACCCTTGATACTGCTTCTCTGTTTCATGGCTGGACCATGGGGGAGCTGAGCCAAGCCCAGGACGCTGATGCAGACATTGCACCCATACGCGCCTGGATGGAGGCCAGCAGTGAGCGCCCCCCATGGACTATCCGATTGTTCAGTCTGACGTCACTAGCCGTGTCTGGGTCTAAACTCCGCTGCAGGTCCATATATCAAACGATCACTATGGCATTACTGAGAGTTGAAAAACTATCTAAAGTCTTTCATCTTTAATAAAATGATCAGCGTTCTGCTCTACCAGGTGTAACACTTGAGTTTAACATCCAGGCATCCATGAAAACGGAATTTATGACATTTAATGGAGTTAGAAGTTAGCAGGGAGTTAGCTCGCTAGCTTCTATCAAAATACAATATAGCATGTCCTGACTGCGGGGTTTTGGAAACAAATTAAAACGTACAGCTCTGCTATAACTTCCAGCATAAATGAAGACAGAAAACTAAAAAGCAGTGACGTTTGTAGGGTTACTGAAGTTGGGCTAGCTGGTATATAATGATGTGCTACGTGACCGTTAGCGACACAGCTATGTTAGCATAATATAAACAAGCTAACTTTTTTTCCACTCGATAAAAGTTAACGTGAGTGTTCTCGGTGGTCAGGAACAAATGTAATCGCATGGCAGGATGCTGTAAAAGGATCAAACTTCAGCCGGGAGAACAACTGAGATAATCCATCCACAATACGAGGTTAGTCATTCATATACTGCTGCATGGGCTGGGCTGTAGTTACATCCTAAGGTTTTAAAAACTGAGCTTAAATAAATGATTAGCGGTAATAAAAGCCGAGGGAGGTCAACAGTGATCACTGACTGCTTTTTGAGATCAAATAGAAGAAAATACATAACATTAAACATGTTAACAACACAAAAGCCATATTAAACGCAGACTACTTTAGACCCGGAAGTAGGATTCGTCGCGTCATCACTGAACAACTGGATTGTTTCACCATGCAGCCCAGCCACTAAGACATACTGGGCTCAATGGACAACATCTCTACTTCAGAGATGCCGTTCTGGTCCGTCGCTTCTACTGCCTTGACGAGACCCAGTTCTATCCTCAAATCGTACTGCCACGCAAGCTACAACCAGAAGTGATGGGCCAGATGCACGAAGGGCCAGTAGGTGGACATTTTGGAGTTGAGAGGACTGTGGCCAGACTACGAACCCGATTCTATTGGTATCACATAACGGAAGACGTCGCCCTTCGGTGCCGTACTTGTACCAGCTGTGCATCCAGGGCCCGACCCCAGAAGACACCACAAGCTCTGATGGGAACTGTCCGGGTAGGAGCCCCAATGGAGCGCGTTGCGCTGGACATTATGGGACCACTGAATGAGACGGAGCGCACAAACCGATATGTGCTTGTGATACAACACTACTTTACAAAGTGGACTGAAGCCTTTCCTATCCCAGATGAACGGGCTGCAACCGTTGGCGAGGTCGTTGCATCTGAGTGGGTGTGCCGCTACGGGATACCTCAAGCACTGCACAGTGACCAGGGACGCAATTTTGAATCTGATGTGTTCCAGGGGGTGTGCAGTTTGTTTGGCATAGATAAGACTCATACAACGCCATTCTGACCCCAGTCAGATGGCCAGGTTGAACGTTTCAATGCCACTCTCCAGAAGATCCTGGCCTCCACAGCAGAGCGTTGCCATTGGGACTGGGACCTGATGATCCCGTACGCTGTTATGGCCTACAGGGCGACCAAACACAGTACTACAGGTTTCACCCCGAACTTCATGATGTTTGGCCGAGAACTGAGTGAGCCAGTGGACCTTGTTGCAGGTCTACCTCCTGATCCAGACAACCAACCCTCAGCTCCAGAGTATGTGCAGCAAATGCGTGAGCGGCTGGAGCTGGCCCACCTCATCGCCAGGGAAGCCCTGGGTGAGTCAGTCAAGCGCGCAAAAAGGCAATATGACAAGAACTGTTGCCACACACAGTATAAGACTGGAGATCCTGTGTGGTATCTCATCAAAGGAACACGTCACGTCAAGAACAAGGTCAGAAAGTTCCTCCCATCGTATGAAGGACCATTCTTTGTCCTGGGGCAATTGGATGACCTAGTTTATCGGATCCGGAAGAACCCAAGGTCTAAAGTGAAAGTTGTCCACTATGACCAGCTAAAGCATTATCACTGCCGCGAGCCACTGGACAACACCTGGGTCCTTGATCAAGCTCATCAGTGGTCCCCTACAGAGGTCCCACCACCAGCTTTAGAGGATGACCCAGCAGACCGTGATCTGGGTCTGCACAGTCTGTTCTCTACTGCAACTGGCAATGGCCCCAGCTCCTCTCAGCCTTCTGTCTCAGTTGCAGCTGATCCCGCTCTGGTTGTGGTTGTCCCATCGTCCCCTTCCCATGTAGACCATGAGAATGGTGGGGGTGTGGTGGGTGAGCCAGACCACCTGGGCCAGCAGTTTCAGCGGCCAACTCGTCAGCGCAGAGCTCCAGACCGGTATGGAGTTTGGATCACTTAGCTTGGTTTACCTACCATGGACAGTTCCAAGTAGGACTGAAGATTCAGTTCAAGTTTAAATCGTTTCAGCCTCCTACACTGTTAGCTACAATGGTTCAAAAGAGCTATATTTTTCATTGTTCCAGTGTTTACATTTAAAAAAAAAAGTGAGTAAAGTATCTGAAGGACCTACGGGGTTATCTACAGTACATGCACTTATCCATTTGTATTTGTGCCTTCCTAGATGCTAGGATAAGTTAGTTATTCCCGGTCGCCATGTAATAGTTACAGTTGTGTAATTTCTTTTCTACTTAACAGCACTTGAAATGCTTTATTTTGCACATGTATGTACACCTTACTTGAGCCAACCTCTTTGTCACTGAAGTGCACTCGTTGATACTATACCTCCCCTTATATGCGGTAATGGCTAACACTTTTATCTCCTGTGGGCTCCAAGTGGTAAAGGGGATTGTGTACCAGTTTTATGCATTACAATGCTGGAGTGGAATTGTTGTTTAATTGCCATCCAGAGTGGGGGTAGTGTTGCGGGAATTGCCGTCTTGTGTGTGACTGGGTGCAGTAAGGAGTGTATGTGATGTGTGTGTGAGCATGCGCGTGAAGGAAACGCGGGGAGCGAAAGAGAAAAAAATGGAGAGAGTGTGTCATGGGTAGAGAGGGCGACCGGGAGCAGCGTTCTAACGGGCTACAGGCTACGCAGTGTGTTGTCCAAGTGTGCAGTACTGTTATTAAAGCCTCATCTCTTCAGTACTCTCCGGTGCCTCGGCTGATTTCTGTCTGTCTCACTACTCCACAAAAGTGAAGGGAGTTAACCCCGAAGGAGGACAAACTTTGGCCCTGGAGGAAGCATCTCCCCTCGCGTCTCCCGACCACGGTCAGGGGACTGACGGTGAGGAATGGTTAACAGTGTGTTTACCTGGTTAGCCTCTGCGCTAAGGTGCAGTTTGCTTGCAAGTCGAAATCTTTCAAACCTCCTTATCCACTTTTCCCATTGCTGTGGCTTTGAGAAATCAAACAGCTCGGGAGGCTGGATGGTGAATGTGGCATTAGGGGGTAAGTTAGCGTTAGCATTATAGCCGCTGTTAGCTTGCTGGTGGGGCGGTGACGTGCGAGGCCGTGTAGCTGTTGCGCTAGCTCCCGCTTCTTCGTCTGACATCTTATCATCTGGAGAAAAACTCTTTACCGCTCCCAAAGCCGCTTGCTGTCACTCCCCGATGACAAGGCTCTTACTGCAATCCCACTTCTGACACCATGTCGTGGTTTTAGGCAAGGATTCAAGTGACACTTTGTAGAGCACTCAAACTCCGACCTTTATTGTCTACTTCCTGTTTCCGAACCCCCTTTCACAATAAAACAGGTTATGCTCAAACAGATTACACCACAGTGACCAGGGGCGTAACTTCGAATCGAAGGTCTTTGGGGAGATCTGTCGGCTGCTGGTGGTGGAGAAGACAAGAACCAAACCGCTCCACCCGCAAAGCGATGGCTTGGTCGAGTGCTTCAACCGCATGGTGGCCACCCAGCTCGTCATCCTCACCAGCCACCACCAGCGGGATTGGGACCGACATCTGCCCCTGGTCCTTTGGTCGTATCGGACTGTGGTTCAGGAGTCTAGCCAGTGCACGCATGCCGCCTTGATGTTTGGACGGGAGCTCCGGACACCCGTGGATTTGGTGTTTCCCCCCCCCCCCAAGCCATCTCTGGGTCAGAGATGGACTACTACAGGAGGCTGCAGGTGGTTCATGACCAGTGTTGGTCAAGTTACTTGAAAAAAGTAATCAGTAACTAATTACTAATTACTTCCCCAAAAAAGTAATCCCGTTACTTTACCGATTACTTATCTTCAAAAGTAATTAATTACTTAGTTACTTAGTTACTTTTTAAAAACACGATTTACAACCTGAATAGGTGATAAAGAGATCGATCTTTCAGCCCAATTCTACTTTTTCTGCATAATCCATCATACAAAATGTAATCAAATGGAAAAATCTCTTTTTTTAACTTGTTTTATCAGTTTTAATCTTTTAACTTTATGCATCAAGTAAAAATTAAACTATAAGCAACATTCTCTGACTTGAATAAATTAGTTTAACATTTAAACCTATTTTCTACACATTCCAGCACATAAAATAAAATATTTTTTGTGTTTACACTCAGTCTTTCAAATAGATGCAAGTAAAACACAGCAGAAAATAAATAAAGTCAAAGACTCAGCGGTCCTGTTGCTCTATTTTCACCTGTAAAGCAGGACTGCGGTAGGCGGAGGGTTACCCTGGTGCAGGTGTGCCGTGGTCAATGGAAGAATCCGCGAGTTTCTCTCTGAATTTCCCATTACGTCATAGCGCACTCAGCGCTTGCTTGGAAGTTTAGGGGTTTTTTTCGCTGTAAAAAGAAGTTTTCTTCCCACGCACGATGGACGCTAATGTTTTTGTCACTTTTTATGGAATCAAACTCAAAGTAAGGTCAGTACTTCCACGCTTTAAACGCTGCACGCTCATACTCTCTCCCACAATCGATATGTGATCCCTTGTTGATCTGCACACAGCTGTTGTCACGAACGGCGCACTCGCTTACGTCACTGTCGTGAGACATTCTCGCAAAAAAATTACGGTTTTAGTAATGCAGTAACGCAGCGTTCCTACGGGAAAGTAACGGTAATCTAATTACCGTTTTTGCAATAGTAATCCCTTACTTTACTCGTTACTTGAAAAAAGTAATCAGATTACAGTAACGCGTTACAAGTAACGCGTTACTGCCCATCTCTGTTCATGACTACACCCGCCAGGCCCAGGCCAGCGCCGGAGTACGACAGAAAAGAGCCTATGACACACCAGGTGCCGAGGGGGAGCTTTCATGCCTGGCGACAAAGTTTGGGTTTACTGCCCGGTTTGCAAGAGAGGAATGTCCCCCAAGCTCCGCAGTCACTGGCAAGGGCTGGTGGAGGTCATGGAGCGGCTAACAGAAGTGGTGTACCGGATCCGCATGCCGGGCCCGGGGCGCATGGTGGTGTTGCATCAGGACAGACTCTCACCGTACCAACCGCGTGGTCCAGCAGCCGCCGGGGCAGGGGATGCTGGTGGCACCTCATGTTCTGATCCGAGTGACTCTTCCCCTGCCGGTCGAGATTGGCCGGTGCACTGAAAGAAGACACCTAGACATTTGCAGGACTTTGTGTTGGGTAATGGGGTTGTCGGGGATGACTGACCCCTGACCCCACTGCTCTCTGACATTTTAAATTGGTTTGTTAACATTATTCCCAGAGCTTCTCAGAAATCTAGCTGGAAAACCCTGTGTTTTACAATTGCCTTAAGAGGTGAAATACAGAGCAACTTAAAAACTACCAGCAAAAAGCAGAGAGGGAAGTTGAATAACACACAATGGACATGTGAGTGCGAATGGTTGCCTGTCTCTATGTGTTAGCCCTGCGACAGACTGGGTGTATCCTGCCTCTCACTCTATGGTAGCTGGGATAGGCTCCAGCCCCTCAGTGACCCTGAAAAAAATAAGCGCAACAGAATGGATGGATGGATGGATGGAAGTAAAAAAAAAACAACACATTAATGCGACTGAACACCTGCGGTAGTGACAGAATCCACAAAATAAGAAGGATTGCACTGAGAGTTGTTTAAAACAAGTACATTCATCTGAGTTGTGAGTAAGAAAAAGATTCAAAGTAATGTGTATTTTAATCGCATGATTCATATAATACTGCCGATACATATTTGCTGTTAGTCATTTATTGTTAGCTTGTGATTTTTTTTCAACTGTTGGGTAGATTGCTGATGCCGGTAATAAACTCCTGTGACCAGCTTCATCCTCAGCTATTACTTTGTTCTATCAATTAACCTTGAAAGACGCACTCATAGAAAAGTGAGGAATAGGTGTTTACCAAATAAGGGTGACAGGGTAGCCTCCATTTCCAGAGCTGAAATAATCAATAGTCTATGAATATTCAGGTCAGAACCCTCAGGCCTGAGAAAAACATAAATGTTTACTCTGTAAGTGCTAGAAACAAAAGACACAGAAAAAAGGGCTTTTAAGAAAAACAAGGAGATGATGAGGAAAGGTGATGTTGCCGTCTCTGGTTGTTTTTATTATTTAACCGAACCAAACAGATTCACCAGTGCTGTGTTGATTTTGGTCTCTTACAGAAAATAAAGAAGGAATACATGATGAGATCATCAGTTCAATCGGGAAACAACTGTACATATTATACTGTATCCACTATACTGTATAAAATGTATAAAACAGGTTATTTTACACAAAGTAAAACAAGTAAGCTGTTTATGCTTCACTCAGCATTAATAGAAATTCACATTATAATGCCATTATAGGCAACAGTCAGTACTTTGACCAAGAGGTTTAATATGTGTTTATTCATGGCCACAATTGGTCCTCACATCTAAAAGTGCCACTGAATTCAGTATCAAATAAATGTAAAAAGTAAAGAAATAAAGGTGTTTAAACTTAAGTTACTGTTCTGTTTTTTTCTTGGTGGTGGTGGTTATTACAGTGTTATTTAGCTTGCCATGAACCTTCTAATTTGCTGTATGATTTTTTTTGTGAAACTGCTTCCTAAGGGTGAGGACTAGGATCAGGCGGCATGCTTTTTTTTTTTTTTTTTACAGGTTTTCAATCTGTGCACCTACTGTTTTCTTTACGTTAGCATCAACAGGGCCCCCTTCATGAATCACTCTCTTTCTCCAATTTCTGCAGTTTTTTTGGAGAAATACAATGCAGTGCTTCAGCAGCTACAGCAGCAATCAGCTTATTTTATACATAGTTTATTCAGTGGTGGAATGAACACAGTAAACATTTTCACAAGTAGAGTCCATGAAATACAAAAAAGATTATCATCTAAAAGTCCAGAGATCTTACAAGTCTAATGCATTACCTTTACTAGTTGATAAGATAGAGATTTTGTACATCCATGTGTCTGAATGTTTTTACATGTCATGTGTTGCTGTCTGTGTTCTCTTTCAGTAATTTCAGTGGTGGTTAACACTGTCACCTCACAGCAAGAAGTTCCATTCTCTGTGGAGTTTGCATGTCCTCTCCATGCCTGTGTGGGTTCTCTCTGGATACTCTGGATTTCTCCCAAGTTCAAAGTTCTATGATGACACACGACCCTGAATTTGATAAGTGGAAGAAAATGGGTGAGTGGTAACTGGTGGGGTAACTTCAATCAAGTTCTGGCCATAGCCAGCTTAAAAAGCAGTCAAATAAAGGGCATAGACCTGGGTGGTGCAGATCAGTAGTGAATAGTAAATACATGTTTAGGCTAGGGGTCGGGAATCAATGGTTCGCGAGCCAGATGTGGCTCTTTTGATGGCTGCACCTGGCTCGCAGACAAATCTTTAATTTAAAAAAAAATGTTAAAAATATAAAACATTCTCATGTATTGTAATCCATTAATTTCCTACTGCTCATGTTCATGGTTGGGGGTGGCTGGAGCCAATCACAGCTGCCCTCCAGGACAACACCAAAATTTTATTGGATAATACCTAACGTACACGGGTTGTGGTGAGGTCAGAAAGTAACCTTCCCGCCTCTTAATCAAGTAGTCAGTTAGCTAATTGCAGCAACTCTTTTATCGAAGAAGATGGCTAAAAGAAAAAAAGATGAGGAGTATCGTACTTTTCAGCAGGAATAGACAGAGGAATTCGTCTTTGTGGAGAGAGCAGGTTCTGCAGTGTGTCCAATATCTAATGATAAAATTGCATCGATGAAACGGTAAAATCTAAAGCGTCACTTCGACACACGCCATACTACTTTTGCATCGAAATGTCCTGCGGGGGACAGCAGGAAGAAAGCATGTCAAGAGCTACTGTGCAGAGAGCAAGCTAGTCAGCAGCAACTCCATGTTTGGACCCAACAAGGTGATTGTTTTTTATTGATAAAGTGCTATCTGTCAAAGCGCAGACTTCCCAGTCCGTTCTCGACCCTTCTACCCCTGTCCCTAGTTCTGCTGTCTTTGACAGGTTCGAGCCAGTTTCCTTGCTCTGCCTGCAGGAGTTGGTTGCTCACATGAAGCCCTCAGGTTCCCCTTATGATGCTCTCCCTCCTCGATTTTTCAAAGAGGTTTTTCTCACTATAGCATCAGCTGTACAATCCATTGTAAATAGTAGTTTGTCCTCTGGTGTTGTACCTGTCAATCTCAAACATGCGGTGATTCAGCCTCTACTCAAGAAACCTGCTCTTGGTCCTGATATTATTGCGAATTACAGACCTATTTCCAAACTGCCTTTTATCTCAAAGATTCTTGAAAAGGTAGTTTACAAGCAATTAATGTCCTTCCTAGAAGAACACGGTATTTTAGAAGTTTTCCAATCTGGTTTTAAAGCTTTACACAGTACCGAATCTGCCCTTTTAAGAGTTTTTAATGATGTGTTTTTGGCAAATGACTCAGGTGACTGTGTTATTATCGTGCTGTTAGATTTAACTGCTGCTTTTGATACAGTGGATCATAATATTTTAATCTCCCGTTTAGAGCAGTTGGTGGGTATGCGGAGTACCGCACTGCAGTGGCTCAGATCCTATTTGGCAGAGCGAACTTTCTCTGTGAAACTAGGGGAGTTTGTATCCTCTGCTGCTTCTCTTCAATGTGGGGTCCCACAGGGTTCAGTTTTAGGCCCGCTTCTTTTCTCTCTATATCTCCTACCCCTTGGGTCTATTTTTAGGAAACATGGGATTTCTTTCCACTGCTACGCCGATGACTCCCAGATTTATTTCCCACTTAAAAAGATAAATGGCTTCTCAGTAGACCCGCTGCTCAGATGCCTTGATGAAATAAGGGCCTGGATGGCTTTGAACTTTTTACATTTTAATGAACAGAAAACAGAAGTGATGGTTTTTTGTGGCGCTTCTGAGGCCACTATTATAGATCTTGGTTCACTGGCACAGTATGTTAAACCAGTCATCACTAATCTGGGAGTTAAAATAGAGGCAAATCTTAAACTTGAAAGCCAGGTCAGAGCTGTTGTAAGATCTAGCTTTTTTCATTTGAGGGAATTAGCCAAAATTAAGCCTATCTTATCGAAACAGCATTTTGAGACAGTAATCCATGCCTTTGTTACCTCTAGGCTGGATTATTGTAACGCACTTTATTTTGGGGTTAGTGATGCGTCCATTAGGCGCCTGCAGGTTGTGCAAAATGCTGCAGCACGTCTTTTAACTGGAACAAAAAAGATTGAGCACATTACCCCAATTTTAATTTCACTCCACTGGCTACCTGTACATTTTAGGATTGTTTTTAAAATTCTCTTATTTGCTTTTAAATCTCTTAATGGCCTGCCCCCCCCCCCCACCTCTCGGAGCTACTACAACCATATACACCTCCCCGTTCCCTTAGGTCCGCCAATCAGCAGCTCCTTAAGGTACCAAAAACTAAGTATAAATCTAAAGGTGATCGTGCTTTTGCTGTAGTTGCTCCAAAGTTGTGGAATGATCTACCCTTGCATATTAGGCAGGCCTCTTCTCTCTCTGAATTTAAAAGTCTTCTTAAAACATATTTATTCGCTGAAGCCTTTGGCATTGATTAGAGGGGTTGACTCAATTTGTTTTGGCATGTTTCAATTTATTTTAGTTTTTTAGTTATTTATTTTATCTTATTTCATTTAAATTTTCTTTACTTATGCTTTTAGCATGTACAGCACTTTGTGAACTCTGGTTTTATGTTAAAGTGCTTTATAAATAAAGGTGGTATGGTATGGTATGGTATTGGAATTCAGCTAGCTTTGCTGGCGCTTTAGCAATCGTAAGAAACGGAAAGCCATTCACAGATGGGGAGTATGCCAAAACATTAATGCTTGATGAACTTTTTAATGACTTTTCAGATAAAGACAAGATAATCAAATGAATAAAAGACATGCCTCTGTTGGCAAGAACTGTTCACGATCGTACCATCATGATGTCAAATCAAATTGAGGCAACACAAGTGAAGGACATAAATGCAGCACCATGCTTTTCTCTCGCTTAGGATGAGTCAACAGACGTAAGCCATTTATCCCAGTTCAGCGTGATTGCAAGGTATGTTGTCAGTGACACACTGCGTGAGGAAAGTCTTGCTGTTTTGCCTATGAAAGGGGAGGATTTATTCAAGTCTTTCACTGAGTTCAAAGAAAAAAATCTACCGATGGATAAACTTATTTCACTGTGTACAGAGGATTCGTAGCACTTCTTCGTGAACATGAAACGAGACCCATCCTAAGTTTTCTCTGCATCCTAGGAAGCGCTTTGTGCTCAGATGTGTGGCGAGCAGCTTGGTGAGGTGATGTCGCTGATCATTTGGGTGGTCAACTTTATTGTTGCCCGAGCTTTAAATGATCACCAGTTTAGAACACTGCTGGATAAAGTTGGGAATAATTATCCTGGTCTTCTTCTGCACAGCAATGTGTGTTGGTTCTCAAGAGGGAAGGTGCTCAGCTGTTTCGCAGCTTGTCTGAGCGAAATCCGGACTTTTCTTGAAATGAAAAATGTCGAGCATCCTGAGTTAGCTAACAATGAGTGGCTCCTGAAGTTCTACTATCTCGTGGACATGACTGAACACCTGAACCAGCTCAATGTGAAAATGCAAGGCGTTGGAAATACAGTCTTATCCCTTCAACAAGCACTGTTTGCGTTTGAAAACAAGCTAGAACTCTTTGTTGTTCACATCACATACCACACACTGCAGCGTGTGAGTATTGCTGTACTGACAATGTTTGGCTCTACATATGCATGTGAGCAGTCGTTCTCACATCTAAAGAACATTAAGACCAACCTACGATCACGTTTAACGAATGGAAGTCTCAATGCCTGCATGAAGCTTAATCTCACCACATATCAACCAGACTACAAAGCCATCAGCAAACCCATGCAGTGCCAGAAGTCGCATTAATGATAAGAAGTACTTTATTCATCTTTGGTTAGCAACAGCATAACAACGTTATTAAAAAGAATTCAGAGAGTTATTGTACTTTAAAAGTGTTGTTCTTGCATAAAATACAATCATTTACTTGTACTTAGTTTTAAGCATATTGTATGGCTCTCACGGAATTACATTTTAAAATATGTGGCGTTCATGGCTCTCTCAGCCAAAAAGGTTTCCCGACCTCTGGTTTAGGCTATGAAAACATCCTTGCAGGGATTCAGTTTTTCTGCTGTAGATTTTTGTACAAAACATTAGTAAGAATAGGATTAATGCATGATGCCATTTGCATTAAAATGCAAAATGGAGACTGGAAGTGGGCTCATGCACAAATTTCTGTTGGCTACAGGGGTTTTGATTCACATCACCATTGGTTTACAGCTAGAGTCAGCTGTACGAGGAGGTAGGTCCCTTGAGGCAGAAACATCATGATTCGAACTGAGCTTTGCTACGCTGAAGGGCTCCAGCACTATCCACTCTCATGTGTCATCACTCACTTCATCATCAGTGAAAAAGCCACTGCAACAGAATTTACAACACCTTCAATAACGTCCAATTCTGTTTGCAACCAAAGACAGTCTTGTCGCTCAGCTTTCATCTTGTGCTTTATCACGCTGTAACAATTAAATTTAGTTTAGTTCAATTTAGTTCAAAGGTAAATACTCTAGAGCATTCTGAAAATCCAATCCAACAACTACCTACGGAAAAAAAAAAACGGCAATGGCAAGGGAGGTGCAATCATCTGCTGCATCCTGTTATAAGGGGTAATTGGAGCAAGAAGAGAAAAGAAAAAGAGCATATCTCACATATCTAAGTAAATATCAATAGGTATTAAAGTGTCTGTACTTAATGAGATTTGTCTCTAATGTTTACATTTTATTTGTGAAGAAATTCTGGAAGTCATTAATGGAGCTACTGGAATACAATTCTTCATTCTACCTTCTGTATGGGAGACTGTCAGTTTATATGCTTCTGAAACTGCACAGTGACCAGTACAACTATGGGATGAAATGGAAAGGAGGTATGAAGGAAGCCTATCCCAACCAAAACTCTCAAAAGGCTGCTGAGAGGAGGAAAAGATACTATGATGTAAAAGTGAAAAGTTCAGAAATAGGACAGGAGGTCTTAGAAATAGGACACTAAGAGGACGAACTCTGAAGCTACTAAGGAGGAGATGCATAACAGTGAGACAAATCTGACAATTTTTTGTTTTTTTCTGTTCTTCTGTTTTCCCCGTACTATCATAGGCTTTTTACATTACGATATAAAGCACCTACAGGCAACTGTTGCTGTGATTTGGCACTGTTTAAATAAAACTGAACAGATTTGAATGCTCTTTCCTTAGGGAAATGCAGCATTATTCTCATTCAGTTAGACGTTCTCAGTCAGGAAACACCACTTTGTTACTCATGATAATTTTCCCTTTTTTGTCACATTGGGACAAAAAAGGGCACATTGTCTGTGTTTTAAATTTAAAACATGAGTTGTCAAATGTTTATACTACTTCTTCTTGATCAAATATTCAGTAATAACTAATAACAGTAATTCGTGTAATTTATTATTGCCTAATAACTGAGTATGATGTTTGAGACTGTTGGCTTGGCAGAGGTCAGTACTTGCCAAAAATTAAAAAAACAAAACAAAACAAAACAAAAACCCCATAAATTAGATCATTTCATTTTAAAGACATGTATTCAGGGTGAAGGGTATGATAGTTGTTTGGAGCAGGCAATAAGTAGTTAGTTTGTATAAAAAGTCACCAGAAAAAATCAAGTAAGTCAATACAATGCCCTGTGTGAAGTGATGAAATCACAACTATGCTTGTGAGTGTGCGGCAGCCTGAAGGGCACACTATTCTTTGGCTGGTTTCATCTCCTAAGTGATGTCACTCTCCTTTCTCCATTTAATCTGTGCCTCTCTATCCGTCTACATCTCTCTCTTTTTTCTCAAGCTCTCTTTCAAGCCAACACCTTTTACACTCGAGGTATCACCTCTTATCATAGAAAAACTGTCTAAAGAGACTGTGGGATAATATCGGAACATTTCCTGCTCATACACATGACTCTCTATCTATTCTATTCTTTGTGTTATCTTGTTCACACACTCATTTATCTTCCTGGGTATTTTTTTCTTTTTTTCTTTTTGCTCCTTACAGCTTATTTAATTCCTTATTCCTTTGGCCTCTCTTACTCGTATAGAAAGTGTTATAGTTGAGTTAAATCATTACACCTTGCTGTTTGCGTTTCTGTTCTCCTTGACCCCAGCATGGTTTTTTCCTGATTTCACACATCAGCATTTTTTCCCCTAGACTGTTCAGTTCCCTTTTGTAACAGGGTTGGGGTTGGAGTGCAAATCCCACAATTCTTCACTCCAGGGGATGGGGGCTGTAAAAGGGGGAGTTCATCATCAGAAGACTGTCCTTCAAGAATCACTTCCTTCTCCTCAGAACCTGAGTCAGCATTGGATCACCTTTAGAGGGAACTGTTAATGGACTGTGTTCATTGCAGAATGCTTCATGCTGATGAGCCAGAATCAGATGACACAGTGACACACGAAGACTTGCACAAACATATATGTAGTGATATACACATTCCAACACACACACACTAAGTACCACTCCACCAATGTGTAAGGTACAGTACATCCCCTGATCAATCACATCCATTCACAGGCGTCTCAGTTTTCCAAAAGACAAAAAGGACTAGCAACATATGAATCAAACATACCAGTAGGCATAATGAACACAAGAGATTCTAAGAAGCTTTACCATACCCACTGAATGAATTATCAAACAGCTAATTTCCTAATCTGGTACATCCATGAGCATTTACCTGATTTGGTCATGCTTTCCCCTGACAGCAGGCTCCATTATCTTAATCACCTTTGTTGTAAATGTTCACAGAAGAAGAACATCTCAACAAAAAAAAAAAACAAAGAAAAATACAAAACAAGAAAAATGTAGGCCAAGTTTAATTAAAAAGCTAATTAGGGCCTATGATAGTATAATGATTTAAGTCAAGTTTAAAAGAAAATAAGTAATTAGTGCCACAAAATGCCTTTAGCATTTTCATAAAAAGGTTTCAGTCTGAGATTGTAACAATGAGCACCACAGTATTTAACAATTCATCGTAATGACAGGAATGCTTTGGATTGCTATTAATGCCACCTGTGGCCATTCAGTGAACTGCAGTCAGCTCATGCTCTTATGTGCAAGCTGAACACATGAACTGTGATACCAGCTTTACAGGACTGTGCTGGATTATTATGTTGCACTTTTGTATGTATTGTGCAAAATCGAGACACAAGCCTATACTTTAGTATAATCAACATAAAGTTGACTTGGCTAATATGCTTAAATTTGTACATGCTTTAGCCTTTATCTGTTTAGAGTTGGTAGTTCAAACACTTGGCTGCTCCCATCTGCATGCCAAAGTATGAATATTAGATAGAAATGTGTGAATGACAATACTATATAAAGTGCTTGAGTGCTCAAGAAAAGTAGAAAAGCACTATAATACAGGGAGTGCAGAATTATTAGGCAAATGAGTATTTTGTCCACATCATCCTCTTCATGCATGTTGTCTTACTCCAAGCTGTATAGGCTCGAAAGCCTACTACCAATTAAGCATATTAGGTGATGTGCATCTCTGTAATGAGAAGGGGTGTGGTCTAATGACATCAACCTATATCAGGTGTGCATAATTATTAGGCAACGTCCGTTCCTTTGGCAAAATGGGTCAAAAGAAGGACTTGACAGGCTCAGAAAAGTCAAAAACAGTGAGATATCTTGCAGAGGGATGCAGCATTCTCAAAATTGCAAAGCTTCTGAAGCGTGATCATCGAACAATCAAGCGTTTCATTCAAAATAGTCAACAGGGTCGCAAGAAGCGTGTGGAAAAACCAAGGCACAAAATAACTGCCCATGAACTGAGAAAAGTCAAGCGTGCAGCTGCCAAGATGCCACTTGCCACCAGTTTGGCCATATTTCAGAGCTGCAACATCACTGGAGTGCCCAAAAGCACAAGGTGTGCAATACTCAGAGACATGGCCAAGGTAAGAAAGGCTGAAAGACGACCACCACTGAACAAGACACACAAGCTGAAACGTCAAGACTGGGCCAAGAAATATCTCAAGACTGATTTTTCTAAGGTTTTATGGACTGATGAAATGAGAGTGAGTCTTGATGGGCCAGATGGATGGGCCCGTGGCTGGATTGGTAAAGGGCAGAGAGCTCCAGTCCGACTCAGACGCCAGCAAGGTGGAGGTGGAGTACTGGTTTGGGCTGGTATCATCAAAGATGAGCTTGTTGGGCCTTTTCAGGTTGAGGATGGAGTCAAGCTCAACTCCCAGTCCTACTGCCAGTTTCTGGAAGACACCTTCTTCAAGCAGTGGTACAGGAAGAAGTCTGCATCCTTCAAGAAAAACATGATTTTCATGCAGGACAATGCTCCATCACACGCGTCCAAGTACTCCACAGCGTGGCTGGAAAGAAAGGGTATAAAAGAAGAAAAACTAATGACATGGCCACCTTGTTCACCTGATCTTAACCCCTTTGAGAACCTGTGGTCCATCATCAAATGTGAGATTTACAAGGAGGGAAAACAGTACACCTCTCTGAACAGTGTCTGGGAGGCTATGGTTGCTGCTGCACGCAATGTTGATGGTGAACAGATCAAAACACTGACAGAATCCATGGATGGCAGGCTTTTGAGTGTCCTTGCAAAGAAAGGTGGCTATATTGGTCGCTGATTTGTTTTTGTTTTGTTTTTGAATGTCAGAAATGTATATTTGTGAATGTGGAGATGTTATATTGGTGTCACTGGTAAAAATAAATAATTGAAATGGGTATATATTTGTTTTTTGTTAAGTTGCCTAATAATTATGCACAGTAATAGTCACCTGCACACACTAAAATAGCTAAAACTAAAAACAAACTAAAAACTACTTCCAAAAACATTCAGCTTTGATATTAATGAGTTTTTTGGGTTCATTGAGAACATGGTTGCTGTTCAATAATAAAATTATTCCTCAAAAATACAACTTGCCTAATAATTCTGCACTCCCTGTAGTTGGTCAAGTGATGAGAAGCTTAGCCAGAGCAAAATGTTGTATTTAATAAGACTTTGAACCAACAATTGAGACCTTGAACTTGTCAGAAAAGTATTTAGTTATGTCACAGATCAGGTGAGTAGTAGGGTCATTTCCCATTTCAGTATAATCAGCCTTTTTACATCAGTGAACCTGCCTCCTGTTGGCAATTACAAAGAATGGAGATTTAGAGTACTAGCACATTCCAGTCTATAGTCCTTGTTTGTATGCTCTGTCAGGATATCTTATGCAGGCTAGAACTTAACACATCCTAAAGAAATATAGATCATATGCTGCTGTTACACACAGTGTGTTTCCTTAATATCATTCAGCTATAGTATCTTGATGCAGGTGTGTATGCTCTTGTATCTATTTTAAGTCAAAGCATCAGCCTGCTACACATCATCTTAACATTGTTTGTTATTGACAACCTGTCTGACCTGCAGGGTCCCATATGCCTCCAACAGACAGTTATGTAAATACAGGATGGTGTAGCAGCTCTGATATACTTCCTTTCTTGTGTTTCAAAAGGAGGGTCACTCTATCACCTGTCACCTTGCCTGACTGACAGTTTGTTATTTGTTGTAGTTTCAGTGGAGAGTTATATATATTTGTAGGCCTTAATGCCTTGGCTGTTATCTGCTGCTGTTTACCTTACCTGTCTCTGGCTTTCCAAGGATACAAATAGAAGAACAGAAAATTCCAAGAAAACAGCCATGCCACCAGTTACAAGTTACTGCAATTACAAAGAACATTTAGGATTACATTTACATTAATGGATCTAGACCATAATACAGTCACTGTTAAATTAATGCTGCTCTCAAGGTCAAAATCTTTGGAATCCATGTTACAGATTTTGAATGAAAAATAGAAAAATGAATATGTTTATTGCAATTTAGTCACTCCGGGCTGGCTGTATACACTTTTGAACAGACCTCTTTGCATTGTTGAGTCCTACAACAAAGAAATATTGTTCTTCACTGACAGAGCTATGGACTTACCTTCACCTTTTGCTTCGACGGCTGGAACAGAAAAGTCATTTGGACATTGTACATCTCAAGATACTGTCGCTCAGTGAGCTGCTGGGCTCCATTGATTTTTAATCTCCTAAAGCACCGTGTCATTATTGCGGTAAAAACAACCGTCCCCATCTTTTCTTTGATGATCTCTCTAATCTTAATTGACAATAAGCACAGATTGAGTTTGTGTAGATTTCCGTGTCCCCTCTGTCCATCACAGCGTGTCCAAGCGTTACTCTGTTAGATAGATGGGTGGAGTGCATGTGCATGACTACAAGCAAGAACCCCTTGCTGTACACACAGGCACAAACACACTGCTCTGTCTGTGTCCACTGCCGACCTCTTCTTAGCTATCCAGCCCCACACCACAGAGAGCCCAGCTCCTGCCAGCACAAGCACTTTAGGGTTAATAAATGGATCCCAAATGGATCTAACCTCCAGAAGAGACACAAAGCGATGAAAAATGGCACTTTGTCACAGCACGCATAGAGGGCCTATCACCGTATGGTGACCTTGATATTTTAACCAAGTGCTTTGTGAGCCATAATTGACTTTCCCCTCGAAAAATCCATCCTCTCCTAACAATCAGATCCTTCCTCTCTCTCTATGTCCTTTCATCAGTATATTAGTGGATCACCCCTCATATCCAGTGGGGAGCCCAGACTGATGTTACTGTTCATACACTTTTCAGTTCACCACATATATCAAATCCCAGGAGGAGATACAGTGTGAAGTGCATAGATTCCAACTCACCCTTTAGATTGTCATCTTCAACATAAAGATGAGGAGAGAATTGAGAATCCCATGGGTTAACTGACTGGGAGATATTTTAAATAAATAAAGCTTAAAATTTTAAATGAAAATCAATCTATGCTTATTGTGATTTGACTCTAAGATGCAAATTTTGAGGCAAAAGCACATTTAACTTTCTGGCTTTTGCACTTCAGTTTATTAGTGCAGAATTGTTTCTCCGTCTGACATTTTGTCTGACACCTGTTTATTGTGAAAATCTAACTTTATAAAACTGGTAAAATACTAAAAATATTTGTTACAAACTGGCAAAGTTAAGTCAGTCTCTTTATTTAATATGTAAGCAGTATATTGTGAGCTTGTGATTTTTCAGCAGAAAATGCTGTAAACAGCAACTCCCAGAAATCCATGTAGTTTGCAGGTCTGAAAGTCTGTTTTTATTGTATTTTGTTTTATTTTCATGCATGTCGAGCATAGCTGTGTAGTTAACCCTCTAAAGTCTAAGCTATCAAATCTAACCATATATTTTGGAGATGGAAAAAAATAAAATGTAATCAGACTTCGAAAAGGGTCAGAATCGTCATGGATTGTCAAAGTCATGGGAGACCAATTCAATAAAAACAAAAATGACATATTCTGATAACCTGAGATCAGACTTAAGTTATTGGAGACATCATAATGGGAACTTAGATCTCAGATGGTTAAAACATCTGTTTGCCAAATTGTCATGAAATATTTCAGTGCAACACAGGTTCATCATAAATGAGACCAGAGTTTTTCTCATCAACCAAGTGAGACTGACAACTACACTTCTATTGGATGATACACTGGTGTTCCACTGTTAAAATCTTATCTTATTCATTAGTTTAGTCATGCAAAAGCTGAAAACAGCCTTATAAAAGTTAGCTTATGTTGAGTTTAGAAGTATCTATTTAGATAAAGCTTATTCCCTCTCATGCAAACACCCATTGAGCCATAACTGTGGCTGTGAGGCTCCTAATGGGCTTTGTTATGGAAGCAGGATGGATAGTGATGGTTACTGTTTCACACTGGAACACAGCTAGGGCATGGAGGAGGCTATAATTCTCATGATAATTGGGTTAATACCTGTCATGATATCCCCTATTACCACAGCAGTAAATAGAGGAGAGATAGGAATTATTGTTGTTAATTAGAAAAGATGTAGATCAGCAGCATGAAGAGGAACTGTATATCTCAGCCTAATGCAGAGCAGAGATCACCTTTATTGTTATAACCACATGAATGTGCCTGGCCTGTTTGTGTGTGCATGTGTGTTCTGCAAAGATTGTACAGTATATTTTATGTATTGCTATTTTTGTGTACATCTTTTTATAGATATTAAAATGTTCCTACATATGTGTACATTTAAACTACCACAAGCACAAGAGCTCTGTGCATCTGTGTATCAATACACTGGACATTGTGTGCTAGAGTGTATATAAGTGTGTGTCTTACTGAGCAGGTGTGTGTGAGAATGTGACACGGTGTCTGTCCCCTGTCCTCTTCCCTTTTCAGGGCTGGTTACTCGGGGGGCAGCTATAAAAGGAAAGGGCTCTGTCAGCCTGTGATGTAGCTGGCTGTGTGCTACGCACACACACACACACACACACACACACACACACACACACACACACACACACACACACACACACACACGCATGCACGCACACACACACACACACACACACACACACAGATTAACACACTGACATACACACACAAGATAAGGATAAGGCAGAGGATATGGGCCAAAAGGCCAGCTGAGTTTACTAAACTTTCACAGGAGACTGAAATAGACCCCACCAATTTGTAGGGTTTATAGCATCTCTAGCTCTATGCATATGTCTGTGTGTGTGTGTGAGGGTGTGTGTGCAATATGAGTGAGTATCAGAGGGCCCTTTCAGACATCTGCCCATTTTCTGAACATGTTAGTCTCATGTCTGAGTAAATATGTGGTTCTGAAAGCTCAAACCCACTGTAGCTTAAGATGATAGTTTTGCATAGTACACTCTTGTCAATTTGTTTTGTACTGGGCTATTGTCAGAGACAAACTGTTTTAACTCATTTTCATTTACGTTGACTTTCGCAAGATTGTCAGCCACTTGCAAACCAAAGATTTGAACAGCAGATGGGTGTAGCTTAGTGAGATGTCACGTTCAGCTGAAAATCAGACACAGCGAGCAGGTTTAAAAGATTTATTCAACTGGTAAAAGATGTCAATGCAGAGCAGGTAAGTAGTTTGAGAGGGTGTTATGTCTACTAAAGGGGGGCTGGAGTTTTGTCAAAGAAGACAGAGGATGTCAGCGGTATCCAGGAAGAGCTGATAAGTCTTTGATTTATAATTGTAGTTTGAACCCTTACTTGCTGATTCCTCGAACCTCGCCTTGGAGCTATTGGTGGGCAGGCTAAATACCTATATGGAGCGATGAAAGTCCAACTGTTTGACTCAGTGTCTGTTAAACCGCTCAAAGCTACACAAGTCAGGAACCTGGGAAGGTTCACCCAGGATTCAGGCAGACTACTGGAGAATAAATAAGGCAATACTGCTACTGGTTGAGAAACACGGAAGCTAGTTTGCAACAAGGGAGGCCTAATTACCACTATTATGGTGACAATGATCTGGCAGAGAATAGCTGCACCAGCTGATTCTTAAATACCATGAGCTGATTAAATAGCAGCAGCTGTGGGATAGAAGCCCGGCAAAGCGAAACTCCATTTGCAGCTGGGCCCGATAGGAAGGACCAGTTCATAACTCCATCTGAGAGCAAGAGAAAAAGAAGAGTAAAAAAGAGAGAAAGAAAGGAGACAAAAGCCCAACCCCACCCAACCATAACAGTACCCCACCTCAATACACACCCCCTGGTGACCTACCAGGCTTTTCCAGGTATGGCCTATAAAAGTCTATGATCAAGGACCATCCAGAATGAAATAGCAAGGCATCCATTACCATTCCTAAGGACCGTATCCTTACGAGTTTACTGGATGATGGAGGCACCAGCCCTCATCCCACTAACAAACATCCAAATGATAATAATGAGAGCTGTGTGCCCAGGATGACCACATAGGGATATGTGCTCTGACTGACATCACACAGAACCAAAATTAGAAAAAGAATGACAAAAAAATCTACTTTAAAACGACATAAGAACCAATGAAGGCACTGAATAATCAAAACAGCAATTTGATGTCAGTGGGTTCAACTTTGGCACCAGCAATTTTAAGGTGCCATGATGCCAGTTTTGTGGCACAGTCTTTTATTTCAGTTGAAGTACATAAACAGGTTGTAGATTGGACACTGGTCGAATGCTGATAAAACTGTCATGGTGGGGATTGCTGGTGTGTTTATGGAGCAGACCCAAAAGCAGACAAGGGCGAGACGGAACTGAATCTTTAACAAAAAACGAGCCGTTTATTTCGGGCTGATGTCCAAAAACAGAAAAACAAGGCAGGGTGAAACTAAACTAAAACCTAGACTGGGAAAAACCTAAACTAGCTATGACAACAATTACGAGAGACAAGAACATGAAACATGAAACTGAACAGGAACATGCAAACGTAAATATGAGCATGAACTTGAGGAGTAGCAGAAATTCGGTGACCTGACATGACAATGAACAGACAACCTGGCAAAGAATAGAAGGAGGCAAAGGACTTAAATACACAGGAGGGTAATGGGGGAAGTGGAAACACAAATGACACAAATGATCATGACACCACAGGGAAAAGTGAAACTAAACGCAATGAACATGGAAACACCAGACTCTTCAAAGTAAAACAGGAAACATGGAGACATGTAGACATGACAGCACAAGCTTGACAACTAGAACGTGGAACACGGCGAGAGACTGACGCACAGGCATGACTGAAAGTAAAACACTGAGGACAAGACAGATTAGACAGAGGACACGAAAAGGCTCATAAATCAGGAGACATAGATGAATCAAAAACTAGAATAAAACTCAATCACATCCAGGGTTGACCAGAAAGAGAATGGGTGGTGAGGGTGGAAGGAGAGGTTGAAGGATTAACTGGTGAGAGGGAATTGTTATCAGCCAGTTAACTGCTTATGAATCAACATCGGTCCCTTTGGCTGCGATAAGGCATAACTGTTAGCTCCATGTCTATTTTTTTCCTGTCTATCGCCTCAAGACTGTTATTCTGCTCTACCTCTTCATCCACCCCTTCCTTCCCTATACTGCCAGCATTCCACATTAGAAAGTACAGAGGCCAATTACTCATGCATGAAGAAGAGAATTTGACGAAACCAGACCATCCATCACTGCACTTCCCTGTGTGCACATTTACCTCAGAATATTAATGTCTATAAATATTTGTATGTAGCAAAGAGCCATAGAAAATATGAAGTCCCAGCAAACCCGTACCTAATGCCTATGTAACCTTGTACCCAGGTGATTTTTGTTTTACTCAGTGAAACAGATTTTATTATCACTTTTCACACAGTTCAATTTGTGGCCCCCATCCTATCCATTCTAGTCTGTTATTGCATTGAAGATCACATCATTCCATTGTCAATGCATGCTGAGGCACAAAAGATCCACAAATCCATCTACAAAGACTTTTCCTGTTTCTTTCAGACAGAACTCTACAACAGCTTCATAATGAGAAATCTATATTGTGGTAGTTATGATATTCTGCATGTGGATATCATCCAGCCTTAATGTGGACCCACTTCCAGCTCCATATTTTTCTTTGTGGACTCAATAAAAAGATTTGATGCCAAGATTCGGCAAGTGTCTGTGCTCACAGATCTCTGATCCTAATATAACCATATTAGGAATATCCTCTCTCATTGACATCATACCAAGAGTAGAAAATAAAGTGTTCCATCCATAATGTTTGGGGCAGAGACACAATTTTTTTTTAATTTTGTCACCTTTACACAATCACATTGTAAGTTGAAGTGCAGACTTGCAGGTTTAATTCAAAAGGTTTTACAAAAATGTACCATAGGGAAGGTACATTAACAGAACACAAAGAGTAGAAATCAGAAGATACTAAAGAACTTAGGGAGCTAGAAATACAAAAGCAAAAACCAAGAAACTAGCAATGATTAATCATAATGAAATCAAAGATCAATAATAATTAAAAACACTGGTTCACAGACCCAGGACTGTGACACGTACGACTCTCATGGAGCATCACTTTGAAACACAGCCTGGCAAGATGGTGCGTTCACAGCCCTATAGGCTACATAAGCACAAAAACACAAATTGTGCAAAAGTAATTGGCGGAAATGTGAAAGCTGGGAGTAATAGAAGAGTCGCACAGCACTTGGTGTAGCCCCACAGTTCTTGTAGTAGAAGAAAGACAGGTCTCAGTGGTTATGTGTGGACTATCGCAGGGTGAATGAAGTGTCACAGTTTGATGCCTACCCCATACCCTGGGTCGACAAAGCTCCTGAACCGGGTAGGCACCCGGTCCAGGAGCTTTACACAACACTGGATTTAACCAAGGGCTACTGACAGATTACCTTGTCTGCAGAGTCTAAGGAAAAAATGGCCTTCTGTTCAACTTGTTCGGAGCCCCAGCCACTTTCCAGTGTCTCGTGCATCAGGTGCTGTGGCCGCAAGCTGCATATGCTGCCACCTACCTGGATGATGTCATCATCAATAGAGACACCTGGGCGGAGCATGTGGGTGGTCATGGTCCTGGAGTACCTGAGGCGAGCGGGGCTCACAGCCAACCCGAAGAAGTGTGCGGTTGGATGGACGGGGTACAGTATCTGGGGTACCACTTGGGGGGCAGGCAGATGTGTCCACAGATGGACAAAACAGCAGCCATTGCATCCTGCTCTCGTCCCAAGACTAAAAGAGAGTGTGCGCTGGAAAGTGCAAATTGCGAAGTGCAAAGAGCAGACTGTGTGATTGCGCCAAAATAAAAGAAGGCGAAATGCAGCCCACTTATTTATAATGGTCCTTTTGGGTTACAACAGTTTAGACACAGAGAGAAAAAGGAAATTAGCAGAGCTGGCATTTTGGCATTGGGGTGATCATTTATCGAGTGCAAGCTAAAACAAGAGAGAGTGAGAGAGAGACAAAAGGCAGGATAGCAAGAGAGACTCAGGAACCTCGACAATTTTAAAGCATTAACTAAATTAAATCTGATTACAATCAGCTTAAAAATGAAATTGTTATGAAATACTGTATTTTGTGAGTCCCACGTCACCTCCTGAAAATGTTTCTGCTCTTAGCAAGGTAAGCATCTCACAGAGGTCTTGATGCATGCTTAATCATCCAGGTAAGGAAATCCCAAAAAGTTGATTCTGTTCATCTGGACTTTCAGTGAGAGAAACATTTCGTCACTGAAGACTCTCTTACTTGGATAAGAATGCTACGTCCAGATGAACAGAATCAACTTTTTCGGACACCTGTGTAAAAAGATAATATGCAGCTGGTACCATAGAGCTCTTTGAGTGGTCAGTAAAACAAGAAAAGTTCTATATAAACGTATACTTGTGCATGTCTGAATAGGCTGTAATTACATCAGAGACAATACATTTGAAAAAAAAACAAAGATAGCAAAGAGTTCAAGTTCACACAAATACATCACGTGTATTTCAGGTAAAATATTCATCAGTACAGACAAAAGAAATGCTGAGTGAGAAGTTAAAGTTTGCAGATTGCTGCTGTCACTTCCATCATGCCTCTGTGAATTTGTGGCTCATTTGTAATCTCACCTCCTTTGTTAATAATTAAAGAAAGGGTAAGAGAGCCGGAATTTTTTGTAAGTAATGAATCTGATTCTGATGTCTGCATACTCCACGAGATGAGGCACTCACACCTGGAGTCTGTACCCCTGCTAGTTGGGACAGATCGCCTGCAATGCAGTAAACAGCTAATGCAGATATACTATAGTGTCCCAGTAGCACATGCGCACACGCGCACACAAAAAACAGAGCAAGCACATGGAAACAGAAGCACAGATTTAATCAAGCATATATCTGCATGCATCTTTTAAGATACATTTTGCCTGCACCCATGAAACATAATCATACGCTCAACTCATTTGTCCAAGAAATAAAAGATGCAAATTACGAGTGGGTTCAGCTGCAATCAGATTTTGGAGGCCACAGTGGATTTTGCCCAACCCCATAACATTCAGTGTTACTTCAACTCACTGAACTGAGTTCGTCTAATCATGCTGTGATGTAGAAATCAGATGCATCCATCCTAAAATAAAATACTTCCTAAATAATGTCTGAAATGTCTTACTTTTCTGCATTTATAACATGATAAAAAAATTATTATTTTTTACTGTGCAAGTGTGCTATGTGGTCAAATCCTGCCTCAGTTTTAGTATGCATACTTTGATTGCAATTTTTTTTCCATATTTTGATCACAATTCTTTTTTTCTCATTTCTGTTCAGATCCGGAGTGACTGTGAAGATAAAGTGGCTCAGTGAGAGGAAGTGTGAGAGAGCAAAAGGGTGAGAGAGGGAGGTGCAGGAGGAAAGACCTTGATGGGAAGCAGAGGGCATCCAGGAAAACATCAATGAAACTCAACTGATGAGGACTAAAGCTGAGCGAGAGCGAAAAAACCTTGACTTTGACGAAGAGTTGGGCAAAGATATAGACGACTTCAAAAGGAGACGGCGAGAGACGAAGCGGGATGAGAGAGTGATGGAGTGAGTCTGAGAGGTGGGGTGGGCAGAAAGAGTGATAAAGACTTGTGACAGGGTGAGAGCATAAATAGGTGGAAGTAAAGAGAGATTGACAGAGATGGATAGGTGACATAAAGAGACAGAGATGTTCATTTGGATGGCACATCTGTCAGTGCCGCGGTCACTCGTTGTCATTACTGACCATAGCCCAGTGTAGGCTCACAGTACCTGAGGCACTGAGTGTGCCCCCCTTCATTCTTGTGTTATAATCTGCATGTGTGTGTGTGTGTGTGTGTGTGTGTGTGTGTGTGTGTGTGTGTGTGTGTGTGCGTGTGTGTGTGTGTGTGTGTGTGTGTGTTGTAGCCATTTCATTGCACTGGCAGCTCTTAATCTGTATCTGTCCATGTCTGACAAATGAACCAGTATTTTATTCTTAAAACGAAGGCCAATGATCTATCTTTTCACTCCTATAACATTCTCACTCACTATTAACTTTATTTTCTTTTGAAAGCAAGATCAAACTTGATGCAACATAATTTCCCCATCTATCCATCTTCCTTGTCAAACACCTGCCTCCTACATTACCCACAATGCAGCCTTATTACAAACAGTTTACTTAGATATAAGTGTGTTATGCAAATAGTGGCTAATGTAGCCTTGAGCCTCTAACCTAGCTACACAGGTCTCCACAGACACATACACAGATACACACCAGTGAATTTCTTATTGTTTACATACTTGTATTCTTTGGACCAAACAGTGATTCAAGTACCTATTTTTGAGGTAATTTGCCTTTTTTGATTTTTATTTGAGTTTTGTTACTTATTTCGGAAAGATGTTATCTTTAGCGTTGGGTTCACTTTTCCCTCAAATTAATACTTGCTTTGCTATCTGCTTTGAGTTTCTGCTTTAGTGTAGTTCCATACATCAAAAAAATTAGATATAGATGTTTTTCCTCTGGTTCTTGTGTTAAACAGCAATATGATGCAACAAACACAGCAGTACTACTAATCCAAAATACTTAAAGCTTCATAGAACTGAAACAAACATTTATTTTAGGTCCATTCTGCTGCTGATACATACTTTAGGTTTCTGAATATTAAAGTTGTTGCTGCCTTTCATAGTGTGTAACTTGAAGGCCCTGAGTACTTTCTCCCACACTGAAAACACTGGAATGATACAATTATTTTAACATTGCCTAATAAGACTGATTCAGGACAGACAATTAGTTATTTAAACTTTCCTAGCAGTTCTTCACAAACAGGGAACAGTCTGTCTATTTTCTCCATCTGTCAGCTGCTGCTGGCTCTTCCTCCTCCTCTTCCTCACACACTGCTGAGTTTGTCCTGGTGGATCATCAGGGGTGCAAAGCCTCACAGATGATGTGCAGCAGTGGGTCCCTCAGTCTGTCCTCACTCTGGACACTTGCAGTTGTCACACATGGAAATCAAATGTGTGACAAGCTGCAGGATTCAAACACAAGTGCAACTTATAAATACATGTTGTATGTATACTGCACAGCCGCTAACAACTCCAACATCATTGTGAAGTTTGCGGCCGACACTACAATGGTGGGTCTCATCACCAAAGGTGATGAGACTGCCTACAGGGAGGAGGTCAGCGCCCTGACCCACTGGTGTCAAGACAACCATCTCACCCTCAACGTCGCAAAGACAAAGGAGTTGATAGTGGACTTCTGGAGGTGCAGAGAAGTACACACCCCCATCACCATCAACGGCGCTGCTGTGGAGAGAGTGAGCAGCTTCCGGTTCCTTGGGGTACATCTGGCTGAGGATCTTACGTGGTCAGTACACATAAACAAAACAGTGAAGAAGGCGCAACAGCGCCTCTTCTTTCACAGGAGATTGAAAAGATTCGGCATGAGCCCCCGCATCCTCAGGACCTTCTATCGCTGTGCCATTGACAGCATCCTCACTGGATGCATCACCACCTGGTATGGCAACAGTACCGCTTACAACCACAAAGCTCTCCAGAGAGTAGTGCGGTGCTCTGAACGGATAATTGGAGGTGAGCTTCCCTCCCTCCAAGACATCTACAGGAAGCGGTGCCTGAGGAAAGCAGGGAGGATCATCAAGGACTCCAGTCACCCCAGCCATAAACTGTTCGGACTACTTCCCTCGGGAAGGAGGTTCTGTAGCATCCGGTCCCATACCAGCAGACTGAGAGACAGCTTTTTCCATCAGGCCATCAGACTGCTGAACACGTCATAGACACCTCACCTTCACTACTGGAACTTCAACATTATGCACTACATACTGTACATTAATGCCACTGTTTTGCACATGTCTCAACTCTGTATATTTTTATATATTTTATTTATTGTTTACTTTATTTAATTTGTAAAATATGTATACACACACACACGCAGAAAAACATATTTAGTATACACATCCAGAAATGCATATACTGTATGCATATATATATATATATTGTACATATATTTATTAGTTTCAGATTAAGCCATTCTTATATTTTGCTTGTTTTACGTTATTGTATTTTGCACAACTCTGCTGCTTGTGAAGCTCGCACACAAGAATTTCACTCACATGTACTGTACCAGTGTATTGTCACATGTGATGTGACAATAAAAGTGATTTGATTTGATTTGTTCATACTTTTATTACACAATCAGAGAGAAAGAAAAAGAGAGAGCGTGTAGGACAGACAGACAGGTGGCAGTCTCAGGTGTATACACTGCTACAAAACAGCACAAAAGAAGGAGGATTTAGTGTTTGTGTTATTACGAAACAAGAAGAGTTCCCAGATGATACAGTGGACACATGTGTGACTCCTGTGATTAAAGCATCTTTCTTTCAGCTTAACGAGTGAACCGTCAGCTCGTTCAAACACACGTTAAAGTCCGTTTGGCTCGACACCACCGAACAGAGGCAGCAATATAACATAGCTAACATTAGCAGTGCAGTGAATCCTGCTTGTGCCGTCATATTCAGGACTGCAAACCGAGCAGCATCACTGACTTTCAGCTTGTTGTGTTTGTGGATATATGACTGACTTTAATTATCCATAAAATCATCACATTCTCTGTAAGATTAAAGTAAACTATTGAACAGCGTATAAAGTAAAGGCTTTAAAACCAAGTTAGTACAAACATCGCTAATGTCACATAACTTTCCCGAAATGTGGCCAACAGTAATGTTTTAATGTTCTTCATTATAAAAACATTTGCGCATAAATAAGTGACATAATATTCAGTACTTACTTCTGAAATTTTACTCATCGTCCGCTCCCGCCAGTTTTTTTTTCGGCAAAATTATCCACACCACCGCCGCGCTATGAAGTCTGGGATATGTTAGGCCATGAAGGCTACACCGACCCATCCTTAAAATTCAGGAAAATTAAGGACGCATTTGAGGGCCGCATTTCGAGCAGCCTTTGAATTGGGACAGCCTTCGTCGTGTCACTGTGACGTAATCGGCCTTAAAATGCGGTCTTTAAGGCTGCAGACCAAATCCGGTCATTGGTACTTCCTGGCTTGTGTAGTTACTAGGTAACAAAAGCTCAACACTGCCCCTAGCATCCTGGAGCACTTCCGTTGTGTTTTGGAATTTGCATGTGTGTTGGGGTTTGCATGTGTTTTGGAATTTGCATGTGTTTTGGATTTTGCAAGTGTTTTGGAGTTTGTACGTGCTTTGTCTCTAGGGGCCACTGTAAGAAACAGAGGGCGCAAGAGACGCGACTGAAAATACTATATCAAAGAATATTAAATAATCAAACATAAACACAGGACCATGACAGTTGACTCTTCAGCTGTATTGCCCTCTTGTTTGCACTTTCCTCATCATCTCTTGTACATATTCTCGGTCTTTATGTATGTGTGTCACCACCCTTATCTCCCTTGTTTCTTGGGTCTGTTAAAATGAATCTATAATCCACATAGCCAAATACAAGTATATCAATTCTTGTCAGCATTCAGAAATATATTTGAAAGAAGGAAAAGAAAATGGGAATGGGTCATGTTTACTTACATCACTTCTCCTTTAATAAAATTCTGTATGCGTATCTGTGTATCTGTATTCTGTAGTGTATGCAAACTTAAGTTACAAATTGCCAAACTGTATTTCGTATCCATGACAAGTGCATTTAAACTTCTGTCCACAACTGTATGTCAGATTTGTGGTCTTTTATGCCGATTAGTAGTTTTAAAAATAAAAAAACATCCTCTCAGAATGGATGTGTGACTCACAGTAGACAGGCAGTCTGGGGAAAGTAGTGACCCATTAAACATCATAGCTGTGTTAAAACACATCTGACTGACATACATTAAAGTAGCATTTTTTAGACTCTGGGCTACGGTCCAGATCTGAGTCACCAAAAAGATTTAAAACCGTTTTCAAATTATGGTAAAATTAGCATCCAAAGCTATTATAAGAATAGTGTTGCCAAATCCTTTCAAAAGCTCTCCAACAAATGACAGGATAAAAAAGTGACTATGACACAGTGGGTCACTTCTCTGGGAGAAAAAAAGAGAGCGAGAAACAGCAGGGTAATATTTTGTAACATTAGCTTATAATGTAGAATGTGCACTGCAGTCAGCAAAAGCAGCAGAGGGGAAACTAGGAGAGAAAATACAGTCCCCCTGAGAGGAAAAAAAAGAAAAGTTTGAAACCCCACTGTAATAAAACGCAGAAGATGAGTTGATGGGGAGATGCAGAGGTGAGAGGGAGTGGCAGGCAGGGTGAATGAAAAGCAGAAAGTGATTATGGTGGATGTCTTATCATTCATATTCTTCAGTAGCTTTATTCCCACCCCCAACCCTGTCCTAACACAAAGGTCTATCCTTCACTGGAAAGGAGGTTGAGTGTGCTTGCATGTGCCTGGGTGTGAGTGCTTAAACAATTCCAGAGCAAGAATGCACTTATGCTATTGTGTGTGTTGTTGCGTGTATATGATTCGAGGATTCTGTCAGTAATACAGACTGTCCTGAAAATCACTTCATTAATCTGGAGTGATGTACATTCATCTTCTGGATCCTGGCTCCTTTTTAACACTCAGGGTGTGTGCAGGCTGACAGAATGCAGACACATAGTCTGCTGCCTCAATAGGGATGGCATAATCGGTGAAGGAGAGAGAGCATGGGAGAATGAGAAGAAAAAGAAAGGAACACGGGTCAAAGATAGTTGACCTTCGCTCAAAGTCAGAGTGTTACAAAGGAAGAGAGAGGCAAGAGTATCGGAAGGGAAAGAAGAAAACAGAACGGGAGAGACGAGACAGATGGATAAACAGAAAGATTAATGTTGACAACCTAACAAGACTCAACTTAGCAAGAGATGACAAAGACAGAAAGAAAATACAGACAGAGTTAGCAGGCGAGGAAAAGAATGATGGTAGAGCGGAGAAAGACAGATGAGACAAGCTGAGAAAAGAGATGACATATTGCTGTATATAAAGGTGGCAACAGCTGGCATAGTCTGCAGTTGTCAGGGCCTTCACCATGCTGGAACAGTAAAGTTCCCTGCCAATGCATCCTTGAATAGCAATGGCTAAAGACAGACTGCCAGTATAGGTCACTGAATGGCTAGGGCTAAAGAAAGACCCAAACTGTAGAGCCATGCAGGGACACAGACAGGGATTTTAAAGGCAAAAGCAGCTGGGGTGTGTTAGGTTGGTGTGTACAATCCTCCGGGACACCCTGCCATGGACAATGTCACCTTAATGTTAGGTAACAGCAGGACAGCAGCTTGTCAGGGTATATATACTCCCTTTACACCTGTCTTGCCTACTCATTTATTCTGTGGGTTTAATTTACTATATGCCATGTCTCTCTTTAGCTTTATGTTGTTAGTGAAACTGATGAAATAGATTTTTTTTTTTTGTTTTTGGAGAGTTTTTAGTATAATTAGAACATAGACATAGATATAAAAAAAAACAACCCAGAAATAAAACCCCTTTTAACGCAACATCAATCATTTATCATTGATTATCATTGATTATTATTTATGTACATTACATAGCCATGTAACCTCCGGATTCTGTACATTTCAAAAACAATATGAATTATAGAGGAGCACTAGAGGTAATACACCAGGAAATATATGAAGTAAAGTCTTTACCAAATGTATCAAATAACTCAGAACTACTAATTTTAAGAAGTTCTGATAGTTAATTTTTTTAAGCCTATGGTGACAGTTCCTCAGTCTGTACAGATTTTGCTAGCTTCTGTCTTTCCTGTGTTGTGGAAGGCACCACTGGGACACTGCTCCACAAGGGGCCTACCTTGACACTGTGCAGCAACCAGCTTGCCCAGAGATTCAGTTTTTTGTTTGTTTTTTCTGGCTAACACTAATGATCCAGAGCATTCTAGGTCTTAAAATCTGCCATAGAGGAAAGACCTATAGATATCAGAGAAAGAAATGGTGGTCTTCCTTCTGGTTGTGTAATGGAGGTGCCATAAGGAGGGTTAATTTAACTTGTGGTGATTTATATAGGCAGTTTCAATTCAATTCAGTTTTACTGATACAGCTCCAAATCACAATAACAGTCGCCTCCAACTACTGGTCACCACCCATCTTGAGGAGTTTGCCCCCTCACATATACTAATGTGCCACAAACAGGACTTTAATATCACCAACCATTCCCATTTTAATACGGTGTATCCATATAAATGGCCCACCCTGTAGGATACTGGCATACAGTGGGTTTACAGAATAGAGAGTGGCCTGAGCAGCTTAACCATCTATAAGAAAAACTATTTGGAGGACTGCAAGGAAAAGTCGGGTGAAACTGGTTTCAATGAGATATAAAGAGCAAAAGGTATGACACAAAAGGGTTTGGTCATAGTGTAGCCGGGTCAAGGATATATTGCATTCTTGTTTTCCCACTGACCACAACGCCTTCAACCTGGCTATAACTTCACTTATCTGGATGCTGGTCGAATCTCTGAATCTCACGCAACTGGTTCAAGCTCTGTTTCTGTTGCTTTTCATCTGCCTGCCCTCCTGCCACAACCTCCTCGGACCAACTGATCACTCAGGCTGGATTCACAATCCACACTCACCCCTTCTGAATACGACCCAGACCGTTCCACCTCTCCCTCGTGTCACACTCAACCTGCAAGCAAGTAAGCCGCTGAAAATCCATTGAGTTGCCTTGCCTCCCCGTCATTCCACTGACATTTCTCTCCCTCTGCTTCAGTGACCTCAATCCACTGCTTGCGAATCCCACTAGATTGTCATCTCGTTTCCTGTGCTTAAGTATTTGTCTTTTGTCTTTGTAAATACAATCTCATTGAAAAACCTACCAGTTTGCCACCATCTGCATCTGCATTTGGGTCCAATTTCATGCACTGCCCTTTGCTGCCATAATACTTGGCCTTGTCAAATTAAGGTGCTGACCTGCAGCACCTCGAGGTCAGCACCTTAGCAAGCCACTGGAGGGAATTTGGACCAAGCAATCAAATCTGGGGAAGTATATTCATGGATGCATAGATCTCTACAGGCTTGGCAACAGCACCCTGACTGCCATTATGTATTGTGGAGCAGGGAAATTATTTTACTGCTATTGTTGAATAATTGTCATCAGTACCATTGCATTAATAATATAATCTGGAGTTTATATTGCATTCAGATGTTGAAACAGTGTGTGTCTTTCAGAAAGACTAAGTTGCAGGCTGACAGGAAGTTGCAGGTTTGCAGAGTGTGCCTTTTGCAGAACTGAAACCGAAAGCAGAGTCTAAGTGCAGGTTATTTTGAGGAGCATTTGAGGACGAGACACAGACAGTTAAGAGGTGACACAAAGAGCATGTGAGGTCAACACATACACACACATTAGTTAGATTCTTAGAGGAGAGATTAGTTATGTCTCGACAAGAAAGAGGAACAATTCACTTTAAGATACTGGAAAGTACCAGCCATGAAAATAGAAGATGATCTTCTAGGTGAAAAGTCATTCTGGTGTTGATCTGATCTATGTATAAAATGTATCTGTGACGCATGAAGGGGCGTCAGTAAATCAAACCCTGATGCTATAAAATATCTGTTCATGCTTTGATTAAGTCGAGGACTACTGGCTGTCTGCGTACAGAGTGTCTTCCCACACGTGTGTTCATTAAAATCATTGTTGGACCAAGAGCTTCTGGACCAAGAGTGGTTTGTACTCTCCCTCCTCAATTGTGAACCTTAACAGTATCATGATGAAATCTTTTAACTTTTTGTCAGACCCTACGCTGGTGTAGTGGGCCTGGATCTGGTGTCAAGCCGGCACTGCTGGCTGACTTCTGGCATGGTAAGTTGTATATCATCCAGATATGGGCCAGGCCTGGAGTAGATGGCACTGTCTATGTGATGGCATGCCACATCTGGCCTGATTGTGGTTTGGTTTATGTGGCCCAGGCTCATAGAAAACAGGTCTGGCCCGGATCTGGCATCAAGCTGGCACTTCTGACTGACTGGTGTCATGGCAGGGTGTATGTCAATCAGATGTGGGCTAGGTCTGGCAATGATGGCACTATTTATGTTCCTATTTTCCTATTTTAGTTAGAAGACCCAAAAGACATGTTGCAATACTATACTGCTTTGGTAGCCAACGTTTCAAATGCAGGTTTGACAGGTTTGGGATTTTACACCTTATCCAAAACCTAGTGAGGGTTTACTCGTTTTTACCCCTGAGTGGCTGTAGCTCAGGTGGTAGAGCAGGTCAGCTACTAACTGGAAGGTTGGTGGTTCCAGTCCATTTACCATAGAAAAGCACTATTAAGAATTAGTCCATTTACTGTCTGAACAGAGTTTCGTCATGTTACTTTTGCACTATTATGTTCCAGCACATGTTGTTATTATTACATGGCTTGATTAAAATACACATTAGGCTGACATTTGGGGCCAGAGCTGAAACTGTTCTGGTCCAGCACAGGACCACCAGTGTGTCTGCAACTGGCCTTGTGCTGGCCCATGTGTGGATTACCTCTGGCAAACCTGGTCTGGGCCACCAAAGGGCCGTCATTCTTTGCAGTATATGGGCCATGTGTAAGCACATTGTGTGGTACAGATCCAGGACATGCATGTTTTGCTATCTGGGCATCCGTTGTCTCTTTAGGAGCATGCCCCAATTTTGTTAGACATACATACAAACACATGTGGTCCATAAAAACTAAAAACCATTTTGAGTTGCTGCAATGAAATTTCAACAAAAATGAATTAGCCTGCTGCATTATTTTTTGACTTTGGGGGGGTCTTTGATTTCAGCCCTCTGTATGTTCATAATTTTAATTCCCATCGAACAATTTGACATGCTTTTGTTTTTAACACATTAACTGATCTCATGTGTTCCTTTTTTTTAGCAGTCTATATCAATGGATGTAATTCTTAAATACTTAATACCATACTTTTGTCACGGGTTGCTTAGAGGATCCACTCGCAGGACTCCTGGGTAGCGTTCAAACAGAGATTGTTTATTACAGATCTTCACCAAGTGTATGTACAGACAGTGCGAGATTAGTGCTATATACAAGACGTGAGGGGCAGGGCTCCAGGGCTCCAGGGAAAACAGGGAAATCACACATGCGCTCAGAACGGCCTCTCTCCACTCCGCTAGCGACCTGTCACTCCTTCCACACTCCACACGGGGAAACACGGGGACGGGTCCGGGGAATCTAGGAACAAAGGAACACGTTAAGTCTCTGAGACAGAGGCACGGGAAACTTGAGCTAGGTGTGTACTGACAAGAGCCTTCACAACAATCCAGCGTTGAACAGCTGATCTCCTCCTTCTAATATACCAGCTGGTCTGATGAGGCCCAGGTGTGCACGATCCGGGAAGGCGTGGACTGAGGGCGTGAACCCACCATGAGTTCCGCCCCGGCAAAACAGGGGAGAGGGAGAGGGAGAGGAAAAAGAGAAGGGAAGGGGGGCTAGGAGTGGAGAGATGCTGATCAGCGCCTTGCCGATCCCGCAGGTCGTGACAACTTTTGACTATTTACATATATTTGTACTCCATCGTGTTGTAGTGCAAAGCCAAAATTACAAGAAATGTTTCCAAAAGTGTAAATAAAGTCCTTTTTCAGGTACTCCTGTGTCAGAATCTATCAAAGTGCACAGCAACTTCCGTCCGATCTTTCCTCTCAGGACCCCGTGACTAAGACCAGTTGTGCTGACAGAATTGAGAAGACAGTAATTAATGTAGATAATTTGAAGAGATAATCAGGCCAGGTACTAGATGAGGCTGACCTTTATAGTCTCTTTTTAAGAAAGGGGAAAAAAAAACATCACCCCTCATCTTCAGAATGCCCAAAATGATGCTGCTGAACAGGATAAAAGAAAAGTCTATGCTCAGCATCGCCAGTTTTCAGGTCTGCGAACTTCTAAGTTTGCTGTCAGATACTTTTTGTTAGGATGCCTGGGTTGTTGATCCAGAGTTTTGAGTTTATTATGTTATTTATCATTTCTAGTCTTTGGTTTCTTTGTTAGAGTTCTGTCTTGTGGTTTATGTCTCTGTTCCCTCTGTTGCAGTGCCTGCCTGTGAGTCTGTCTTTAAGTTCAGTCTGTGTTATGTTTCCTGTTTTACTTTGGAGGTGCATGTCTTATGTTAATGGTAAATGGTAAATGGCCTGTATTTGTATAGCGCTTTTACTAGTTCCCCCTAGGGACCCCAAAGCGCTTTACACACCCAGTCATCCACCCATTCACACACAGGGGCCCGTCCAGCAACCTGCCTCCGCTGGAGGGTCCAAGGGGCCCGTCCAGTCTTCGCCGCCTGCAGAACCACCACCAATTCTGTCACCTGCGGTTGGCGTGCCGCCATCTGGTCCTGCCTCACCCCGCCCTGCTTCGTCCGCCTCCGCATGGGCTGGTTCCGCTTCGTCTGCACCAGAGGTCTCAGCGCCACCTCGTCCTGTCCGGCCTGCATGTCCTCGTCCTGTCCGGCACTTTTAAGTCTCTATAAGAAACTAATAAAGCCTATACACCCTTTTGCAAGCATTTTATAATGTCTGCTCACACATGAGCTAATCTTACCTGGAACACAAGAATGCTGATGCAGGCTTTTTGTCCATATATTTGGTCAAGACAGTGAAAAGCACACTACTTTAGATAGCTGTAGTGTTTAAAGATGTCTCATTCTCCTTGAAAATAAGTCAAACGAGAAAATTATGGACAGCTACATGCTCCGTATAAAGAAAATGTACGTCACAGGTAACAGTGTACAAGGAAAAACAGAGCCACTGGGCAAGAGAACAATTTGTCCAATTCCTAGAAGCTTCAGACATCAAAGGACAGGCTGACATTACAATATTTTCTGTGTTGTGGAGACTCTTTTAAGTAAATAACACCATGTGGGGGAAAAAATCCTTTGCAATTAACAGTTCCATGCATTTGAAACAAAAAAGTAAAAGTGAGGCTCAGTACACTACATTACATTACATTAATACCTTAAGTACAAGTGCAGAGAAAAATGTCCCTCAGACTGTTGTACTCTTATATATCATTTGATTATTATAATTAGTGCAGGTGCTGTTAAAGAATTATGGCTAATATGATGCTTTAGTTTAATTTGTGAAAAAATAAATTACAAAAAGTACATGCCTAGCCATAAATTTATTGTGCCATTTAACCCATATTATAAATATATTACTGATGTTTACTACTAGGGATTTTCCATAAGATAGCAGGTTTCACTGAAGTTGCAATAAACATCACAATCTGCTAAATCTGCAAGATCAAGATGATGTTATATTACATTTGTGACAAACATGCATAGTTTCCCAGTTTAAATTAATAATGAACTTAATTAAGACTAGGCAAAAGGGACTTTCACAGATTGTTTGAAGCAACCCTAAGTGTATAAAGCAAAATACAAGCAGGTACCACCCTCCAGACTCACAAACAGCTTCTTCCTCTGGGCCATTCGGACTGTTAACTAACATTACCCACCTACCTACCCACCCACCTCACCATGGTCTGAGTAACCCTCATCACTCAGGCGAAGTCCTTTTGCATTACTTTCAAGCAGTTTGTTCTCCGTTGTGCACCTTTCTTGTTCTTTTACTCCTCTAATTTGTCTAGATTCCTTTTCATTGTATATATTTTTCCTGTTTGTTATTTATTCTGGGCCAAACAATGGCATGCTGGTTAGCACGGTTGCCTCACAGCAAAAAGGTCCAGAGCTCAATTACCCTCTCAGGCCATGGTCTTTCTGTGTGGAGTTTGCATCTTCCCGTGTTTGTGTGGGTTCACTCCAGATTCCTCAATTTCACTCTTTATTTAAAAATTGAAGTAAATGTATATTCACATCAGAAAGTTGCTTGCTTACAACAAGCTAAGTGGCTGCTAAAATACATTTGACATGCCAAACTGGATGGAAACCTTTTTCCAAGAAAGGACTTTCTTCTCAAGGTGTCTATTCAAATTTACCATAGATACCATAATTTATTTATATAGCACTTTAAAAACAACACATGGCTGACCAAAGTGCTACACAGCAGAAATATAAAAATTAGAATAAGAATAATAAATCTAAAGCATTTTGAGGTTAGTCATTTTCCCAAGGATACTTGGCATACATACTGGGGATGCAGGGATCAAACCACCAATGCTTCTGATCAGTACAGGACAAGCTCTACCTCCAGAGCTACAGTCAACCCAAAAGGTTTCCCGCAGTCTGCAACTTCATAAAAGCTTCCACTGAGCAGTGTCTGAGTCTTATGTAGTTTATCATGCTTGTGCTAAGTCTGTAATTTTGTCATGTTTTCTGTAATAACTTTAACCTTGCTATTACAAACTCTTCTACCAGTGGAATGGGTCAGTTTCTTGTTGCCGTTATTATTCCTCCTAACATATTTTCTTCTTGTCCTCTGTCCCTTTTTGTCTCCTTCACACACTTTTTAATTATTTCCCTGCTGCCACATTTCCCTATAGCCAGCTATCAGATTAAATGGGACGTGTTGAGTAGAATGGGTTTGATGTGCTGCGTGGGACAACATTGTGTGTGTGTGTGTGTGTGTGTGTGTGTGTGTGTGTGTGTGTGTGCACATTTGTGGGTGCACCCCCCTATGTGTATGTGTTTGTACATATTCTATGTGTAGGTCTATACTGTATGTGTGTGCTGGCTGTTCTTCCTCAGTGTATTTGTGTGTGAGGGATGTCCTGGTGCTCCTACTGAGAGTGATGAAAATGTCATTTTATCAGCATTTCCTGGCAAAAGAGCTGAGTGAATACTGATGCATGCTGCTACTCTGTACTCATGGCCTCTTGTGGTGTGTATAAATGGTTGTGAAAGCTGATCTCTGCAGGTGTTGGAAGTCTCTGTGTCCCTGGAACAGACACAGCACTGATGAACTGTCATGTATTTGGTCTAGCCTGTCCAATAAGCAAGACTTTCTTGAAATTCTTGCAGTGATCTTCAACAGTGTATTGTTGTGGCAATAGCATTGACTTTCCAAATACTTGTCAAATATTTTCTTTTTACATTGTCTGCTTTTTCACTCATTTTCAGTCCAGTCTTTGTACCATTGTCAGAGAGCAGGTATTAGCTGAAAACATGACGCATTATTTGCGGTTTTTAAAATGGAAGCAAAGAAATTGGGAAACTGGAGGACAAAAAAGAAAAACAATTAGCAGCCCAAAACTAATGTAGAAATGTATCTGAAATTCAAATCCTTAAGAACTAGGAATAAAAGCAGCAAGAACCCAACACAGTACTTGAGAGCTGCATCTGGACTTTCAGTTTATCCATCAACTGTTATTTAATTAGAAATGGTCACTTTGGCAAGGTGGCTGTAACAAAGCCATTTTTTAGGAAGGGAAAGAGAAATGTGAAAGTTTCAGTTTAAATTGTAGTTGATATGAAGTGAGATACAACAGTGAGTATCTACAGCCATCTGGAAAATATGGTGGAGACTGTTTCAGCCACTGGTCTTTGGGTTCTCACAAAATTGATTAAATATGCATCCATCATGCATTAATCCATCATGCAATACAATCTGAAAGGATTGAATTCATAGTGGTTTCAGTTTTCAGCATTTAAATGATCCAAAACTAACTGTCAGTGCAGTTCAACAATACCTAGGCAAAACAGGAAAATAAACACAGTCACAGTCATAGATTGGCCTCCCCAAAGCCGAGACTTCAACATTATCGCAGCAGTGCAATCATCTTGACAGAGAAGCGAAGAAACGGCACCAACAACCAAAAAATACATGCATTACATAAAGCTACACAAAGAGAGTTGAGGCTATATTAATAATTTACTTTCAAGCTCACCCATACAGAAAAAGAAATAGTAAAAACGTATATGTGATTACTCATGAAAGTAGCCACTTTCATGAGTAAATCATATAAGGCTTACATGATTTACTCATGAAAGTGGCCACTTTCGCATTACTTTCATACATTGTTTTAGTAAGTATCCAAAACATACAAGTTTCATTATATAATTTTTCAAGGGATCTTATATCTGTTTTCACACTTATATGCTTTTCATACAAGTTTCACACAAGACAGATACAAACTTTATAAGATTTATATATATCTTTTCCATATGGGCAGTTTGTCCAATTTTGCCTCATGCACTGTACATATATGTTTGCACATTCATTTAATAAATTGCTGCAGCGATTTCCCATTTTCCTATCAAAATATAAAGCAATGATGGGTGGCTCAGGACCTTTGAGAAGTGTTGTATCCACACTAAGTGAAAGATCAGTAAGAAATTATACCTATGTCAAATAATGCCATGTGCGTTCTTAGCAGTGGCAGGTTAAGCATTAGGCAGAATGTATGTGACCAATATAGCACTGGTTGCAGTGTGATGACATTAGTATATGTAGTTTCCAGTGACACTGGAACCCTAATGGTTTTTGATCATTTGAGAGAAGCATTGATGTATTCTGAAGGCTAGGGAGAGATGCTTTACGCGCTGATTCAGTGAAATGCAGCAACGTTGACTGGCAGAGGCATACAGATAATGACTCAGAATACACACCTGTATGTTACTGAAGATTAAGAACTGACATATTCGTCATTGTCAGTCATCTTAATCTTAACATGATCCAGCATGTTTTTCACTTGCTAAATGAAAACTAAAGGGGGGGGGAAACTATGCAACAACTGAAGACTGATTTATATCATTTGAATAATTACTAAAATAAATTGCAAGTGATAGTGCAAAAAGACATTTAATGTTTGCAGGTTGAAGGGAAAATAGGCAGGGGATCAAATCAGAAACATGACTGTCTTTTGTATTTCCCTTAGTATTAAGACCATTACTGTAAAAAGTCCAATTTTCATAATAATTTAAGAGTCTCAAAGCAGACACTTTTCCTTCCTGAAACTTTGCAAATACACTGCAGTTGCTGTCCATTTTCCCTTGGCATCCTATCCAGATTGCCAATATTGCTGAATCAAGCATTAAAAGCCGCTTTAGATTCCCTAATGAGCATCAGCAGCACTCCTCTCATCTATACAGTCACAGACACACACACACACAAGAAATGCAAACACAAACACATGACCGTTAAGGAGGTGAGCATATTGATTGATTAATTCCTGTCTGTGTGACCCTGAGGTCTGAGTCAATATGCAGCTGATCATCTGGACTGGACCAGTTCTGGACTCGGTCTCTGCTGCTCATAAACCCCCAGTGAAAACACCAGATCGCACAGACATGAGTGAGCCATTACAACGCCAGCCTAGTCCCCTGATTTGATTTTAATAGGGTCATTATCTTACAGAGTATTTCACTTTAAAAGTAGGAGCAACATCATTTCTTTCAAATGCTCCACTGTTGAGAAAAAGCCTCCAGCAGTTGTTGAGAAATATCGGGTTTCGTTTCTGGAGTCACCCTGTAAATTAATAAACTAGAACTTTACTAATGTCAGATCTCCATCACGATATGTTTGGGCCTGGAGACATGTAATAAGCAGCCTGTTTCTGTGTCAACATAACATGTACAACACAGTAGCGATGAACAGAGGTTTGTGAAACACCACAGAGAAATAAATGTATCTTAAATGAAGGCCAACGGTGTGTGTGCATATGTGTGTCTGTGTGTGTAAGCCCCCAGCAACAGCAACATTGTAGTATAATGATACAATACTCTGTCTCAGCGGGTGCATGGGCCAGGAAGAGAGCCTGATGGAAGAGTAGGGTGAGGAAGGAGGCAGAATAGTACGTATGTTTGTGTGTGTTTAAGTCCAGGGAAGGGTGCATGTAGGGTGAGAGGGCTGGTTATGGGAGCAGAGGAGAGTGGTGGTGGGGAGGCTCTGATATCTGAACAGCTGTCAGCAATTTGGCTTCGCTGCTTGTCCAGCTTTGAACAAATCTGCTTCAGCTGCTGAAATGCAAAGTGTGTGTGTGTGTGTGTGTGTGTGTGTATGTGTGTGTGTCTGTCTGTCTGTGTGTGTTCATGGCAGGGTCTTACAAACAGGAAATATAAAACGTGCTCCAAAAGTAAATTCAAGGTTACCATATATAGAAATAGGTTTTATCTCCTCATGCACCTGCTACAGCAACTTCTAATGACAGTCAACATGCTTCTAATGCTGCTTTCATTCGGCTTACAATCACATTTTATTTGTTTCAGTACATTTCAGTGATAAAATCAGGTATCCTGTTAAAATGCAAACTTTAAAGAAGAGGGCAGAGTAAATTTTGAAGGAAAATTAATCAAGCGATTTTAGTATATCGATCAGTGGGTAACCAAGCTTGAACGCTCAAGCTCAACTAATAAAGCTTTGATCTCAAAACTCCCACATGCATTTCAAATTCCTGTCGATGAAATAGCTTGTCCATGTCCCACCCTAGTTGAACTTCAAATGTGCTGTATTGGATGCTCAAATATCTTCTACGGGCCATTGTTACTAATGGTCCATAAAAAGAACACATCTGTAAATGAAGTCTGATCAAATAGAATTCCATGAAAAATTTGCTGATTTCTCACGTGGTTCATAAACTTTTTAAATAAATTTGTCTTCATCGATTTGCCCTTGATTCAGGATTTGAACAAATTCAGAGTGAGGAAATGAGCAGGAAACATCACTACAGACCAATCACATCATGGACAAAATCTGCTCAGCTCCTTTCCTCTGGTAGGCGCCACAGAGCATTGTATGCCAAAACAAGCAGACAACTGTACTTTTTTTCCCCACAGGCTACACTTATGACACTCACAAAGTGTCTGTACTCAAAATCCACCATATCTGCTGATGAATCAAATAATGCTTTCTAGTTATTCAACCCTTATTTATTCGATGATTTTATTCCAAAATGTTTGCGCACTATAAGTATGCAACCCGATATCATGGCAAAGCGTGTAGCTGACATCCAGGTCCACCGAGTCCATTTCACTGAGTGAAATAGGTATTCCAGGGTCCTTAATCACCAGAAACGATTAATCTAATATGTATTTACATGTAAATGTGTTAGAAATGTCTCTTTAAATTCTTCCTCAAGATTATTTTCATTTGGCTTTAAATAAAATATCTCCTTCTGCTGGTATTGCAGATTTCTGTGAAATGTACACGGTGGACTGGTGTGCTTGTTACACGCTTCGCCATGATACTTGGTGAAAATATGCTATACATGTTATCATTATCTGTGTCATATTGGTGCCATGTTGTCTACTATGTTATGCATACTGAGACAAAGATATAGCCCGAGCCCAATTCCTGGTAAGTGTACACATACTTGGTCATTAAAGCTGGTCCTGATTCTGATTGTCTCACCAATTAGATCATATTTTCTTCAAAAGAGTGTCATGTTTTTTTTTTAAATTTGATTTGTTTTTAAGAATATACACTGAACAAAAATATAAACGCAACACCTTTGTTACTGCTCCCATTCCCCATGGGATGGACGTAGAGACCTAAAATTCATTCCAGATACACAATATAACCATCCCTCCCAAACAGTGGTCACAAATCAGTCCAAATGTGTGGTAGTGGGCACATCTGCTATATTGAGATAATCCATCCCACCTCACAGGTGTGCCACATCAGGATGCTGATCTGACATCATGAGTAGTGCACAGGTGTACCTCAGACTGCCCACAACAAAAGGCCACCCTGGAAGTTTACAGTTTTTTGTTCTATTGTGGGTCTGGGGACCCAGAACCGGTCAGTATCTGGTGTGACCACCATTTGCCTCATGCAATGCAACACATCGTCGCATGGAGTCTATCAGATTGTCAATTGTGGCCTGTGGAATGTTGGTCCACTCCACTTCAATGGCTGTGCGAGGTTGTTGGATATTCGTGGGAACTGGTACACGCTGTCGTATACGCCGGTCAAGCACATCCCGAACATGCTCAATGGGTGACATGTCCGGTGAGTATGCTGGCCATGCAAGAACTGGGACATTCTCAGCTGCCATCTGCCCTGAACAATGTGAACCATGATTCATCCGTGAAGCGCACACCTCTCCAACGTGCCAGACGCAATCGAATGTGAGCATTTGCCCACGCAAGTCTGTTACGGCGACGAGCTGGAGTCAGGTCAAGACCCCGATGAGGACGACGGGCATGCAGTTGAGCGTCCCTGAGATGGTTTCTGACAGTTTGTGCAGAAATTGTTTGGTTGTGCAAACCAATTGTTCCAGCAGCTGTCTGGGTGGCTGGTCTCAGACGATCTTGGAGGTGAACCTGCTGGATGTGGAGGTCCTGGGCTGGTGTGGTTACACGAGGTCTGCGGTTGTGAGGCCGGTTGGATGTGCTGCCATATTCTCTGAAACGCCTGTGGAGACGGCTTATGGTTGAGAAATGAACATTCAATGCACGGGCGACAGATCTGGTTGACATTCCTGCTGTCAGCATGCCAATTGCACGCTCCCTCATTGCTTGTGGCATCTGTGGCATTTTGCTGTGAGACAAAACTGCACATTCCAGGGTGGCCTTTTGTTGTGGGCAGTCTGAGGTACACCTGTGCACTACTCATGATGTCAGATCAGCATCCTGATGTGGCACACCTGTGAGGTGGGATGGATTATCTCAATATAGCAGATGTGCCCACTACCACACATTTAGACTGATTTGTGACCACTGTTTGGGAGGGATGGTTATATTGTGTATCTGGAATGAATTTTAGGTCTCTACGTCCATCCCATGGGGAATGGGAGCAAAAACAAAAGTGTTGCGTTTATATTTTTGTTCAGTGTAAACTATAACTAATTAAGCTGGTTAGGCTTTAGTGGTTTGGCTCAATATGCTTTATAGGGATCTGTAATCAATAAGCTACAACTTGTTGATTACATAGTGTCCTTGGATTCTAAAAGCTCATGGAGTCCAGCTTCAGAGCACTAAATGGCAAAAACCAAAATAATAAACGCTTTAGAAGTCCACAAACCAATGGACAACTATTTCAGTCAATACTGTCTCCCACCTTTTTTGAAAAGTGTCACAACACAAGGAAATATTTCTCATGAAACAGTCTCATTTTGAAAATTCATATGATTTCTATCTTCTATTGTGAATAAAACATGGGTTTATGATAATTGGAAGTCATTGCATTCAGTTTTTATTAACATTTTACACAGTCTCCTAACCTCTTTGGAACTGAGGTTGTAAAACTGATCTTCTGCATATGTGTTTATAGTGATAGAGATTACGAATAAGGGTCTCACCATAACTATGTACTGACTAACAGTGATGCAGCCATTTTTTTTGATAACTGTGTTACTGTGACAGCCCTAACCATGGTGGAACATTAGTGTTTCTCTCTAAATCATGGTGGCATGTAGTGAATCTGGTCAACATCTACCGTGTCTGTTAAAACACACAACTTCATCGGAATGTATTGCTCCTGCACTAAGTGCAGATTTCTATCTGTCCCCAGACAAAGGACATCGAGCAAAGGTCCAGACTCACAACTTGGAGCATCTCTAAGTTCTAAATTGGTCTGGCAATTTCCCCTGTCGCATGTTGAGTGATAATAGTGAGGTCAGCCTCTGGTCAGCCAAATAGTAATGGGAGAATAGAGACGTTCCAATCTGTTTTACTGTTCCACCCCTATCAGCAAGTTTCCACCATTTCAGCGAGACAGAGAATAAGTAAGACAGAGCTGGGGAGAGAGAGAGTGAGAGATGGAGAGGAATGGGTGGTCTTCTCTGCACAATGGACAGTCGGCTCATTAAAATTAATTGTTTGGTAAAACGTTGAAAGTTTTGGCTGAGAGGATTCTCCATTCAATTTGTAATTTGGACAGTTTCCAGTTTGTCTTTCCACTCCGCCAATCGATTATGATGACACTTTCAACTGCAAAGAGCCTGAGGTGTATCACTCAAACCAGGCCCATCCTGAGCCTACTGTGTGCAACTGCATGCAAGCGTGTGTGTGTGTAAATGTGTGTGTTTGAGGCACACCAGTAGAGCTGAGGGCTGCTGCCTCAGTGGTAATGAATGTCAAGAGGCGTGCATTAATAAATTAGCCATGCATGTATTTTACCTTATTAATGGTCTCAGAGGCAAATCACAACCTCTTTAATGCATTTCACTTAGTGTAGCTTATGGGTGCATTTCATAAAACATGGCAGCTTTTTAGACACTTACTCTGGGTACAAATTTATCACCCTCTCTGCTTCCCTTCATTCCGCTCTCTTCTCCCTTTTTCATTTCCCCATGTAGCCTTCCCATGTATCTGCTGCTCAGTGCTTTTTACCAGATTAGATAACTTTCTGAATGAAATGTGTTCCATTTAAGATTTAATCTGTCAATATTTTCATTAGGGAAAAGAGAAGCTGAGACCACAAATTATGCTGCGATCTGCTAAGAAAACGGAGAAGATGAGAAGACACCAAAGTCACACATACCACTAATGATGTACGATGCATCAATTCGTCATCTCATCCTTTAATGAATAAACAAATCATCACTTACTGAACTGTGTTTTCTGTCTGTGTATATTGATAGATTCACTATATATATATATATATATATATATATATATATATATATATATATGTGTGTGTGTGTGTGTGTGTGTGTGTGTGCGCATTTGCTACACAATGTTATGGCACAACTGAGTTCATTGGATTCATTTGACTTTGTATTTTTGGTTAGAAACAATGCTTTTTAAAAGGACCGTTTTTAAAATATTGGTCCTGTTGGAGGTTACATCACAGATTCAAAATAAACACATTTTCTGTTTGGAAGAATATATTTCTGTTCAACAGCAGTGACCATCTTTTGTTTTGTAGAAATAAAAGGCATCTTCAGTCTTGGTTTCAAAGTAAAGTATTTACTGAATATCAAATTTCACATAGACTGACCAGCCCTATATCCTGGCGAGGACTCAAGAAAAATGGGAAAAGATAGAAGAAGAAGAAGAAGAAGAAGAAGAAGAAGAAGAGAAAAGGAGAACACAGCTCTTTTTTTCTTCTACCTCTTTCAGTTTGTCCGTTTAGTGATCACCAGACTGGATCATCTGCCTCCATCTCACTCTGTCTCTAGCATCCTCATCTGTCACACCAGCCCTCTTCATATCCTCCTTCACTAAACCCACAAACTTTGTCTGCTATGCCTCCTCTCCACATGCCCAAGCCATTTCAGCCTTTCCTCTCTAACTTTGTCTCTAAATCACTCAACCTGAGCTGTCTCACTGATGTACTCATTTCTAATCCAGTCTGCTTTGATCCCTCCCAACGAAATTCTTAACATCAACTCTGCTTCATGTCTCTTTATTAGTTTCATTGTCTCCAAACCATACAACATGGAAGGTCTCACTGTCATTTTATAAACCTTTCCTTTCAGTCTTGTTGACATTCCTCACCCCTGACACTCATCTCCACCCACCCCACCCTACTTGAATTCTTCTCTTCATTGCTGGGATGGTTAAACCACACAGACATAAACTCATCCATCTTCACTGCGTCTGCATCTTGCGTCTTCACCATTTCACCCTCTTATCTCTTATTTTTTCTTTCTCATTCTGTCTTGTTCAGCTGACTTTTGTTTCTCTCCTATCAGATTGAAAACAAGAAGGGACTCAGAGTCACCTGATGTAATCCCACCCCCACCTTGACACCATCTGTCACCCCTACCACACAACAACACTGTCATGATATCCTCATACATGTCTGTCACTTTGTGTTCAAAATGTTCATACAGTGCCACATTTCCTCTCTTGGTACTAGAGATGGGAACTGTTAAGAATTTAGCAACTCCAATTCCATTATTCATATCACTGATCGGTTCAATTCTTTATCAATTCTCATTAGCTCCGCCGCTTTGAGAGTCTCTGCCATCGCTAAGCAGTACATCAAAGACATTACATTCATGTAAATTAATTGCATGCTGTGTGGTCAAATGTTTGTGCAAATGATGAGATCAATGTTGGGGCCATTACACATGTTACACAGAACACTTTCTTAAAAGCAATACAATATGTTAATTACTTACTCCAAATAATGCATTACACGTTTCTCCATAAAATGACTTGAAACAAAAGCTTAACAATCCAATCAGAGAACAGATGGGTTTGGCTGTTGGAGGGGTGCTTTACAGAGCTTCAGTTACGGAGCTTAAATTTGTGATTGACATGATTAGCTGAAAGGGAGAAAAATCAAACACAAATCTTTTTTACACACACACAAGTTCTCATCTGTAGATGCACAAACATAAAATTTTGGTTTACAAGGTTACAAAACTCAGTTCACAAATACGCATTTGATTTCCAAGTACAGTGGTCCCTCGCTATAATGCAGTTCACTTTTCGCAGCCTTGCTGATTCGCTGATTTTTTTGTGTGCAATTTACCATGTTTTTTTTTTTACAACGCATTGTGTTCTGCGTCCTGATTGGCTGTAGCCAAATTTACATAAAGTAGCAGTGTGACTCTGAAGTGCTGTACTGTATGTCTGTAAGTTTTCTCCCCAATAAACACAACAATGTGTCACGGTTCTGGGTCAGTTTCGAACCAGTATTTTGAGTTTTGATTATTAGAATTCTATGTTTCTGTTTTTTCATGTTTAAGGATTTGTTCTCGGTTGTATCTCACGTTTAGTTTAGTTCAGGTTCCATGTGTCATTCTGTCTGTCTCTCAGTGTCAGGTCTGCGTCTTGGTGTAGTGTTCTCATTTCCTGTTTTATTGTGAAGGTCTGGGTCTCATGTGAGTGTGTTCAGTTTTACCTCTGTCTCGTCTTGTTGATTATTCCCAGCTGTGTCCACCACCTGTGTGTAATTCCCCTGTGTTTCTCTGTGTGTATTTAAGTCGTGTCCTCTGTCATTGTAGTTGCTGGTCTGTCTGTGTATCCACCATGTCGCACCCATGTGTTCTCCCTGCTGTCCATCGTCATTCTCCTCTACTCGGTCTCATTCAGGTTTGTGCTCTGCAGTTTAGTTGTTTTCCAGTCTAGTTTAGTTCGAGCTCCATTTGCTGTTTGTCCATATTTATTTCGTGTTCAATAAACCACCTTCGCATCTTCACAACTGCCTGCGATTGGATCCTCATTTATTATTTTCACACGGCTTATCTCACTCGCCGTGACAGTACGGACCAGCCAGATATGGATCCAGCGGCATTCACCCCACCCACGGAGCTTCGGGACCGCATAACAAACTCTGCTTCAAAATTAATCAACCTGTGGCTAGAGCATGAGGGAGAAGCATTTCTCTACCTTCTGGAAGCCAGGCTACAACAGCTTATTTCCTCCGATTATCCCTGGCTATTGGACTCACTGCACCCTCTGGTATAAAACTTCATTCTCCACGAACTTCACCTCCACCCTCCAGCCGCTACTGCTTCCCAACCCAGCCCCCCGGTGAAGGTTTTACCCGGCCAGCCGGAGCAGTCGCCTGGCCCGCCGGTGCAGTCGGCAGGGAGGAAGCGACGTTCGCGTCACCGGCGCGGCACCCCACAGCCGGACTTCAGGATGTCAAAACAGTCGGCTGTGGTGGGTGAAACAGACACTCCTTATGTTCCTTCTGACCCAGATACTAGGTCTATTTCTTCTGGAGCTATTTTTTGTGTCTCCTCTAAAATTAATAAGGATTTCTCTGTCTCACCCATGACCATTGCTCCTAAGACTACCTTTGTTGAGCCGACTTTTCGTGCTAATGACTATGTTCACGCTGTTGTTTCCATGCCCGGAGTAGCTGAGCCTAGCACTACGAACATAGGGAATTTAAGTGTCTGGGAAGCTTTCTTGTCTCCGTCAGTTCCTTCAGGGAAAGCAATAAACCTTTCTGAAACTGGTTTTTCTGGCCATATTGTCCCATCCTCACTTTCACCTCAGTCAGCAGCCCAGCTGCCCTCAGTTCAGTCAGCAGCCCAGCTGCCCTCAGTTCAGTCAGCAGCCCAGCTGCCCTCAGTTCAGTCAGCAGCCCAGCTGCCCTCAGTTCAGTCAGACACTCCACAATTTATTACACCTCCACTACAACCGTCTCCGCTACTGGTAGGTCAGTCTGTAGCCGCTTCGCTGCCTATAGCTCTGTTGCCACCAGTTCAGCTGTCTGCCCACTCATTTACCCAGCCATCATCCTCACAGCCTCATTACAAGCAGGGAACACACTTCACACAAACTTTAGCTGGTTCACTTAAGCTGGCCATCTCAGAGACAGTTGCTCCCTCTAGGGCCTCCCCAGAGGCTGGGTGTCAGTCACCAGCCAACTCTGCTAAAGAGGGCATTACACAAACTTTAAAACACACCAATACCCTCAGAACACAGGTCATGGGAGAAATTAAACAGATTCCTTAAAAATGTGCAAATAACAGCATTTAAGACACGGCAAAACATTAACTCAGAAGACTTAAGAACAGCGCTTTAAAATTTAGTAAAACACAATGAAGTAGTACCAGAAATGCAGGAATAAGGTTTTTGTGAAACTCACTCACGAATGGTCTATCAAGTCTGCTCTGGAAAATACCAAACTTAAGATTCATTACTTTAGAGCTGGCTTTTTGTCCATCAAGCTCAAGGCATAGCTTTTGAAATACCTCAAAGGTAAATTTCAGCTGCTTGGGATAGGTAAGGTTCAGAGCGTAGATTACTCCCATCATCAAAGCACAGGATCTGGCAACATCAATCCTCTCCAGGATCTTGGATCCCTCAACGATGATGGTTGCAGGCCCATGACCAATGATAGCAATCTTCATGATTTGCATTGCAAGGTCTGCGTTGAGCTCCTCCTCATCCTTGTAGGAGAAATTAAATGTTAGGATGTATAAAATACATAGCTCAAGCACTTCAGGATGACGTGCATAAGGGAATGAACTACTACAGGTAGGAAAATAAGCTAAAACAGGTTGTCTTTTGTGTTTTTCAGTGATTTTACTTTGTCATTCTGTAATTTTTAAAAGCTAAATTAAACCATAATCCAACGTTTAAAATAAAAAATGTCTTGTTTTTCACAGTTTTGTTTTTCCACTTTGAAAAGAAAATCTAATAAATCATTTTTAAGGGTTATTCCACTTCTAAGTGAAATTTTATCTATTGACATATTGCCACAGTTAGAAAGTGAGAAACAAGCCTTTTGTAAACAGCATACTAATTCTCCTGATCCGAAAGCAATCCATTTGCTTTAGCAGAGCGTAAACAATGGAAGTGAATAGCAGGTGCTAGCATGTTGTGTGCAAAAGTGATTAAAATGACTAACAAAAATGAAAACAGTAATGAAAACAAATATTTCTTGGGAGCTCAGTAATCATGTTCACGGCAAATGAAAAGTGCAAAAGTAACACGGAAGATTTGCAGAAGCTGATTTAGACTTGAGACTACATTGCAGTTACGACAAACACCGCTGTAAACATCCACTGCATGGTGCATGGATATAACGCAACAGTTGAAAAAGTCTCCAGCTTCCATAAACAAACACACACAGCCACTACTATACAAGCAGCTGCAGTAACAATGGATGGGTCGTTGATTTGTTGAAGAAATATTGCACAAATAGCATGTTGGTTTATAGACACTGGTCGGCAGTGGCTTCAACTGCTGTGTTATAACCATGTGGAGGCTTACAGCAGTGCTCTGTCGTAATGTAGTCCCAAGTCTAAATCGGCTCCTGAAAATCCTTCATGTCAATTCATACTTTTCATTTGCAGTCAGCATGATTGTTGAGCTCCCCAGGAATACTTGGTATCATTATTGAGTGATTTTAATCACTTTTGAACACAAAATGCTGGTACCTGCCATTCACTTCCATTGTTTATGCTCTGCTGCCAGATCAGGAAAATGACTGCGCTGGCTACAAAATTTTTTATCCTGTGTGTTTATGTTGCACCTTATCACGGAAACAGGTTTCTATTCAGCAAATTATGTTCAATGACAATGGCAATAAACATCTTCGGATTGTAATTCTGAAATGCTTTTTTCTCACTTATACATGGCAATAGACATATCTTCACTTAGGGTTGGAATGTCCCTTAACTCATTCAGTGCCAGCCACTCTCAGATTTCATACTCCCCTCAGTGCCAGAGATATTTAGGTTTTTCACTGATTTTGAAGGCTCACAGAATATTTTGTTTTATGACTATGTGAATTCTGAAACCACCATGACAAAAATGAGTCTCTCTTCTTTCAGCAGCAAAAAAAAATGTTTCTACCTCTGTTATTTAGAAATCTGCAGTAGAAAAGAGAAACTTTCATGACAAAACACCTGTTTCTGGATCAAAAGCGCTTTGTGTAAATAGGTTTTTCTAGCAGATCAGTGACTTTGATGTAAATATTTCGTGTTTCAATGATTCATGCAACATCTCAACTATGTTTTACTACTATGAAGTAAAAAAATCACCTGTAAAAATGTACTTTTGGCAGATTATTTTGTGTATAAAAATAGTTGTTTATAGACAATTTCAACATTTGAAAAATATATAAGAAAAAAGCGACTAATTTATGATTCAGAGAGTCTGTGTGTGTGTGTTACTCCCGCATGTGCACAAGTGAGTGCGCGACTTAGTCTGTTCACCCCCCACCCGGCTATCAGTTCTGTGTTCTGTGTGTTTTATGCAGCAAATCGTTCATTATTCTGGTCCCTGCTGCCTTCAGAAGTTTCTAACAGGAGATAAATCCGGTTCATGTTCACTGGAATCGCTAGAAAAACCATGACGTCAGGCTGCGGGCCTCAAGCTCGAAATGACGAGCTGGATCAAAAATCGCGCCACAATACTCGTTCTCAGTAGAGCCGACTGTCACGCTGGTGGGATTTTATCCATGTAATCAACTCCACCACCTTCTCAATTCAATAAAAAGCTCAAGAGGCGTCTATGGCACTGAGCGTTCGGATTCATTTTGACGTCTAAAGACGTCTATGGCACTGAATGACTTAAATACTCAACCCTGAACAGAAAATCCAATGAACAAAACACAAAGACCCAACAGAGACATGCATTCAAAACTAAACAAAAAATTAAAAACCAACTCAAGTACTTACACTGTATTGTTTGAAAAGATCCTCCTCCTTCTCTCCAAGATAGACTATAAGGCAGCGAATAGCAATTTCTCTGCGCTTTTCAACTGTGTTGTCCTGATTGATAGAAAAAAATAGAAGGTGTTCAAAATACTCTTTTTCAGTGGAAAATGTGCCCACATTACAGAACTGGCAACAGAAACTGAGTATTTCAGAGGTTCTCATTGTTGAGTGAGTTGAGTGTTTCCTTGATATGTGTGATTTTAGGCTACCCCATGACTTAAATGAACAAAAACAATCTAGGTAAGGACATGGCAGAGGCTGTATACTGGGGATATGGCGTAACCTATAATGTTTCATCAGCTCTTCCTTAGTGGAGGTTGCAAATTTACAGATTTTACAAGGTCAATCCATACCTCATGATTCTGAATTACTCAATTCAAGCTTACTTGTTAAAGCTTACTTCAGAAGGTCCCTTGGTATTCGATACCAGGAGAAGATGATGGTTTGAGCCTTTGTCCTGGCAAGAAACACAGCAAAGTAACTGAATATTTCGGTGAGATTCTTAGCGGTCAACAGACACACCGGACTAATGGCGACCGCACTTCCTGCGCAGAAGCCAATGGGGTTGAACTTCACCCCGTAACGTTACGAAAATTTAGGAGCGTTTCTTAACAATTACTAACATAAAATGCTTCCCTTCAAAAAATAAATTTCACATTTCAAAAATAAAATCACAGTGAACACAACTTAGCTTGGCTAGCTACGTTAGCATAGTAGTTTGCGCCGGGGCTAACAACGTCCGCTATCTTTTAAAAATTATAAGACAATTACAGTGGTCTGCATTAGAGTAACATCAGTGTTAAATTTTCCAAAAAGAGCCCAACAATTTATGCTATCGCGGAATTAGCTGCTGTGTGTATATTAAAACACACAAACGCGGGGGCAAGCTAAGATGTATGTTATGTATGTTACGTCGTTGTTTTACAGTAAACTAACAAAATCCAGAGCAACTGCAGATATGTGTAATTTCGCATAAAATTACTCACCGTTCGCGACGAACACAGCTCTTGATAAACCTTGAACACGTGCTGTTGAATATGTCCGCTTGTGTAGAAGAAGGGAACTGTGAGCTGTTTACACGTCATCAAGTTGTATTTTACATCGACAGAACTTAAAATTATATTGTTTTTTGATTAAAAGAAGATTTTAAATTCAGACAAATCACGATTATATATTGAGTAAAGAGGCATAATTTATGAGTCACCCGAACTCAATAAAATAAAAATTTCAATTAGGAAGTCTAACAGTATTTATGAACTTGATTTTTCATTTCACAACAACATATATATGTAAGTAATGACTAAAGGTCCCATTAATTACTTTTTAGAGTGTAGAGGTCAAGATGCCAGCACCAGCAGCTCTACTAGAGGACTTTACTGAGCAGTCTCAGCCATCATCCCTTGCTGAGAGCTCCATTGAGTTCACCCCTCTGCCCCTGTCCTCTGCTAGAGGACCAGAGGGACCCATTCAGCCGTCTATCTCAGCTGGAGGGCCGGAGGAGCCCGTCCAGCCTCACACCACGTCAGCTGGAGGGCCCGAGTTGCCCGTCCAGCCTCAAGCCAAGTCAGCTGGTGGGTCCGAGGAGCCCACCCAGCACCACGCCTCATCTGCTGGGGGTCCTGGAGGACCCATCAAGCACATCCTCATGTCTGCTGACGGTCTGGGGAAGTTTGTTCAGCCATCACCTGCTGAATCATCCCCTGTGACTTCTACACTGTTGCCTGCATCTACATCATCGCTGTGTGTATTTAAGTCGTGTCCTCTGTCATTGTAGTTGCTGGTCCGTCTGTGTATCCACCATGTCTCACCCATGTGTTCTCCCTGCTGTCCATCGTCATTCTCCTCTGCTCGTTCTCATTCAGGTTTGTGCTCTGTAGTTTAGTTGTTTTCCAGTCTAGTTTAGTTCGAGCTCCATTTGCTGTTTGTCCATATTTATTTCGTGTTCAATAAACCACCTTCGCATCTTCACGACTGCCTGCGATTGGATCCTCATTTATTATTTTCACACGGCTTATCTCACTCGCCGTGACACAATGTCGCATTTTGCGACGTCAAAGGCAGCCGCGGGTGCCTTTGGTTTCATTCTATAATACTGCACTTATTTTTCTATGAAGGTTTGAGTGTTTAAACAAGAGAGAAAAGTTTGAAATATTCATGCCTGTTTTGAGAAAAGTGTATAAAGTGTGTAGTGAGGGGTTTTACAGCCTTAAAACATCTATAATAATTGTAAAAGATAAAGTTGGCTACTTCACCTATCGTGGGTTATTTTTAGAATGTAACTCCCGCAATAAACGAGGGACCACTGTAGAAAATATTTAAGACCACACTTTGAGCCCATAGTCATGTTCCCTCAGAAGTTTGGCTTCTGTTTTTGTTTTCTGTCTCTCTCTCCTTTCTGTCTGTGTTGGTTTTTGTTTTGACTGTGTTCAGGAGCGGGACTCATTCTGGGTTCCCGCCCTTTGCTCCATACAACTGGACGTATCACCAATCCATGATTTTATTATGGTTAGTAAATTATTTAAAATAACATACCTTATATTGAACAATTACCGGGTTGCTTCTTAAAAACTTTGTGGTCAGTATATTAATTATTAGTTCTCATTTGAAGACTTGCAAAACCCGCAGATCTACAAGTTCTGTTTAGTCCATTGGATTTCACACACCAGATCCATTTGGTACCAGACAGAGAATTTTAAAGTATGATTTGACTCGTGCTTCTGTAGATGCAGATTTAATTTCAGAGTTACAGCTGAAAATTAAAATCACAGCTTTAACCCTAAACTTTAAAATAACTGCCAGGTAGCATTTCAAAGATGGCTGACTTTACCAGCATGTACCTGCAAAAACCCCGATAATCATTTAAATACTGTGCAATGAGAGCAAGCTTTAGATCGTGGCTCAAGAGTTGGGAGTTCGCCTTGTAATCGGAAGGTTGCCGGTTCGAGCCCCAGCTTGGACAGTCTCGGTTGTTGTGTCCTTGGGCAAGACACTTCACCCGTTGCCTACTGGTGGTGGTCAGAGGGCCCGGTGGCGCCAGTGTCCGGCAGCCTCGCCTCTGTCAGTGCGCCCCAGGGTGGCTGTGGCTACAATGTAGGTTGCCATCACCAGTGTGTGTGTGTGTGTGTGTGTGTGTGTGTGTGTGAATGGGTGGATGACTGGATATGTAAAGCGCTTTGGGGTCCTTAGGGACTAGTAAAGCGCTATATAAATACAGGCCATTTACCAGGCCATTTAAATGTGAAAACAAAGGGAAAACCATCTATTCCTCCTCACTCCTTTACATCCCTCCCACCTCAGGAGTGCCTCCCTTGTCTCTCCCTCCCTCAGATCCTGAAGGTCAGATCCTGGTGAGTGATCTCCAGTTCTGCTGAGTCCACCAAACAGTGGAGGAGAGTGGTGCTATGCTGCGACCCGGCCGGCCACTGATGTCCATAAACCAAACCAGGAATGACAGGTGTTGCTGGGTCCGCTCTGCCTCCTCTCTTCAGCCACTTTTATTCCTTCTCTTTCTTCCCTTCTTTTTCCCCACTGTGTGCCCCTGCAGCGCGCGCGCACACACACACACACTCATTCTCTGTTGATTTATGGTTTATTGTTCCTTGTTGTGTTTCAAGGTCACTGCTAACGTGGGACAAACTAGGCCCAGGGGGGGTGTCTTTCAGCGTACCTGCCAGGGATCCGCCAACACTGCTGCAAGCTGTCGACAGGGCTCCTTCTGCTGGAGATATGGCCAAAATGTGGGTCTCCCCATCACGCTCCAGCTGTGGTTCATGAACTACATCAGCAGCCTAAGAGGTGACTTTAATCAGTAGTATTAAAGTCAGAGGTTACATCAACACAGCACCTTTGAAAAACACAAAGAGGCAGATCAGATCCTTACAGGAGCTTACTGCTCCCTGGTGTTGATATAAGAGTAATTTTTTTTTCTTTTTTTTTTTTTTAGATCTATCTGTCTTTTTTGCAAAATTCTCTCTGTAGCTATTTGTGTTTTTCCTGATTTCCTGATTCTTATATTAGGGTTAATTGACCTGGGAGTGAGAGAAAATAGAGGGCGAAAAGGAGCATTAAGAGGAAAAACACATGCTCACTGCGGCAGACGAGGTTCCTCCCTGAACTGTAGTCAATGAAACAAAGATCCATCATAGGACTCCCAGGGGAAATGCTGATGTCTAAATAGAAATTAGCAGGACACAACTCGTCAGCACGGAGCTATCTGCTTAGACAGTGGAGTCGCTCGTGGATGGTAGGTGGAAAAAAAGATAAATATTGGGCTTAGTTAGCTTACAATTTGGCCATCTGAGTGTGTCTGTGTGTATGTGAGGACTGTGGTTTTCCAGAGGATGTTAGTTGTTTCCTGATTGACTCCAGATTTCTCTTCAGCTAAATGGAACCCGTCATGGTATTAGCATCTGTAATGGGCATCAACAGAGGAGTCTGTGAGGAAAGGGAGTGTGTGTGTGTGAGACTCTTCACTCCAACACTCATACAATTTTGCATTACAGGTTTGTACTGGTGCACAGAGCTGTCACTGGGACATTGATAAAGCGTGTTTGTGGTTGCATCCATGCCTGCTCACGAGTAAAGCAGTGGCGTGTCCAGCGGGGTGGCCTGGGGGGGGCACAGGCCACCCCCCCCCCCCCCAACCAGACTGGCCACCCCAGGTGCCACACCGAAGCTAAAACAATAAAATTCAATGAAATATCAAATGTATGATTATGTTTTCACAGTGGAGCTCAGATATCCGAGTGTAAGTGAATGCAGCATCGGCTTCTGCACTATGAGCATCATGTTAGCAAAGGTAGGTGAGCCAAGCACGAAAGACCGCACCGCAGAAAACAATTTTTCGGCGAAAGATTAACAGGTTAACATAGCTGGACTGGCCATCGGGTACACCATTTGACCGGTGGGCTGATGACTTTTTTTTTTTTTTTTTTTTTTGTAATGGCATGAACGATGAGAGGTGGTGGATTGGCCAGATGCTGGCCGATGTGTAAAAATAACTCCGTTGTTTGGTGGTGGCTATGGCGGAGCTTCCACAGAGGAGGAGAGGCCCAAGGTAGCCGCCAGTCCGAGTGTCAGGTGAACTGAACTTCAGGTCAGAAGTTATGACCTGCAGTCTAGCTGGGTCAGATATAAACCAAGTTTAGGGGTACCGTATTTTCACGACCATAAGACGCACTGTACTAAAAGGCGCAGTCACAGTTATGTGTGCCATTACTGTATTTAACTGTATTGGGCGACCGTGGCTCACGGGGGTTGGGAATCGCATCTGTAACCGGAAGGTCGCCGGTTCGATCCCTGGGCTCTCTGTCCTGGTCGTTGTGTCCTTGGGCAAGACACTTTACCCTACTTGCCTACTGGTGTTGGCCAGAGGGGCCGATGGCGCGATATGGCAGCCTCGCTTCTGTCAGTCTGCCCCAGGGCAGCTGTGGCTACAACTGTAGCTGCCTCCACCAGTGTATGAATGTGAGAGTGAATGAATAGTGGTATTGAAAAGCGCTATATAAATCCAATCCATTATTATTATTAACACACACATAAGGCGCACTGGATTATAGGGCGCATACAAGTACCGTATGCTTATTTAAAAATAAAGCGGGAGCAAACCTGAGTTCGGTACCTTACTCCCATTTCTATTACCGGTAATTGTCATCATCAACAGCACACAAGCATACAAGTGTGCATATTTAAAAATAAAGCAGGAGCAAAACTGAGTTTGGTACTCACATTTTTATTACCAGTAATCGTCATCATCAACAACACACAAGCATACAAGTGTGCATATTTAAAAATAAAGCAGGAGCAAAACGAAGTTTGGTACTCACATTTTTATCATCAATCAAACCCATCGAAGTCCTCATCCTCTGTGTCTGAATTGAACAGCTGCGCTAAATCTCCATCAAACATGCCAAGTTCACTTTCTTCACTGTCAGAGTCACTTTCCGTGCCGTGCGGCTCCTCGGAAATGATGCCGGCTTTTGCGAAAGCTCGAACAACAGTGCCAGCAGACATGTTAGCCCAAGCATCTACAATCCATTGGCAAATTGTGGCGTAACTCGCCCGGCGCTGCCTTCCACTCTTGGTGAAACTGTGGTCTCCATCGGTCATCCATTGCTCCCAGGCCACTCGCAGCCTTACTTTGAACAGGCGGTTCACACCGATGTCCAGCGGTTGGAGTTCCTTTGTCAGGCCTCCCGGAATGACAGCAAGCTCACAGTTCATTTGTTTCACTAGTTTTTTCACATCGGCTGTGAGGTGGGCACGCATAGAGTCACAGATTAAGAGCGATGGTGATGCGTGGAAAAAACCACCTGGTCTCCTTACATACACCTCCCTCAGCCACTCTTTCATCATTTCCTCATCCATCCAGCCCTTTTCATTTGCCTTAATGATGATTCCTGCTGGAAACTTCTCTTTAGGCAAAGTCTTTCTCTTAAAAATCACCATAGGCGGCAGTTTCTGTCCATTAGCATGGCAGCCAAGCACAACAGTAAAAGACAACTTTTCATACCCCGTTGTGCGTATCGCTACCGTGCTGGTCCCCTTCTTCTCCACAGTGTGACTCACCGGGATGTCAAAAGTGAGCGGGACCTCGTCCATGTTTGTGATGTGGCTGGGCTGGATGTTTTTGTCGCCGATGTGTTTGCTGCAGTTGGAGCGGAAGATGGCCAGCTTTTCCTTATAATCTGCTGAAAGTTGCTGCGCTACCGTAGTCCTGGTCCGGATGGAAAAATGGCACAGTTTCATAAAACGAAAGCACCAAGACGGACCTCCTTGGAAATGTTCAATGTTCATCTCTTCAGCTAGTGAAACTGCTTTTAGCCGAATGGTGACCGTCGAAACGCTTCTCCCGCTCGTTCTTTGCTCGATGATCCACCGCTCGAGTCTTTCCTCCAACTCGGGCCACCTCACCTTATGTCCGCGGAAACTCAGCTGCGTTTTCTTGACCTGCCGGAGCTTGTTTTCTAGCTTCCTCCATTTGCCAACCATCGATTCGTTAATCTTAAATTCTCTCGCCGCTGCTCGATTTCCATGTTCCTCCGCATAGCTGATGGCCTTCAGTTTAAACTGTGCTTCATAAGCGTGTCTCTTTGCCATTTTCAGGGTTGTTAAAACAACGATGTTCCACATAATGCACATACCTGTCCTTTTATAAGGTATGTGCGATTGTCTGGTATATATGATCAATGCCCACACTTCACCCTTTAGCGTTCTCATGGTGTTCTCTACTACGTCCTCCTTACAACACACAGGGCGCACTGTGCTATAGGGCGCGCCGTACTTTTTGAAGAAAATCTAAGACTTTTAAGTGCGCCTTATGATCGTGAAAATACGGTAGTTTATTTTCGTTGTGGTGACTTTTTACAGTCAGTTACAATAACTCGTACTGCGAGTTTCTATACAGCTGGGTGGGTGCTATGATGTTACTGATAGTGAACTTTACTGACTAACCTAATGAATAAAATAGAGTTGTCAACGGCTCCTTAAAAAATGGAATGGTCCCACATTCAGAGAAAATATTGCGCATTTCGTATTGAGCTGAGAAGAGAGGCAGTTTGTCCCGTACTTTAGCTATAATGAAAAAAAGACACAAAGGTGGAGTTATTCTGTCGTTACGCTGCACAGCTGCCTCTTCTTCTCTCATTCTCTCCCCTCCCTATCCTGTTTCTACTTAAATCATGAAACTGATCAATGATCAGCTGATCGGCTTTTCTCTCTTGTTTATTTATCGCCCACTTTGCGCCAGAAAGAGGAAACCAGCCGATGTCACGCTAAACAACAGCAGCACGTTTAAGCTTGATCAGCTGTTGTTAGAATTTATTTAATATTAATTTCTAGTATCAGCTGATGTTTGCTGGAGCCACAGCTGTAAAAGCTGCTGGTCATGATATCGGTTTGGTTATGTGGTGAGAGGGTAACATGAAGATGAAACCAGGAGATGTCCTTACTGAATCATCAGAGCTGAACAGGTGATGGAGAAACAGGCTTACCTTTTAGGTGACATGAATGAGTTGAAGGGAAGTTATGAACTGTTTCTGAGAGACAAATAACACCAGGATCCTTTTCTAAGTAGCTGACAGCTGGTAACTGTGCAGGAAAGTTTTGCCAGGGGGGCCAGGTAGGGCATTAACAGCATTAACCTTTCTTTCTTATTCTCATTTAAAATATCTAGCTTTTATTAAATAATTATCTGAATCTTGCGAACAAAGTTTTTGTCTGACGTAAAATGTATAGAAATCACACATATACCAAAAAGACAGTGTACATCACTGTCACAACAGTGTTTGTTTTCATTCAAAGGCTTTATGGCTTTAATACCTGGTGGGCCGGTCTCTAGTCAAAATGCCCAATTTTTTGTCCCAGTCCAGCCCTGCAGGTTAATACTGGCAGTCTCACCATGCCAGCTGACTGTATTTCATCATCAGCCAGTGTTGTTCTTTATACATCAATATTACCAAAGTTTACCATAAGGCAGCATAGAAAGTATTTACTTGCTTTCAGGTTTTATTCAAATGTTAGTCTTTTCAGTTGTTTCCCCACTTTTTTCGTGTTTCAAAATCAAACACCAGTTTGTAAGAAGATTATCTTCTTTTTTTTAATAGGCAGATAAAGTTTTGCATTGGCATTGCCTAATTTGCCAATTGTATGTTAAAAATGTTCGTATTTTAATATTCAAAAATGTTTTTGCTCAAATCATATGTGCACTATATGTCAGTAAAAATACTATGCAAATATTGCTGTCCTTGAATGCTGAATAAACACTGACAAAGCACTGATTGTATCTCTTGTACTTTATCAACACAGTATCTAAAAACTTTGCACCGTTGTGGTTAAAATCTCATTCTAATAAGAGTTAAAAGCGCATTCGGTTATTAGGTTTATAGAGTTATTGAATTATGGTCAACGGTTGGTAGAATTTTTTTTAACATTATCTGCCAATTACATCTGCCACCCTTCTCCAAATCTGTGCCCCTACCTGGCCCCCCCAGCAAAAATTTTCTAGACACGCCACCGGAGTAAAGATACCCAGGGGCCTGTAGCATGAAGCATGATTTAGGGTTTATCAAGGTAACTTCAGGTTTAACCATGAGTGTCAACAGGAGCTCGGCATGTACAGAGTCACAGTGTACTGACTAATCTGTTGTCTCAGAGCACCTCAGAAACACTGAGGTTTAAATGTCCAAAGTTTAATGAACACTTTGGAAGATGCCTTTGTGTAATTTTGAGATACACATGCATTTTTCACCCAAACTCACTTTACAACACTTGTTGGGTCATCAATCCAAACAAGTGATGGGTTATTTTTTTAAGATTTGCATTAAGTATTTATAGGCTTTTATATTGGAAGTGCTTGTGTTCTTATTCACTTTCTGACTGCTTACAGTCTTCCCCCTATTTTTTTCGGTAATTTTACCTTACTTCCTTTTCAGTCCATCTCTTCCTGTCATATCCTTGTACTTTTTCATCTGATCTTGTTACTTCCTTTCTCTGCCAACCCTCACCCTTTTTTTTTTTCTTCAAGTCCTCTTTAACCCTCCCACATTACGCTCTTCCACTTTTTGTTTTCCTCTTAAATTTCCTTTGGACCAAAAGATGTCTCTCCCCTCTCGCTCTTTTCCTCCTCCCCTGTTTGAAATGTGCGTGAGAGAAGCTCTTTCCTGAGCTTTCCAGGTCACACGCTCCCTACAGAGAAGTCAACCTCTGGCTTTCCTCTCCTTTTCTCCTGCACCTCACCTATGTTACCCTTCGCCCAGGCTGCAAGTTTTCTTTTTTTTTTTTTTTACTTTTAACTAGATTGCTTACCCTGAAAATCTAAAAGATTTTACAAATCCAGTTGGCAAATCTGATATCGGTGCACTATTTAAACTGCGTTACCCCACAGACTCACTGCACATCAGCAGCCACTTTGCAGCTCAGCTCAACCCACCCTTCTCCTTTCATAGTGTATTTGACTTAACACATCACATTCGTTGTCATTGATGCCTGATTTGCTTTCTGCTTTGGTCTTGCTTCACCTCTCCATGTCTTCTGATTCCTGTGTCTTGAAATTGTCATCCTGACACTAAATTACAGTTATGTCTTTAATTGAATCAACAATATCTTGTATTGAGTATGATTCTGAAACGAATCGGACTAAAAGTTTTCTTCACACTATATAAACTAACTTAATTAAAGAGATATACAGAAAGCAGAAAATAAAAGTACTGTATGTTACCTTGGGGTGTCAGGGCCAAAACTGAACTCTGAACTCGCAGTAATCTTCAAGCTTAAAAAAGATTGTCTATCCCTGCAGTGCAGTGGTCGAAGCTGTATACTAATAGGGGCTGATCTAGAAACTGAATTGAGGATGTTTTTTTTATTTAACCAAATAAATCCCCTTTGACCTCCATTTGCAGGATTTATTGGAGGCTTGTTTCCATCCACTCTCTGTACAAATTATTCCCCTTTCATTTTATTGGCCCACTGCAAATACTTAGCTTGTTAGATACAGATATAGATAAGAAAACTGTAGCTATTCTGTCAGTCGCCTACAGAGGAATTACCAAATACAGAACCACAAACTGCAACCTTTGGCTTGAACTCCATGCCAGCTAAATAAAACAGTTTACTTTAGATTTTGTGCATCTATTCATCCATGTTGTACTCACTAGCAGCAGTTTTAAAAAAATGTTTATAAAAAGCTACTAATCAAAGTTTTAATACATTATTAAAATGAGAATTAGGAAATTGTACCAAATGTCCTTTGCACTCCTCTATCATCGTGAATGGATGGATGACTCCTGCAACACAGGTAACAGCCAACCCAAGGCACAGAGTTGATCACGGGTCACCTCAAATTTATGCTGCCCCTCTCTTTCCCTCACCCGCGCAACTTCAGAGGCACATTAGTTAAAGCCTTAAAGCAGCTAAGAGGAAAGCAAAATGTCAAGAGAGTAAAAGTTTAAAGCTAAAAGTCCACCTTGACATGAACGCATCCCTGCAGAAGTAAATGTTTTTATTATGGTGAGCTGCTGCATGCATTGAACTAGAGTCTGATGCTGAGTATTTATTGTCATCTACATATCAGGCCATGCACCAGTGATGACTCAACCTAGTACACAAAGTTACTGTACAACAACCCTGGGAGAGTTTGCCAAGAATTCTTTTTTCAACTTTGTTCAGCTTGTGTCACTGAATGCAGCACAGCACCTTCACTCCATCGCTTAGTTGTGGTTAGAATGATAAAAACCTAAAGTAGTTAAAACAATATATTTAAATAGAATCCCATTATGAAATGTGAAAACATGTTACTTTGTTGCAATAATGTATTTTGAGTTTGAAGACAACAGATAATGAATGGACTTTGACTGATGCTACATCATTGTGCTGCAAAACTAAAGCTTCATTTTTTATTAATAGAAATGGGGTATCTACTCATCACATATTGTACTCAGAGACATACAAAGTAAATTTGAGTCTCATTGGTGAGGCATCAATCTGGATAAGTAGCTTTTGCAGAAGTGGGGAGTGGGTTGGAGAAATTCCAATGCAGTCACCTATCCATCACTCAGAGGCAGTCAATCATTTTCAACCATCACACTTCAAATCCTCAGTTAAGTTTTAGGTGGTGCAGTGGTCAGTGCTGTTGCTTCACATTTCTTGTCCTTGGTACAGCTAGTTTAATGTGAGAGTTAGGGCTGGGCGATATGGCCTAAAATTCATATCGCGATATAATTTGAAGCATGTGCGGTAACGATATATATCGCGATATATTCTTTTCTTCTGTATAATGTATTATCCACACTCAGTGTTGGGGAGTAACGGAATACATGTACCGCCGTTACGTATTTAAAATACAAAATATGAGTAACTGTATTCCGTTACAGTTACCGTTGGTGGTATTTAGAATACAGTTACTTTGTTGAAATAAATGGATTACACTGCGGTACTTTCCTGTTTCATATTGTCGCAGGTCAGGATTGTTTGGGTTTTGTTTGACATCTATGTTCTGTTGTTTCAGGCGGCAGCGTTACAGTTGCCATGGTGCCATGGGTCCTGGTTGGTGTGTTGCCGGGGTTGTGGGCGGGTGTGTGCATGGGGGCCCAGCCCTGGAGCAGGGTGCCGCCGGTGCGTCGAGCCACCTGGGGGGCTCTTCAACTGGTGGGGGAGATTGTCACATCTTGCAGGAGCTTTCCTCTCCTCAGGAGCTCCCTCTGCAGGAGGGGGAGATACAGGAGAGGTGGAGGAAGATCTCAGCCTGGGTGTTTATTGTCTTATGTAGTCTGGAAGATGAGTGGATGGTGGGGTGGGTGCAGTTTTCTCTGTGGTGGGGTTGGGTGGACTGCTGCACTGGGCCCCGGTCTGGATGGGCCTGGGCCCCCTTTCCCTGGTGGGTCGCGGAGTATGGGGGTGCCTACTGGGGTCAGCGGGGGAGCTGGCCCCAGGAGGGGTCACTTGCCCCTCCCTTCCTTCCCTCCCCATCTCCAGCTGCCTCCCTCTTCCCGGTCCACCACAACCACCCACACATGCAGGACCTTGGAGTAGGGGTATGTCACCAGGGTGCAGAGAAGGCTATCCCCCCCCCCCCCCCCCCTCTGTCCCCTTCTGGCTGCCTCTGCCTCAATTTTATCCCACAACTTAGACATTCACATTGCTCACACTCTCATTACACATACATATAGGATCTTGGGGGTGGGCACGATACACGGAATCCAAAGTACCATCAGTGTGTACACCCCACCCCTGGCGTCGTTGCCCACCTCTCAATTTTAAATACACGTAGACATTGAGGGCTAGCAGGAGGGACCATGCGCTTACCTGCTGCTCTCTGGTAGGTAGCTCCATGCCCTCCTGGGTTTTAAATGCACCTTAGAACACACATACATCAACACTACAATGAGCGGGTGGAGGGAGATTTGGAGTCTTCTCTCACCCCCATTCTCTGCGACCTGCTGGAGCGGGGGGGGGGGGGCTAGGAGGAGGAGTTGGCCGTCTGACTGCGGTTTGGAGTGTGGGGCCTTCCTGCTGCTGCGGAGTCGGGGTGGTCTGCCTCCCCCCACCGCAGGGAAAAGGGTAACACCACCTGGGTCTGGGTGCAGTTCCCCCCTCCAGGGGCAAGGGTACCTAGACCCGGTTTGTAGAGTACGCTTGGGGAGTGTGATCGTGTGTACAGCGTCTCTTTATGTCTGTCTCCACGTTGGTTGAGTGTGGAGTAAGTGCATATGAGAGCATGAGGGTGGGAATGGATGTTTGTATCTGTGTGTGCCTGTATGTCTGTGTCTATATGTCAGGTTGGGTATCAGGCGCCACCTCTCTGGGGACATCTCAGGCCCTCCAAGGTTTGGAGGCCTATCTCCCCCTACCACCACTTCCCCTGCCAGTGGCGGACTCCCTCAGACATCGGTGCGTTGGTGGTTCTTTGTGTCCGGGGATGGGCGTCCAGGTACACACCGGCTCACTCCTTGGCGGCCGCTTATCGGGGCCTGGAGCCTGGGGCTCGCTCGGGCCACTTCGGAGGTGGGGTGCCCCCGGCCTCTCGGCCTGGGGCTCGGTCACTCAGGCACGGCTGGCTGCTGGCGGAGCTCACGGGCGCGTCACTGCAACTCCCCCTGGCTTCTGCTCCGCGGCTGCTGAGTGAGCCCTCATCTGGGACTCTCCTCAGCTCTTTCTTGGACAGTGGCGCGGCTGCCCCTCTGTTGGTCTTCCTTGGTCTCTTGTGTTCTGGGGGCCTCTGGATGTCTGGAGTTTTGATCTCCTCCATACCTGCTTCATGCCCTGGAGGATGGGGCTGTGGCCCCCCCACACCCTCTAGCAGATCATTACATGAAGGAACCTTTAAAAAAAAACAAAAAAAAACAAGCGCGTCCATGCTCACAGGTGTACACACGGGTGATCACTCCCACAAACTACACCCTTTTTGGCTCCTACCTCAAAGCACACTGTGTTCTGTTGATCTTATGTGCTGCACAATAATGTTTAATAATTAGTATTTACTGTCATATTCCCATATATCATTGTGATGTTGTTTATTCTATTACTCTTGTTCTCTTCTGCTTGTTTTCTCTTTTCTTTCTCAGCAGGTGATCCAGGTGATTGATATATGCATTTTTTTTCTCTGCCCGTTCTGTTGGTTTATGTTTTTTGCCCTTCTCCCCCGTCCCTCTTCTCAGCTGTTTCTCTTTCCCTCTTTCTTTCTCCCCTTCTTTCCCCCAGTCAAGTCTGTCCCGTATTCAGTAAGTGAAAATAAAAGAAACAATAAAAGGTGAATCAAATGGACCATTACGGCAAGGCTGGGATGGTCAATTTGGTAAAGTAAATCCGTTGGGCATCTTTGTTTGCCTTTAGACAACAATTCTGATGGCAAAAGAGCCAAACGGGACAGGCAAAAAAACAAAAAAAACCCAAAAACGATATATATCGCGATATATTCTTTTCTTCAGTATAATGTATTATCCACACTCAGTGTTGGGGAGTAACGGAATACATGTATCGCCGTTACGTATTTAAAATACAAAATATGAGTAACTGTATTCCGTTACAGTTACCGTTGGTGGTATTTAGAATACAGTTACTTTGTTGAAATAAATGGATTACACTGCGGTACTTTCCTGTTTCATATTGTCGCAGGTCAGGATTGTTTGGGTTTTGTTTGACATCTATGTTCTGCTGTTTCAGGCGGCAGCGTTACGGTTGCCATGGTTACAGGTGTAATGTTCGAACTCCTATTTTGAAAATCGCCGGAAGTAGCTGGGTGTGTTCATGTGCTAGCTTAGCAGTTTACAGTGTGTGGATACGTTATCTATATCTACGGAATAAAAAGAACCTGTATGACGGCTCCGAGGCGATTTCTTCATAAGCAGTGAAGACACGACATGGTGTCAGAGTGAGTAACTCCTCAGCGGACCCACTCGAAAAAACAAATATATAAATAAAAAAGAGGAAGAAAATGGAAGCCTACGGTGTACCAGCCCCGAGAATGGACTGGGACTCGTCCAACCTACCCGACGCCTGGCGCCGCTTCAAACAGCATGTGGAGCTAATGTTTTCTGGACCACTCAAAGACAAGTCAGAGGAACAAAAGTGCAGCTTTCTACTTTTGTGGATCGGAGACAAGGGACGAGATATAAGTAATACGTGGAACCTAACAGAAGACGAAGCTAAGGTGCTACAAACGTATTACAATGGCTTCACAACGTACCTCACGCCGAAAGCTAACCCTATATTCGCCAGATACAAATTCCACGAAAAAACACAAGACAGCGGTGAATCTTTTGAGCACTTCGTCACAGAGCTAAAACTCCTTGTTAAAGACTGTGATTATGAAAAAAGTGAAGAAATGGTCAGAGACAGAATAGTTTTTGGAACCAACTCTCCTCACGTCAGAGAGAAGCTACTTAGCCAAGGACGGACTCTTACGCTAGAGAAAGCTATAGACATAGCCCGTTCCTATGAGCTAGCACAGTCACAGCTAAAAGCTATGACTAACGACAACCATGAAGTGCATGCCATACGTCGCAAAGGCGCAAAACCACAAACCAGCAAAGCAAGTGAAAGTTTCAGACACCAAAACAAAGCCTGCATGGCATGTGGGAGGAATCACGACAAACGAACTGACTGCCCAGCCAAAGGAAAGCAGTGTCTGAAATGCAATAAATTCAACCACTTTGCAAAAGTATGCAGATCTAAGAGCAACGTGGAAAGAAAAACAGGACACAGAGAGGTGCACACTGTACTAGAGGCTAACAATTCAGAGCCAGAGCTGTTCATAGACACCATAGCTGTGGAGGATAATGGAGACAGTCCGTTTGCAGACATACTACTGGGACCAAATATGATAAAACTCACCTTCAAGTTGGACACTGGAGCACAAGCGAACATCATACCAGCCAACACTTTCCAAATGCTACAAACTCCACTCAGGGAGGACAAGGACAAACTGTTTGGCTATGGGGGCCACCCACTCAAAGTCAACGGACACTGTGAGTTGATTAGCAGATACAAAGACCGAAAATCAGAACAGATGTTTCATGTTGTTGACTGCACCGGCCCACCAATATTAGGCTTCAGAGCATGCAAAGCCCTCGGACTCATTAAGGTTGTGTACGCAGTAACGGAGAGCAAGGAAGCAGGGCAGCCCACCGAAGCATGAGCGAATATTCTGATGTTTTTAAAGGCATTGGGGAATTCCAAGGTGAGTGCAGTTTCACCGTGGACCCGACTGTCGCACCAGTCGTGTGCCCACCAAGAAGAGTGCCTTTTGCCCTCAGAGATCGGGTCAAATCAGAGCTGGACAATATGGAAAGAGACAAGATTATCCAAAAAGTCACAGAGCCCACCAAATGGGTCAATGCTCTGGTAATCTGTGAGAACCCGAAAAGACCCAAATTCCGGCTGTGCCTGGACCCAAGACCTCTAAATAAAGCCATAATGAGACCACATTATCCACTCCCCACTCTCGAGGATGTGACACACAAGCTTACAGGTGCAAACTTTTTCAGCATCCTCGACGCACGTTCCGGCTATTGGGCCATCAAGCTAAGTGAAGAGTCATCCTTTTTGACTACTTTCAACACAATCTTTGGCAGATACCGTTTCCTCAGACTCCCCTTTGGCATTGTGTCTGCTCAAGATGAGTTCCAGAGGAGGATTGACGAGACATATGAAGGCCTGGAAGGTGTGGCAGGCATCGTTGACGACATCATTGTGTTCGGAAAAACAAAAGAGGAACACGATAAGAACCTCAAAGCCATGCTCAACCGCACAAGAGAGAAAGGTTTAAAACTCAATCCAGAAAAGTGCCGTATCTGTGTTACAGAGTTGAGTTTTTTCGGACATAAGCTCACAACCAACGGGCTGAAACCAGACCCACTCAAGGTAAAAGCCATCAAAAACATGAAACCTCCAGAAAATGCTGCAGAGCTGGAAACAATTCTTGGCATGGTGAATTACCTCGCCAGATTCGCCCCAAACCTGGCAGAAATGAGCGCACCACTCAGACTGCTGCTGCGCCAAGACATGCCGTTCAAATGGGAAGAAGAACATGCACGTGCTTTCCAGCAAATCAAAGACACCCTTACTGCCGAACCAGGGCCAGTGCTTGCATATTTTAACCCTCAAAAGGAAGTAACTCTACAAGTAGACGCATCTAAAAATGGACTAGGTGCAACAGTTATGCAAGAAGGAAGGCCGGTCACATACGCTTCAAAAATGCTTAACAAAACAGAGCAAAACTACGCTCAAATAGAGAAAGAACTCTACGCCGTCCTCTATGGCTGTAAAAGATTCCATGACTACATCTACGGACGTCATATTACAGTTGAGTCGGATCACAAGCCACTGGAAAGTATACTACGCAAACCGCTAGCCTTGGCACCGCCTCGACTACAACGTATGCTGCTTGCTCTTCAGAAGTACAGCATAACACTTGTCCACAGGCCTGGAAAAGAGATCCCAGTAGCAGACACGCTATCAAGAAAGTCAATAGACGACAGTGATAGCTCACTAAGTGAGGAAATGGAAACACAAGTGCACACAATCATCCGGACAGCACCAGTGAGCACAGAGAAACTGGAATGCATCAAAACTGCCACAGCCCAGGATGAACAACTCTCCACCCTCAAACGCATCATCCGGTCAGGCTGGCCAGAGACACGCAAAAAGTGCCCAGAACTTGTCAGTGAGTACTGGAACCATCGTGATGAAATCACTGAGGCAGATGGACTTCTCCTAAAAGGTGAAAGACTAATAATTCCGCACTCACTGAGAAAAGACATGCTGCAACGAATACACACTGGATATTTTGGAGTCGAAAAGAGCAAACACAGGGCACGAGACATAATGTTCTGGCCAGGCATGAGCAAACAGATGGAACAGACAGTTATGAAATGTGACAGCTGCCAAACGCATCGCAGCTCGAACCAAAAAGAGCCCATGCTGTCTCAAGAAATCCCAGAGAACCCATGGCAAACTGTGGGGACCGATTTGTTCTCATGGAACTCTGAAAACTACATTGTCATTTGTGACTACTTAAGCAGATACTTTGAACTCGAGCGCCTGCCAAACATCACCACAGCAGCTGTGATTCACAAGATGAAAGCCACATTCTCCAGACATGGCATTCCGAAGAAAGTCATAAGCGACAACGGACCATGTTACAGCTCACAAGAGTTCAGACGTTTTGCGGAGTACTGGGGATTCCAGCATATTACATCAAGCCCGCGTTACCCCCAGAGCAACGGTTTAGCTGAAAAGACTGTCCAAACTGCAAAACGTATACTGACAAAAGCAAAACAGGACAAGATGGATCCCTACTTGAGCTTGCTGGAGTACAGGAACACGCCTGTTGATGGCCTTAAATCCCCAGCCCAAATCCTCATGAGCCGTAGATTGCGCTCCATTTTGCCCTCAACAACTACACAGCTCCGCCCTCAGGTCACCCCACAAAGCCTTGTGCAAGAAAGACGGGAGAAATGTCAACTCCGTCAGAAAAGACATTATGACACCTCCGCCCAACCCCTGCCGACACCGCAGGCTGGCGCACTAATACGCTACCAACAAGAAGATGGGACATGGCAGCCAGCCACTATTGTCAAACCAGCAGAGACCCCACACAGCTATCACATCAAAACAGGTGATGGTCAACTCCTGAGACGCAATCGCCGACACTTCAACAGCGCCCAGGACACCTCGCCATGCACTCCCACACAAACTGGCGTTTGTGATGACACCCAAACCACTCAAGACATTGTTCCGGAGACCAGGTCTCCCCACCACACTCCAACTACAAGGACTGAAACCTCAAGATGAGTTCCAGAGGAGGATTGACGAGACATATGAAGGCCTGGAAGGTGTGGCAGGCATCGTTGACGACATCATTGTGTTCGGAAAAACAAAAGAGGAACACGATAAGAACCTCAAAGCCATGCTCAACCGCACAAGAGAGAAAGGTTTAAAACTCAATCCAGAAAAGTGCCGTATCTGTGTTACAGAGTTGAGTTTTTTCGGACATAAGCTCACAACCAACGGGCTGAAACCAGACCCACTCAAGGTAAAAGCCATCAAAAACATGAAACCTCCAGAAAATGCTGCAGAGCTGGAAACAATTCTTGGCATGGTGAATTACCTCGCCAGATTCGCCCCAAACCTGGCAGAAATGAGCGCACCACTCAGACTGCTGCTGCGCCAAGACATGCCGTTCAAATGGGAAGAAGAACATGCACGTGCTTTCCAGCAAATCAAAGACACCCTTACTGCCGAACCAGGGCCAGTGCTTGCATATTTTAACCCTCAAAAGGAAGTAACTCTACAAGTAGACGCATCTAAAAATGGACTAGGTGCAACAGTTATGCAAGAAGGAAGGCCGGTCACATACGCTTCAAAAATGCTTAACAAAACAGAGCAAAACTACGCTCAAATAGAGAAAGAACTCTACGCCGTCCTCTATGGCTGTAAAAGATTCCATGACTACATCTACGGACGTCATATTACAGTTGAGTCGGATCACAAGCCACTGGAAAGTATACTACGCAAACCGCTAGCCTTGGCACCGCCTCGACTACAACGTATGCTGCTTGCTCTTCAGAAGTACAGCATAACACTTGTCCACAGGCCTGGAAAAGAGATCCCAGTAGCAGACACGCTATCAAGAAAGTCAATAGACGACAGTGATAGCTCACTAAGTGAGGAAATGGAAACACAAGTGCACACAATCATCCGGACAGCACCAGTGAGCACAGAGAAACTGGAATGCATCAAAACTGCCACAGCCCAGGATGAACAACTCTCCACCCTCAAACGCATCATCCGGTCAGGCTGGCCAGAGACACGCAAAAAGTGCCCAGAACTTGTCAGTGAGTACTGGAACCATCGTGATGAAATCACTGAGGCAGATGGACTTCTCCTAAAAGGTGAAAGACTAATAATTCCGCACTCACTGAGAAAAGACATGCTGCAACGAATACACACTGGACATTTTGGAGTCGAAAAGAGCAAACACAGGGCACGAGACATAATGTTCTGGCCAGGCATGAGCAAACAGATGGAACAGACAGTTATGAAATGTGACAGCTGCCAAACGCATCGCAGCTCGAACCAAAAAGAGCCCATGCTGTCTCAAGAAATCCCAGAGAACCCATGGCAAACTGTGGGGACCGATTTGTTCTCATGGAACTCTGAAAACTACATTGTCATTTGTGACTACTTAAGCAGATACTTTGAACTCGAGCGCCTGCCAAACATCACCACAGCAGCTGTGATTCACAAGATGAAAGCCACATTCTCCAGACATGGCATTCCGAAGAAAGTCATAAGCGACAACGGACCATGTTACAGCTCACAAGAGTTCAGACGTTTTGCGGAGTACTGGGGATTCCAGCATATTACATCAAGCCCGCGTTACCCCCAGAGCAACGGTTTAGCTGAAAAGACTGTCCAAACTGCAAAACGTATACTGACAAAAGCAAAACAGGACAAGATGGATCCCTACTTGAGCTTGCTGGAGTACAGGAACACGCCTGTTGATGGCCTTAAATCCCCAGCCCAAATCCTCATGAGCCGTAGATTGCGCTCCATTTTGCCCTCAACAACTACACAGCTCCGCCCTCAGGTCACCCCACAAAGCCTTGTGCAAGAAAGACGGGAGAAATGTCAACTCCGTCAGAAAAGACATTATGACACCTCCGCCCAACCCCTGCCGACACCGCAGGCTGGCGCACTAATACGCTACCAACAAGAAGATGGGACATGGCAGCCAGCCACTATTGTCAAACCAGCAGAGACCCCACACAGCTATCAGATCAAAACAGGTGATGGTCAACTCCTGAGACGCAATCGCCGACACTTCAACAGCGCCCAGGACACCTCGCCATGCACTCCCACACAAACTGGCGTTTGTGATGACACCCAAACCACTCAAGACATTGTTCCGGAGACCAGGTCTCCCCACCACACTCCAACTACAAGGACTGAAACCTGCCATCGCACCAGATTCGGCCGTGCCATCAAGCCAAGGCAGGTCCTTGATTTGTAAGCCCCCTCCCAAAAAAAAAAAAAAAAAAAAAAAAAAGGAAAAAGAGACACTTATGCAGCAGAAACTAAAAAGAGTGTTGAAATGTTTGGAAACTTAAGAAGTGTTGAAATGTTTGAAGAAAAAAAATGTTTAGAATACACATACAGCAGCATAGCATATTGAAACTTAGAAGTATATTGTTTACATCTTAGTATAGTCTCATTACCAAGGAAGCGTTTTTTGTTTGTTAAAGGGAGATGTAATGTTCGAACTCCTATTTTGAAAATCGCCGAAAGTAGCTGGGTGTGTGTTCATGTGCTAGCTTAGCAGTTTACAGTGTGTGGATACGTTATCTATATCTACGGAATAAAAAGAACCTGTATGACGGCTCCGAGGCGATTTCTTCATAAGCAGTGAAGACACGACAACAGGGTAACGCTCTCTCTCTGCGTGTTTCCTGGGTGAGAGAGCGCCTTTTTTTTGTTGTTGTTGTTGTGCTAAGCTAATAGAAAGAATGCTACAGGTATAGCTCTAAAGAATGTAGCATCATAGGCAGTGTAGTCCGTGCTGCTGGGAGAATGGACTGTCATACCCGTTATGTGTGTGTGAGCGAGGGAGGGAGAAAAAGGAAAAGTACGAGCTGTCATCGAGCAAAAACAGGAGCTGGAAGCATGTAAATATAATAATAACCACTGCAGCCAAGAAGAGTGCCTGACAAGCCCAGTTGTAAGTAAGCTATTAAGACTCGACTGTATGCTGTGTTCGTGTTTTCCTCCGAAACAATAAGTTCCGTTGGAGCAGCCTTTCAACGCCTGTCTCTGTCTCTCGCTAACAAAGTTGACCCAGATAACAAAGTAAAGCTATTTTTCGGCTACAAGCCCGACACAGAACCCGACGTATTAGCCAGAGGTCCCTTTACTACGCTTCAGAGCCGCAGACCGTGAGTAACAGTAATAAATCACAGCAATAGTACATTCACGTAGTTGTAAACAGCATATATTAAGTAATCCAAAGTATTCAGAATACGTTACTCTCATCGAGTAACGTAACGGAATACGCTACAGAATACATTTTGGGGCATGTATTCTGTAATCTGTAATGGAATACATTTTAAAAGTAATCTTCCCAACACTGTCCACACTATAAGGCACACTTAAAATCCTTTAATTTTCTCAAAAATCGAGAGTGTGCCTTATGTATGAATTTTGGTTGTACTTACTGACCTCGAACCGATTTTGGCGTGCAGAAATCTTCAGGTCCCAAAGTCAAACGAACACTAAGAGTTAAAAACGTTCTAAATTATTTCATCTTTAATAAAATCATCAGCGTTGCTGCTTTAGAAGGTGTAACAAGTTTTACATCCAGGCATCCATGAAAACAGAATTTATTAAATTTAACGGAGTTAGAAGTTAACAGGAAGTAAGCTCGCTAGTTTCCACCTAAACATGACACACCATGTTCTGACTGAGAGATTTTTGAAACTAATTAAAACGTACAGCTCTGCTACCACTTCCAGCATAAATGAAGACAGAAAACTAAACAGCAGTGGCATTTGCAGGGTTACTGAAGTTGCACTACCTGGTATATAATGTTGTGCTACGTGATTGCTAGTGACACGGCTATGTTAGCATAACATTACCACAGTGAAGCTGGAGGATGAACGCCAACTTTTTTTCCACTCATTAAAAGTTAACGTGAGGGATTCTGGTGGTTAGGGACAAATGCAATCGTATAGCAGGATGCTATACACGGGCCAAACTTCAGTCAGGAGAACAACTGATATAATCCATCCACAATACGAGGTTAGTTGTTATTATACTGCAACAACATGGGAATAGAACAGCTGCAAGAGAATTCAACATTAACCCTTTAGTGCCGATCGGAGCGGGCACGCTCTGTTTTGCGTAACTATTTTTAAATCCCAGTAGCACTGCAACCACGTAAGCTAGCGCAAAAAATTTTTTTGCATATGAAACCGGAGGAGTTGTACTTACATCTTATGCCATCAGCTTGTCCTAGGTCACGGTTTCCTTCCACATAAAGCTGTGCAAAAACTGCATAAAAAGCGCTTGCAGGAACAAAAATATAATATTCCAGAAACACGCTTTACCGATCTGATCAGCTGTTCATAACACTTCCTACGTTGGAATAGACGTCAGCGCGAACTTTTGCATTTCCGCCATTACCTGCCCGAAACCGGAAGTGACGTCATTTTCGCGGAAATGTAGTCTTTTTTACTATCAGGGCCTCAGGGCCTATACTCGTCTTTTTAAAAGTTATCTTTGACTTTATGACTTTCTGTGTCGTTTCTGGGATGCTTAGGACTCATATTGCACTGCTGGAAATAGTTTATTTTGATGCATATGCTGCTTTTTTGCAAATTTGCAGTATAATATTTATTTTCGTTTTTCCTGCAGTGTATAACAATTGGTGTATTTCAAAAATAAAACTATGAAGACACTCAAAATAAATTTCCTGTGGTGGGAAACTATTTTGTGCAACTTTTTTGTATTTACAGTTTTGAGGGATAAGCCTCTTAAATTTCTCTAACTACAAATATATGTTAAAAAAGCAAAAACGATTTTCAATTTTTTTGTAGTTTATTGCACTTTTTTGCAATATATGTAATTACTATGCACTTAATGAATACATATTATTAAAATCTGGGCTATAATGGTTGTATTGATGTATAGCAACTTGAAATGCTCCCAAAAATGGCTCCACAGCATGTAAAAATATAATATAAGCTCTGGCGGACTTGGTTCTATGGTAGGTCTTAAAGGGTTAATGAATCAATGTTACGGAAGTGGAGGAAGCACAGTTTTTGGCTTTCCCCATATTTCAAAAGTGCTTCATCTCTTTGCTATGACTGTCGCCCGCCATAATTTGCAGATGATAATGGTTGTAGCCGCTGCGATGCTTTCGACCAAAACAGGTGCAGTTTGATGACATCATCAACATGCGCTATCGCGATAGAGCATTATAGTCAAAATCTCTATCGTTGGCCAAATTCATATCGTTTCTATCGTATATCATTTATATCGCATATCGTTTATATTGCCCACCCCTAGTGAGAGTGAATTTAAACATGGAGCATACTCCACGTTGGGCATGCTGGGCATAGAAGTGTCAGGCAGTAAAGTTCATTTTGACAGCAAACTTAGTTTTCATTGTTTCAGGTTTTTCTTCACATATCTGCACAGAGACTGCAGAACAGATGGAGACCTCTGTTTATTTCTCTTTCATCACCAATACACACACACATACACACTGCTCTGCAAATCAGTCTGTGTCGTGTCGTCTGTGTAACCTTCCCAGTTATGTCTCGTCATAGTCACAGTCATAGAATTAAGTCTCGAAGTTTCATAGCTTTGTCACAGTTTCATGGGTTTTTCTTAGTCTGTTTTCCAGTTTAGTTGTCTTGCCTGCACTCGTCTTAGCGGTTGGTTTTGCCTTCTGTTATCAGCCATAATAAAGGCTCGCCTTTTTGTTAGGCAAGTATACGTGACATGACTTATGTCTGCTCTTGGGCCGTGCTCTAACTAACACACCAGCGCACTGCGCTGTGACAAGCAGCTACAGAGGTGTGGTGGACTTGCTTCTTTCTTACTTCACACCTGCATGTTGGGTTTTTTTTTTCTTTTTTTGTTTTTTTAAATCATTTTTAGATTTCTTGTCCTAGTCTCAGCAGACATTAACTCAAATGGCATCACACAGGGGCATCTCTCAGGCTTTACAGGTCTTCCTCTATAGACACTAAAGTCCTTATTAGGGATGGGTACTGGTGTCCGGTGCCATGATAGCACTGGTTCTGACATAAACGGTAGCAACCAGACCGAAAAGCAGCGCACATTTCGGTGCTTTATTTCGGTGCTTTTTTTTTTTCCTGAGATGTCATACACTTTAGATTCTAGCCAATGATTTTACGTTTCCGAGGATAGTTGGCGGGTCCAGGTACGTACGTTCTTTTAGAGCAGAGCTACCGATTAAAAATGCCCAAGGCGAAGCGGTCAAAAGTCTGGCTGTACTTCTCAGCAAAATATTGCAAACTCAGCAGCCTGCAACAAGTGCTTTAAGCTGATACTGTGATACTGTCAAAGGAAGTAACACCTCAAATCCGATGAAACACCTGGCGACTCATAGCGGTTTTTTTTTAAAGCCGAGAAATGCGCCGTATTTGATAGCTTGCTGTGAGACCTCACACCGTGCACATCTACTGCGGGTGGGTTGCCTGTTATCGGACCCGGAGTTAGCAACATCCCCCAAAAACCTGAAGAGTAGAGTCCTGGCCCCTAGCCCTGCCAGTGTAGCAGAAATGATGACGGATGATGATGGCAGCAGCAGCCATTCTTCTCTGCGTGAGTAGCTTAATGTTGTTCGTGTGTAATTTATGTTGAGTAGGCTCACCACGTTATTACATTAATACACGTAAGGTGAACTAGCAAACATCATCATAGCTACATGCGGCTGTCTTCTTGTTTGATGGCAGATGCTCCCTTCACCCTGGCCAAAAAGGCTAAAATGACCAAAGAAAAAGTGGGAAACAGTTAAACATGAGAGGTTTTTGGACAAAGTTTGTTTTTTCCATTGATTAAGCACTGCTTCCAGCCAAGAGTGCAGAAAAGGCTAACATTGTTATCTTTTTACAAAAAAACAGCTGAACATGAGAGGTTTTTGGACCAATTTTGTGTTCTCCATTCTTTAAGCACCGGTTCAAGCACAGTTTAAGCACCGGCACCGTTTCAAAAGTACCGGTTTGGTATCGGATAAAACCTAAACGATACCCATTCCTAGTCCTTATACATATTTTGTCCAAAGTTGTCCTTTTTCATAGCTGCATAGCATAGATGCAGCATACAGCGTGATGATTTACTTGAAGTACATTCTCTTTACAGGGAACTTTGTATAAGGCATGCTGGAAAAAGGACATTAAAGATCTGACTGTATTTGTGTCTCTCATGTCTGGAAAAGCTTGGTACATGTGTAAAAATGTTAATGTCTTTTTAAATACTTAAAGCACATTCTATTTTCTGTAAAAAAATAAATAAATAAATTAAGGAAACCTAACTCACACTCTTGGTGTGAAAAGTGAAGCTAATGCTTACATATCTTAAGCCTATCTTCATTCTGATTGCCAGCAGGACTGGGCTTTCCTCTGTTTCCAAAAAGAAGTCTGGGCAAACAGAGGTCATGGACCATGGTCTTTATGGTCATCAATACTTTTTTAACATCTTATTGAATATGACATGAACCCCATTTTTGACATTTCCTATGTTTTAGTTCTTTTTTTTTTTTTTTTGTTTCTGTTTGTGTTTTGATCTAAATGGTTACTGCTCTTTTTTGAAAAAGTTCATGTCCTCACTTAAACTGATGAAGGGCCCAGGTCAGCCATGTATATGTATATATACATGTATATATATATATATATATATATATATATATATATGTATATGTGTATATGTATATATGTATATATGTATATATATATGAAGGCATGCCGGCTCGGACGTCGCCCGGATCAACAAGGTCCGCGTCAGGTGTTGAGGAACCAGGGCACCCTGACGAAAAGTGGGCTACTGGAACAAGAAGGCATCAGTGGGCAAGAGACGAAAACAGGGCATTGTTGGAATGCTACTACGCAAGTAACCCCGGCGGAAGGGGCTACATGAATAGGATGAGGGACCTATGGATTCTTCGATACCCAACATCCACAATGACGGCGAAACAACTAGTAGCTCAGTGTTCCAACATTCGAAAGAAGGGACTGCTCTCACAGCTAGAGATTGACGAGGTACAACACAAATGCAAGGAGGAGTCAGGACGCCAGGTCAGGGGGGAGATATCATCACCCCCACCCGAGATTGGGTACATAGCCCCAAGTGCGATAGGAGAAGGATCAGTGAGTGCGAGAGGAACTGACCTGAAAAATAGGATCATGCCCA